>NC_141551.1:53210000-53512500 GCF_021556685.1 Rattus norvegicus | reverse complement strand
GAGGTGCACTGGGAGCAGCGGTCATGTCCGCTTTTATCCCGCCTCCTTGGAGGCGAACACCTAAAGACAGTTAGGAAGCCATGATTTTACAAGCTGCTCATTACTTGTATTTTTTTTTCCCCTATGAAGACGAAAACGAATGCAGGACCAAGCCCGGCATCTGTGAAAATGGACGCTGCGTTAACATCATTGGAAGCTACAGGTGTGAGTGCAACGAAGGATTCCAGTCAAGCTCCTCGGGCACCGAATGCCTTGGTGAGTGAATATATGACTACTTCCCTGGGTGAACATTGCACATCTATGACGTCATCACAGCACAGCTCCACACATTTATCCTTGCCTTGTACTCCACATGCCTCCGCCCACAGATTTACATCTATTAAAGTGATGTGTCTCTATGCCTACGCCTCACACACCCGTGTAGCCGAAGTAACAACCTGAAATAGTCTTTCCAAAGTGGAGATTAGTTAAAGCTCTGTGGAAAATGTGACTTTAGTAAGACTGACATCAGGAGATGATCTAATTCCAAAAAGAAAATATTTTCAGTGGGAGGTAAGCACTGCCAATCCTAATGCAAAGCAAACGCCACACGTTTCAAAAGCACGGCGGGGGTTAATCCTTACATTATGGTCCAGAAAAAAATGCTTGACATAATAATTTCTAATTGGAAATATAACCGCATGGGCACTATGGCTCACGGAACCAATGCTGGAACGTACACACTGTAGCTGGTGCAGTTAATGACGGCAGCTGTGAAGATAGGGTGTGGTCAACTTTAAAGGAACCAGATCAAGGTCCTCTCACTGTAGACAGTAAGAGATTAATAGAATAAAATCCATAACACAGCTTTGAATTTATTCTTCATTTCCTTCCTATCATCACTTTGTCTAACAGGAAAAGAACTTCATCCGATGTTTCTTCCTTTTGGGTTCTCTGGGAATACAGCTCCTAACCATTTGCCTGTTACTTTCATTGAATTGAAAAGAATAATAATTTGTTCAATATTCCCCGGAATAGCTTTTGTCAGGTTTAATACTCAATTCATAGTATAAACACCATGGGAGAGGGTGTTGTCAACAAACAATTGCTAGGCCACAACTGCTCACTCAAGAAGAATCCTTTGAGTTTTGAAGGTTTTGGGTGGGCAAAGACAGCATGATGGTCCACTAAGAACCAAACCGATCCCCAGCCTTGACTCTGGTCTTGTGTTCTGCTCCAGACAACCGACAGGGCCTGTGCTTCGCAGAGGTGCTGCAGACAATGTGTCAGATGGCCTCCAGTAGCCGTAACCTCGTCACAAAGTCAGAATGCTGCTGTGATGGCGGGCGAGGCTGGGGCCACCAGTGTGAGCTCTGCCCACTTCCTGGAACTGCCCAGTACAAAAAGATCTGCCCCCATGGCCCAGGATATGCCACTGACGGAAGAGGTAATGTGCTGAGGGGCCTAAGGCCTTGTGTCAGACCAGGGAATTTTACACATCCAAATTAATGTAAAAGGGATGTACAAAGGTAATTTCATCAGAATTCTGTCAGAAAGTCTGGTATTCTATACGCAAATCAAAATAGTCTTGCCCAATGCTGTATACAGGTGTGTGTGTGTGTGTGTGTGTGTGTGTGTGTATTCTACCAAGTAGTTTGTGGATGTTATGAAAGACAAACTGGTTTCTCCCATTGCTGTACAGATTCCCCGCCCTGTCCCTGGCTGCTAACTGACACCTTCCTCCAGAGTCATAAGGCAGGTGGGAACTGGAGGCCCAAACCTATGAATAGTAAATGATCACATATTTCAAGCAGCATCTTTCTAAAATGTACCAAAAATTGTAACTCCCACTTAGAATGCAAAATGAACAGTCCGGCATACGCCGTCTGGCATAGCCCTCCCTTGTTTCTCTCTCTGCCTCCTCAGGTGCCTCTGTTTCCCTCCCAGGTTGCCATTCTCTGAGACTTGAAAAGGGACTCTAGAACTTCTCTGGGGTGGCGTTCCACCCCCGCACCAGTCCCTGAACTCCTCCCCAGTTCCAGCTGTCTCCACTGCGCACACATTGGCTTCTATCCTTTTTTTCTTTATCTTCTTGCTCTGCAGATATTGACGAATGTAAGGTGATGCCAAGCCTCTGTACTAATGGCCAGTGTGTCAACACCATGGGCTCCTTCCGGTGCTTCTGCAAGGTTGGCTACACCACAGACATCAGCGGGACAGCTTGTGTAGGTAAGACGTGGTTGTGCACCGAGGGTTGGCAACTCCTGCTTCCTACGGACTAAGCACAGTCAGAGGAGCTCCGGCCTATGTAGCCTTTACTACGCTGGCCAGACATCTCGGTAATGCTCTTCTTAACTGCAGAGTTCTTGTTTTCTTTGTTTGTTTGTTTGTTTGTTTGTTTAACTGTGTGGGACACAGGGTCCAGGTCATCTCCAATTCTGTAAGATATGGGGAAACATAAAAATTGAAAATTCACTTTTGACATTTTCTGTTTTAATTTAAAATTTACAAATGGGTGTCTATTTGATAAAGGAAAAACAGGCTTTTCTTGTGAATCTGGTGTGTTTGTGTGTGAAGTAGAATTCTCTTTTCACATTCCTCATGAAGCAAGAAATCATCATCTAAAATCTCTCCTTGCAAAGATGTCTCACTGCAGCATCCTTCAGCTGTTTGCATGATGTTCTTCTTTAATTAGTAATGGTCTGACCCATGCCATTTTCTGACAAACATAAGGCTGTAGGAGAACCTTCTTGTAACCTTTCAAAGAGCTCTTGATTTCTCCCTACTCTCTCGCTTATGTGATATCTTCTTAAATGATCAATTTTACAAAAAGTGCCAAGCAAAACAGACCACCTAACGGACTAAGCATTTCATGCAGTAGAAACAGCATTCAAGAGTAGCCAGGAGTGGGCTCCGAATCAGGCGCTTCTGCAGGCAGCAGGCATCCACCCATCCAGCGAGCTCTGAGGAGGAAATGGAGATTGTCTGCTCTCAGTCACAGGCCTAGCAGTAGAGTTGGCCTAGCCCAGCAAGGACAGACCAAGTACAGCTTAGCAACAAGATCCTGTCGATGAGTGGTTCTCAACCTTCGTAATGCTGTGACCCTTTAATACAATTACTCATGTTGTGCTGACACTGCCATCCCCATCCATAAGATTATTTTCATTGCTACCTCGTAACTGTCATTTTGTAAAGGAGCAGTTCGTAAGACCATCTGAAATGTGCTTCCCAATGGTCTCGACCATCGTAAGGTTGGGAACTGCTGCTGTAAGTGAACAGCGGAGTGTAGAAACGTCACAAAGCAGGGTTCACCGAGCTTATATAACCCCACCCTGGGACCAAACAAAAGGAACAGAGGGAAAAGTGGTGAGACCCAGGCAGGAGAACAGAGTGTGCAGAGGGCATCTGTGAGAAGCTGCCTGGTGTAAACCCACGCCAGAGAGACAAGAAGAAGTGGGAGTGCTCCTAAAGTCTAGTCCAGCCTAATTAAGTTGAAGAGTTTCTAGGGTTTGGATTTTTGTTGAGCCCAGACAGTTGTCTAGACATTACAAGGTCTAGCCAAGATCTGTGCATTGACCCTCAAAGTAAGCCAGTTTGCTACTTTAGAGAAAACCGTTGTAAGAGCCATTTCTTGCTGGCTGGATTCACTGGATGTTGCAGAGGGAAAGCAAGAAGGACGGAGTGAGAATGTGGGGAGAATGGAGAGACTGGTCATTCCTCGTAACTGGGACTCTCATGTTGGTCTTTCCTCTCTGTAGACCTGGATGAATGTTCCCAGTCTCCAAAACCATGCAACTTCATCTGCAAGAACACCGAGGGCAGTTACCAGTGCTCCTGCCCACGGGGTTACGTCCTGCAGGAAGACGGCAAGACGTGCAAAGGTGAGGGGAGTTCCAGGAGCCGCCACCTTCACTTCTCTCTTCAGGAACGTTTGCATATCAGCCTTGTAGCATATGCTTCCCCTATGTTAAAAAACTGCTTCACAGAAAACACTGCCAGGGCTCCTGTTATAGAAGGAAGGGGACTTGAAAATCTAAATTAAAGTATTTTGCTCCTTAGAAATTAAAAGAAATAAAGTCTGCACATGTGCACACATGTGCACACACAGGCATACTTACACATGCTCTCTCAAATATGTACGATTGTGTATGTGCGAGTGCACAGACACACACACACACAGGAATATGGTTTTTTTTCTTCAGCCAGGGACTTCAAATTTACTTCAAAGGAAAGTGGTTGGAACTGGATGTCATCACATTAAGCAAAATAAACCAGCCTCAGGAATGCAAACATCATGTTTTCTGACATGTACAGAGCCTAGCCTTTTTTTTTTAAAAGGGGTATAAAAATGTCATAATGAAACCCACCACTTCGTATGCTATCTTAAATATTTATAAAAAAGAACTTTTAAAATAAACCTTAAAAAATGTCTGGCATGAAAGTGCAGAATACTTTTGGGGAGGTGGTCAGAGGAGAAAGAGAGAAATAAGAGACAATGGGGTGGTAAATTTGAGCAAGTTACACGTCTATGAAAATGCCATAATCCATCCATTCGTATGGTAACTTTTTCATTAAAAAAACATTGATGCAAGAGTTGGTGAGAACCGTCAGGAGCTGGAGCTCTTGTTGCTGCTGACCTCAGACTCTACCTCGGTTTTCCGTGCCTCTGCATTTCCTGCAGAAAGGTTAGGAGTCGGCGAGTGTGTAATCTGTGCACACACTGTATTGAAAGCAATAAGCCTGCCGAGTCTGATCACTAAAATGGCTTCAGTGCCACACAGTGTTTGATTTTATAGGAATCCTCCTAAGCAAGACACTAATGGACTGAACAGACAATTTAACTGCATTCTCTGTGAAGCAAGGTTTTCTTTCTAAACTATATTAAAAATAATAATAATTACAAAAAAGTAGCAAGTGCTGGTATTTTCTTGAACCTGTTTAGAGAAATGGTTCAGCGGAACTGTCTTTTTTGCACAGTGTCTATAAAATGCATGGAGCTCATCTGTACCTTCCTCTGCACGAACTTTGAATGCATTTTCCCAAATTAAGTTTTATTCAAGTCAAAATCAGATTTCGAGGTTCCTATTAAAAGAGTCCAGATATTCAGTCTTAGTTTATAGTTGTTCTGGTTTTGATTGGGGGGTGGGGAGAGTGGGTGTTTGTGTAACCTTGTCTGACCTGGAACCCGCTCTCATAAACCAGGCTGGCCTTGAACTCACAGATATCCTCCTGCCTCTTGCCACCCAAGTGCTAGGATTAAAGGCATCCCCCACCGGTGCCCAGCAGAAGCTGTGTTTTCAATTCTCCTCTTATAAGGAATGGTGTTCCCGTTTGGATCTGGTGAACCTCCCTCCATTTCCAAACTCTACTCTGTTTTCTCTTTAATATCCCCTTTAATAAGAACATATAACTATCTATGTACCAAACCACATTAACTACAAGAAGGACAGCTTTTCCATTACAACCTTTGAAAATGGCGGACCTGCTGTACTTTGGCCATCCAGTTTTCTTTTCAAAGAAAACTTTGCCCTATAACCCTTTAGCCACCTTGTCCCAGTTGGTAGCCTTCTGTGCTTAGGCTGCCTACTGTGCGCATTCAAACCCTTCCCCCTCTGAGGCATATGGGAGCCTCAGACTGCAGCTGAAGTTTAAACCCAATCGCCCCACGGAAAATGCATGACTTCCCCTGGGCTTCTCTGTCGTTTCAGACCTCGATGAATGTCAAACCAAACAGCACAACTGCCAGTTCCTCTGTGTCAACACCCTGGGGGGGTTCACCTGTAAATGTCCACCCGGTTTCACCCAGCATCACACGGCTTGCATTGGTAAGGCAAACCACAGTCAGGGTCTTTCACAGTCGTCGGGTAGGTGCATAACTGCGGCTCGGTTTGGGAAGGTTGGTGATGTGGATGTTTTCCTGACTAGAACACCATGCGCAGGAAGAAGGCCTGGACGTGCGTTTGCACATAGTCCCAGCATCCCATCCTCTGTACAGCTAAGGTGTTAGATCATGGAGGCGGTCCTGCCATGCATTTGCATAACAAGCATGTTGTAAGCCACGTCTCAGTTTCACAAGCCAAACACAGCCATGATGCTCAGATAAAACAGGATTAAAGGCTGTACTGGAACTTTTCAGTTTTATTGTAGAAGGCACGTTTTAATAGATCCTTAGTCTGTATTATCTAAAATGGTGCCTCTGGTGACTCTAAAATACATTTCTAGTTATGAGTCACTGAAAACCACTCGTTTCGTACTACTCTTGCTAATGAATTCTGACCTGACTTAGTCTCAAATGCTTCCCCCACAGAGTGAAAGCACGGGCTTGTGCCCCTCAATTTATTTCACGTAGTGAGGTTTCATTGACCTACACATAACCAGGAAACTCAACTCTTCCCTCCATCTTGTCCTTTGCTAGATAACAATGAGTGTGGGTCCCAGCCTTCCCTCTGTGGAGCAAAGGGGATCTGTCAGAACACTCCTGGGAGCTTCAGCTGCGAATGCCAAAGAGGCTTCTCCCTGGATGCCTCTGGGCTGAACTGCGAAGGTGAGTCCATGTGCACAGGAATCCTGAATGTGGAGGGCTCAGAAACGGTCTCAGAAAGCATGTGCCGTTCACCCTGAGTTCAGATGCCCAGCACCCAGGTAAAAGCCAAGTAGGCATGGAACCTCTTCTGTAATCCCCTTGCCCTGGAGGCAGGATTGGAATCTGCAGAGCAAGCTGGAAAGCTTCACTAGAGAAATCAGTGAGGTCTGGGTTTAGCAAAAGACCCTTCCTCAACATACAAGGAAGAGCGCAATACAGGAACACAAACACAGACACACGTGTACATGCACAGGCACACACATGTGTACACAGACACACACAGACACAGACACACGTGTACATGCACAGACACACACATGTGTACACAGACACACACAGACACAGACACACGTGTACACACACACACACTCACTGCTCCCCACATGTACACATGTGCCCATGCACAAAAGAACATGCACATGTATGCGCAGCACATACATACACACAGACAAAAATAATATTTAAACTCTGCACCCATGGCGCCACCCATGAGATAGGTAATTTTCTCTTGGAAAATCCTAAAGAGGAGCTGATTGGGAGAAGAGTCAGAAAACTGTCACGTGGGGCTCTGCAGTGTTCACTTGGCACATGCTCGCTCACGTCACGTACAGGAAGGCAGATACGTTAGTGTTGCGTGTCTCAGGTTATGAGACCAGCCACATCACCTCGAGTGTTTATATCGTGTTGGAATTTACATTTTCCAGTTAGTCATCCTTTTTTAAAGTCATTCCTAGAAATACGTGATTTTCCACGCTAGATACAATCAAAATACTAAACACGCTCTACGAATTATACGACTTTTGTGTGCATTTTTCAGCCATTTTTATTTAAAAATTGTAATTTTAGCTTTTGTATTTGAAATCAATAGTCATTGAAAGCATTCCGAGCCTACAGCTGCTCGCCATGTGTGAGTTCAGCTCGTGACCATCCACATAAGATACCATTTATTAATTATCCATGTAAATTTGTTACACACGCATCACGCATGCCAATTCTATTTCACTCTTTTGGGGTAGATTTCAAAAGCCTTAGTTGTCATTCCAAAATTGTATGCATATATTAACAAAGAAATTATTCCATATGTAGTACCACATCTTGCCTAAAAATAACAAAGTATCCAAATCCTTGAAAAGGATTTGCATCTAATTAGTCTTGACTGGGAATAAAAAAATTTTCTCATGCAAAACCATTGTACTTTAGAGATAACTCCGTAGTATTTGTATCTTACCACAATGGGGAAAGATACATATGAGTCACTTTTGAATCAACTACAATCTTCAATGCAAATATAGAAAATTTGCCAAATAAACCGTACCATATAGAGCCAGTCAACTAAAACCGTACCACAGTTGTGGCGACTATGGTTGATTTGCTGAAATTACAGTTACTCAGAGTGCTGGTGCGCTGTGGTCTGGTGGACAGCATAAGAATCAGGTGGTTTCTTACCTCAGCCATTCTTTGCACCATCACTGACTAAGAAAAGCCCAGTCCCATAGGCTGTACGTTGCTTGTTTGTTCCCTTAAAGGTTGCGTTTGGAATGCATTTACCTAGGGAATGTGAAGACCGTGCTTGGATTGTTTTTGCAGATGTTGACGAATGTGACGGAAACCACAGGTGCCAACATGGCTGCCAGAACATCCTGGGGGGTTACCGGTGCGGCTGCCCGCAGGGATATGTCCAGCACTACCAGTGGAACCAGTGTGTCGGTGAGTGCTCCTTGGTGGCCCAGCCCGTGGCTTTTCACGACTTCAGTGTCTGAGTAAACTAAATAATAGTCACTATAGTTGCAGGACAGACTCCTAAAACCAGTTTGACCATTTAAGGTTCATGTGCGAGGGGGCTAGAGTGTAAGGTTCTATCCCGCCCCTACGCACTGTTGAAAGGGTAGACAGGAGAAGTCTGCATAAAAACACTGATGCATACCAGGGTTTTCTTGTGCTCATCTCTGTATTTGTGCATGTGACAAAATCCATCCTAAATGTGTTTTCAGAATATTTAAAGGTACATCAACCAGAGGTGCAGTCACTTTGACTGGACGTACAGTGAGGTTGGGGATGGTGTCACAAAAGCCATCTACGTTTGCCATGCCTTGCCGCTTTTCATTAGTATTCTCTTAGATTCAGTTTGTGGATGGGTTCACCCGTTACCCTGGGATAAATCTAAAGAATTCTTTCCATCCTTTGAGTGACAGGGCCTCATATAGTCCAGGCTCGTCTGTAACTTGCTTGTCTTTAACTCACTATGTAGCCCCAGGCTGTCCTCGATCCTGCAACCTCTGCTTCCCAGGGCAAGGACTTAGGCCTACATCACCGAGCCTGGGCAGTAATTCTAAGCCCCCAAGGACATAGATTTAATGAGTATTACTATGCTGCTTTAACACAGAAACAGCAACTAGTTGGAGCAAATGCAACTGACAACTCCAGACACAAATGTGTATCAAAGAAAACACAACAAGCACTCTGTTCCCTTCTCTGCACTCATAGTAATCACAGAAATTCTCCCCATAAGAAACCACTGATCAAAGAGACCATTACTCTTCCCCAGTAGACTGACCGAGCATATGGCCAGTTTCATGGCTCTCTTTGAATGCACTCCATAGCTACCCTACCCAGCACGTTGTGAGAGCAGAAACTCTTGTTGCCCGATGGGAGAGAAGCAGAGCTCCCCCAGAGAGTAGGAGGCTGCTTCCTTGTCTCTGAAGTGATTTAAGACACTACACACGTCATTCGAATGTGCTATAATCATCCGCCAAATGAATTGATTCGATGTGATCTTTTATGTTCTTCTCAAAAAGGATTCTCTAATGGCAGCTTAATGAGCTGAGAAGAAAAACTGAGCATTTCATAAGAGAGATGAGGTCCACAAAGTTCTTCTTATCTGGACTGTGGCCTCCTGCCAGGCCAGGGACAGATGCTTTGCCCCACCAGATATGCACATCTGTGGGAGGAGAGGCAGACGGCCTGGGATTCAGAGCAAGGCCCAATGATTATGTGTGGGGAAGCATCACACTGAAAAGGATGAACAGAAAACTTTAAAAATGTGCAGCTAGCAAAGAAAGATAAGGCTAAAGTTTTGAACGATTATCAAAGCAATGAGTTAAACAGTCAATCAAAATTATATTTTGTAAATATAATTCACTTCTTTTTCTTCATGAAAAAAAGTTGCAGAATTCCTTAAGCCCTGATATATTCATTCATGTATATGAGGCCACGTGCTGTCAAGCTCTTTAGAGTATAGAAAGTAGTGGGTTTGACTATTAAAGATGTTGGAGAGGGGTTGGGGATTTAGCTCAGTGGTAGAGCGCTTGCCTAGCAAACGCAAGGCCCTGGGTTCGGTCCTCAGCTCCGAAAAAAGAAAAAGAAAAAAAAAAAGATGTTGGAGAACTTTATTACATTATGGTGTTTGTAAACACCCAGACCCATCGTTTTAGTAAGGACTGCAGACTTGGTGGTTAGTTCTGCAGAATTTAAGGCAGAAGAATGATTCTCTAGTAGTCAGTTTACACAGAATTCTTGCTTTCAAGGAGAACTTAGAAATTAGAACACATACAAGTCGCCAGTTCAAGTTTCTTCACTTCTTGAAGTTTTGATCTGGTAAACATCCACTGCAAAATCATCTGCACGAGCCTTTACTAACTTTGGAGTTTCTGTTGAGGAATGGCCTGTGTGCGGTTTGAAATGGTGAGGCGCCATCCCACTTGCGTTTTCACGAGTTCCTCTATTTAGCCTAGACCTCCAGAGTCCAGGCTCAGGCCTGCGAGTCTTCTAATCCAAGAAACACCTTGAACAGGCTTGGGAGCACTTGCCTGCCCTGCCAGCACCCAAAGACTGAAGCAGGAGGATCCAAGGCCTGGGAGACCCAGGCTCAAAAACACACTGGTCAAGGAAAGGAATTCAAAGCACATCAGCAGGTGTCTGCACTCCCCAGACAGGGTTAGCTTTTCTTTCTCCAAATGATTATCTTTAGGCAGTTGCCCCTTCCGTAGACAGAGACAGAATTGCAAAGGTTTCTGGATCCTCCAGGGAGTCAGCTCAGCTCTGATAAAAACGAACACTGTTCTTTCTTTTAAACCACACAACACAATTGGAATTGTAGCTCAGAGATAGGGCAGAAACAGTGATCTCACCCCAGCCGGGAAGCCAACGAAGCAACAAATTAGAGTAATGAGATTAGGACCAAGTTCAGGTTATCCTAGTCTGTTGGTATAAATATTCTGTGGCTGGAGAGAGGGTGGGGGAGAAGAAGAAGGAGGAGGAGGAGGAGGAGGAGGAGGAGGAGGAGGAGGAGGAGGAGGAAAAGGAGGAGAAGGAAGAGGAGGAGGAGGAGGAGGGGGAAGGGGAGGACTTTCCTGTCGTTTTCTCCCCTGGTGAACAGTCCTAAAGTTTCAGTCAGTACATCAGACTCCCTCAAATAGGGAAACTCCAAAGTTCACACCGGTGTTCCTGCTACCACCGATTTGAGATGAGTAAACGGTCTCTGAAAGTGATAATTTTGGAGAAAGCTTTTCATACAAACTCCACTTTGTGACCTTTCAGCCTGTTATCACAGGGCATTGAGAGAAAATCCTAGGACAGACTTTCTGAGTATAGACAGCGTTCTCAACCACCAGTGGGTACTGTGACCATTTGATTGAAACCGTGCGCTGATATGGAACTTTGCATATGGCGAAAACATTTTGGTGTGCTTTTTTTTTTCCCTGCCATTTACCGCAGATAACTTTCGGTTCGTTCTGTATTATATAAGCTTTCCTTAAACAGTCCCAACATAGCCAAGCAAGGCATCTCAATTCACAGTATACCTCAAACAAGGCCATTCTTAGCTAAGTCCATGCCATGTTACCATGTTATATATTTATAGTGTATAAATATGAAAGCACATGGTACTTCCAGAAACATAATCCTGTTTTAAAATGTTCTCGTAAATGGAATATTTAAACTCAATTTACCCAATTAATTGGCTTTCTTGGTAATTTTTCTGACTTACACAATACCTGAACAAAGTCTCGGTGGGAACCTGCCATTAAGTTGTAATCTGATTTAGATTCCATGTTAGACGAGAAATACTACATATGAATGTGAAAACGAACTATGAAAGTGGATGAAGCTTTGGGGCAGAATTCTAAGCCTCTCAAATATAGAAACAAAGCAGTAGATCCATTCAGATCCCACACAGCCAACCTACTGGGAATTTATGTATTTTCTGTGCATAAAATAGATGCCAGGAGATTTCAGATATTAGGCAAATGACCATATTTTGTATTCAGTGGCTAAGAGTTCTTCATTTCCTTGTCTCATTTAATTCTCCAACTATGCACATTACATTAAATTTGCCTAATGCCTGCCCTTTCGGTAGCCTCTATCCTTTGCTTTACGAAGTTCAATTTCCTGTCTAGAGGCCTCTGCTGAGTCCCAAGTCCATCTAGGAAATCTTCCTGAGCCGCTGTGGGTCCCCTCCGCCCCCACCCCCTGTAATCATTGTGTTCCCTGGGTCATGCGCGCTCACAGATGGGCCTGCTTGCACTCAGGCTAAAATATGTCCACAGGCCCTCTACCCTCCTTGAGCAGTCACAAGAATGGAAAGAATTCCATGGAACAGATGTGATTCGTGCCCAGCGTGAAGTTTGGGTTATAATAAAGCTCAGGGGAGTCAAACCCAGGGTTATCTCAGCCACCAAACAGGACCTCATAATTCCCAAAGTCAAAAGCACCTTGGGGCTCAACCCTTGATAACAGCGACTGAAAAGCAGAGCTGTAATTAAGCATCCGCCAGGCTTCGGCAGGACAGAGCTAAGCGTTTAAGCAGCAAGAGCTCAGTGTCAGAGATGGAGGGGAGGGTACAGTCCTCACAGAAGGCCCAGTCTGCACCAGGCAGGCTCCAGGGCAGTTAAAACCACTCTCAGTTCAATAGAGTCGATCAGGGTCCTTTTCATCGTTTTTCATAGAAGGCCCTGAATTTTTCAGAGAAAAATTCAGAGGTGGTGGAAGTGCTAAGGGCCACCAGGCACAAATCCTAATAGAGAGATGGGCTTTTTAAAAAATCCACAAGGTTCACGTACCACACAATTCACCCTCCTACAGTTTTAGTGTTTAGGTGTGTTCTCCTAAGAGTATGCAGTCATGGACCCCAACAGTCTCCATTGCCCCCCCAATAGAAATCCCATAACTGATAGCCACTCTTCCCTCTTCCTCCCTCACCCCCCCCACCTCTGGAAAGTGCTGATCTGTTCTCTCTCAGGATTTGCCTAAAATATAGGCTTTTGAAATAGCCCTTTGTTATGAAAATAAAAGAATTATTCATCGGGCAAACTGCAGATTTCTGTCCCTACAGGCCGCCAGTATGCTCACAAATAGTACTGTAGAATAGAGAGGGCAGGGCAGTGCAGGGGGCTGGGGCTTTCTCAAGCATGTAAAGACATATATTGGAGTGATTTTTTTTTAATTAATTCTTCTTATTGCCTTGAAGTCCATCATGAGAGTACTTTTAAAGTTATCTGACATGTAAACTAATAGGCCCTTGGAGACCGCCATCTTCTTCGCCCTTGCCCCTCCCCCTTCCCTGTGTAAAGGCGTCTTTCTTTCTCTGAACAGATGAGAATGAATGTTCCAACCCCGGTGCCTGTGGCTCGGCCTCTTGCTATAACACCCTGGGGAGTTACAAGTGCGCCTGCCCCTCGGGCTTCTCCTTCGACCAGTTCTCCAGTGCCTGTCACGACGTGAACGAGTGCTCCTCCTCCAAGAACCCGTGCAGCTACGGCTGCTCCAACACGGAAGGAGGCTACCTCTGTGGCTGCCCACCAGGCTACTTCAGAGTGGGACAGGGGTAAGACGGCCCAGTGTCCCCACAGCAACAAAGGGTGACTCTTCCTCTCTCCAGAGTGTTCAGGCAGCCTTGCTCACCACCCCTGCGGGCGAATCCCAAGAGGTGAAAGCCTTGGAACTAGGCACCATGCAGTGTAGGATCAAGTCCTTTGTGGAGAGCCTGAGACATGTGTTTCCACAGAAACCTCAGTCATTGGTCCTCATAATGGCTGAAGTTGATTAATCCGGACTCAAGGCCAGATTCAAAGCTTAGTCAGCTCATCTGTACAGTGAAAGACAGATGTGTAAATGACTTCCTCCCCTGTGTTGCTCTGCTGATTTCCACAGATGCTGATCCAGCTACCCCTGAGGAAGAACTTTGTCTCTTTCTCTGTTCATCTGGTTTTATGTTGCCCGAAAAGGGAACAGCCCTTCCTCCCACAGGCTGGTTACCCCTTGGGTCACTGAACCTTCTCAGATCTTACCACTTGTGTGTGGCAGGGTGGTACCACCACACCCAGAGACTGTTCTCTTCAGGGACACAGAAGATGGTAGTCTATAAGTAAATAGGGGTGACCTTCTTTGAAAGAATTAGTAAGTCTAGCAGGCACTAAGTAAGGGGCATGAGCCAATCTGACCAGCACTGATGTTCAGTCACACACAACAGAAATGATTGAGCCAATGACAGCCAATGCCTTGCCTCCTTCCACTCACTAAAATAGGGATGCAGAAATACCGATTCTTAGAGCAGGGATCTTTGCCTGAGCAGTAAGAGCTGGCTTCAGTTTCCCTCACCTTGTCTTGGGGCTTGCACAGCTGCATTTACCTCCTTAAGTGGATTATGTTCAAGTGCTTCAATTTGTATAGGATTGAGAACTAGAGAAGCCCAGGACTCATCCTCGGAAGAATTTTGCTGTTTCAAAACAAGAGGAAATCTTTCCCTCTGTGTGGCAAAGAACAGACCCACAAAGATCAGGTTTTGTGATTACTACAGTTCCTCCTGTTGTGCGGACCCCAACCACAAAATCATTTCCATTGCTACCTCATGGCTGTAACGATGCTACTGTAAGGAATCATCACATAAACATCTGTATTGTCCCATGGTCTTAGGCAGACCCGAGGGTTGCGACCTACAGGATGAGAGCGGCTGGCTTACAGCTCGTTCTGCTCCGTGTTTCTGTTTAGACCGCCCAGGCTGATGATAATGTCTAAGGGTGTTTTGCTTTTTGTAAACAGCCACTGTGTCTCGGGAATGGGCTTCAACAAAGGACAGTACCTGTCAGTGGATTCGGAGGCAGAGGACGACGAAAACGCTCTGTCCCCAGAAGCATGCTACGAGTGCAAAATCAACGGCTACGCCAAGAAAGATGGCCGGCGGAAGAGGAGCGCGCCAGAGCCTGAGCCCGCCACAGCAGTGAGTAGATGCATGCGGAGCAGAAGCCCTGCTTTGCCAAAAGAAAAAGAAAAAGGGGGGAGGTTATTCTCTCTCTCTCTCTCTCTCTCTCTCTCTCTCTCTCTCTCTCTCTCTCACACACACACACACACACACACACACACACACACACACACACACACACACGTGTATTCCTCGGCCCTTCCCACTGAACATCTTTGCTCCTAGGATGTGTGCACCTAACCTCTCCCTCAGCTCCTTCACCTGTAGAACGAGGATTGAAAACTCTCAGCCTCTGAATGTAGCTGAGCCTGCGCAGTGCTTGCAGCAGTGCCTGGTGTGCCCATCAGTGATTAATACCCACACACAGGCATGTTGGTGATTTCCCCTGAGGCCAGGGACAGTATGATGTCACCAGTCACCTCTCCTTTTAGTTAATATTGCTTTTTTTTTTATTTTATTTTTTTTTATTTTTTTTTTTATTATCTTGAGTATTTCTTATATACATTTCAAGTGTTATTCCCTTTCCCGGTTTCCGGACAGACATCACCCTCCCCCCTCCCCTTCCTTGTGGGTGTTCCCCTCCCAAACCTCCCCCCATTGCCACCCTCCCCGCATAGTCTAGTTCACTGGGGGTTCAGTCTTAGCAGGACCCAGGGCTTCCCCTTCCACTGGTGCTCTTACTAGGATATTCATTGCTACCTATGGGGACAGAGTCCAGGGTCAGTCCATGTATAGTCTTTAGGTAGTGGCTTAGTCCCTGGAAGCTCTGGTTGCTTGACATTGTTGTACTTTTGGGGTCTCGAGCACCTTCAAGCTCTTCCAGTTCTTTCTCTGATTCCTTCAACGGGGGACCTATTCTCAGTTCAGTGGTTTGCTGCTGGCATTCGCCTCTGTATTTGCTGTATTCTGGCTGTGTCTCTCAGGAGCGATCTACATCCGGCTCCTGTCGGTCTGCACTTCTTTGCTTCATCCATCTTGTCTAATTGGGTGGCTGTATATGTATGGGCCACCTGTGGGGCAGGCTCTGAATGGGTGTTCCTTCAGTCTCTGTTTTAATCTTTGCCTCTCCCTTCCCTGCCAAGGGTATTCTTTTTCCTCATTTAAAGAAGGAGTGAAGCATTCACATTTTGATCATCCGTCTTGAGTTTCGTTTGTTCTAGGGATCTAGGGTAATTCAAGCATTTGGGCTAATAGCCACTTATCAATGAGTGCATACCATGTATGTCTTTCTGTGAGTGGGTTAGCTCACTCAGGATGATATTTTCCAGTTCCAACCATTTGCCTACGAATTTCATAAACTCGTTGTTTTTGATAGCTGAGTAATATTCCATTGTGTAGATGTACCACCTCTCCTTTTAGTTAATATTGCTGAGAATTGCCCCCATCAACACGCACACACTAACTGGCTGTGCTTCAGAATTCTGGGTCTCAGAACCTCTCCTTATCTGTAGGACCATACTAAGCCCCCAAAATCTCTGATACTATTTTAAAATAACAAGTCAATGTTACATTTATTTTTAAGTAGATGTAAGTATCCGATCCATTGTCTAATCATGACAAATTGTTCATCAAGATATAAAGCCTTCTCACTGTGGTACACAGAGCACAATTCTGTGTAAATAATGGCGGGTTCCTCAAAGCCTCTGTAACCATAACATCACTAAAGCACAAACTCACACCAAAGCATCATGGGGTTTTCATGTCCTAACTCAAGCGGCATTCTTACCTCCCATCCCAAGTGACAAATTCGGTCCATATTATCTGGGCCCTGCTTTTTACCACTCCTGGCTCCTCTGCAGATGACTCCATGTGTACTGAGGCCCCTAGTAAATTCAGAACCCAGAGATGATTTCCCTAGGTGCGGGCCTGCTGTCGCATAGCAATAAGACTTCTCATTTTGACCCCACGAAAGATAAAATTAGACTCGTCTCTTGTCCTCATCCATTAAAGTGTTTACTTGAGAATTTCACACATGTATAAAATGTATTATGATCATATTGACCCCCATTTCTCCCCTCCAACCCCTCCCCCCGCAACACAGCAATGTCCTACTGGATACAATTAGTGCTACTCACATACACAGCGTGTATGGGGACAGCCACTGAAACGTGGGCAAACCACTAATGACCATGACACCGAAGAATATTGTCTCTCAACTTAAAACCTAATCTTAAGCATAATGTTGTATAAACCCTTCAAAGGAATCTGACCTGTGACTCTTGTCTGTGACCTAAGTCCTACAACTTTACCAATCTTGTTGAGGTTCAGTGAGAGTCAGGAAGATATACAGGGCATCCTCTGCAGAATGAATGAAGCTTTTCCCTGCCCTGACAGGAATTGGCAGACAGCAAATGGTCAGACAGGGAACGGCCTCAACATGCCCCTGTGACCTCACTCGTGAGCCACAGATGACCTCTGAGTCTACCTTGTGCCCTGTACTAACTCAAGCATGTTCCTGCTCTTTCCCTCAGGAGGAGCAAATCAGCCTAGAAAGCGTTGCCATGGACAGCCCAGTCAACATGAAGTTCAACCTCTCCGGCCTCGGCTCCAAGGAGCACATCCTAGAACTGGTCCCCGCCATTGAGCCCCTCAACAACCACATCCGTTACGTCATCTCCCAAGGGAATGACGATGGTGTCTTCCGAATCCATCAAAGGAATGGGCTCAGCTACCTGCACACAGCCAAGAAGAAGCTCACTCCCGGCACATACACACTGGAAATCACCAGCGTCCCTCTTTATGGGAAGAAGGAGCTTAGGAAATTGGAGGAACGCAATGAGGATAGCTACCTCCTGGGGGTGCTGGGGGAGGCTCTCAGAATGAGGTTGCAGATTCAGCTGTATTAGCCCTTTGCAGACTTGGGTCCCAGCTCAAATCCCAGCACAGCCAGCCTTCAGAAGTGTTTGGAACGTCACTGACTAATTTTGAAGAGGAAAAAAAAAACAAAAACAAAACAAAAACAAAACAACAAAGAATGACTTCCGTTCCTTTCCTCCCTGATTCAGACTTTGGAATGTTGACCGTCACAGGGAAGGATAATTCAGACTCTGGTATGGCCAAAGATTTGAGTGCAAAGGCAAACATAGTTACTGTATTTTTTATATAACTTCATTTTAAAATATATTAAAAAAACCTAAATGTTCAAGAGATCAGCATATGGCACTAAATGCACAAAAAGTAATGTGAGCATTCTTCCTGTTAGCAGTCTATAACACTTTGGGTATTTTGCTATAGTTGCTAATTAAAAAATATAGATGTTTATTTATTTTAATGCAGTAATATATGGAGAAATGAACAAACTATGTAAACAAAAAGGGAAACTCGCTTGTTTTTCTTAGATTTATAAATTTGAGCTATTTCTTTTAGAGGTGCTTTAAAAAAAAAATCCAATACATTCAAGAGATGTTTTCCTTTAGTTTTTCTGCCAGCCCTCCAACTGGTACGCACCTATATCAAAGAAAGTCTCACGGAGCTGAACGGGCAGTGCGATCAATAATTTAAAAGATGTGGAAGTCGTTTGATCCTGTCTAAAGGAAACGAAAGCCAGAGCAGCTCGCGTGACTGTATTTCACATCACCAGCTTCACCAGGCAACAGGAGAGGAAACTCAACCACTGTAGCAAAATACCTTGACTGCTTGTGAGACCGTTAGCATTGCAGGCCAAACTGTACTGTATTTCTTCCTCCTCATAACCTCAAGGATCCACACGTGCCTCCCACAACACCTCATTCTTACCAGGGCGCGCTGCGCACTTGTGGTCCTCTAGGCAGCTGAAGAACCCGCCGTTCCTCTGAGCGGGAACACCTGGTGTTCTGTTGCGTTTGGTGCTGTCGTAGATTAAATGGTGCATTTATTATGTTCAAGCTATTTCAGGATTTGCCATGTGTGCGAACAATCATGCCATGCAGCCAAGGAGTATATGTTGATGTTTTTATTTTTTTTAGAATTTTCATTAATACCGTAGTTATACACCATATGCCTCATTTTATCATAGCTTATTGTGTATGAAATACGTTTGTAAAGTGAATTGATGTTTAGTTTGCTTTAGTCATTTGAAGAGATGCCACACCAGGGGGCACCAGGAAGAGCACATGTCTGCGCTCTCCTCCCTGGAGAACCCATCCTCGGAAGAGCGATGGAAGAGTCGTGGAAACCCTAGATGCGAAATGGCCAAAGCACACACAGTCATTCCTCTCACACCTGTGTCGACCAAAGAGTAGTAACCAGCTCTAGCCAAGGTTTTTAGGGCTTTTTTTTTGTTTTGTTTTGTTTTGTTTCTTTTTGTTTGTTTGTTTTTAATAACTAAAAAAGAAAAAGAGGAACAGTGTAAATTTGTAATCAAGTGTTTGTGAGGAAAAACTTATGGGATTTGGTTATGTTTGTTTTTGTAGGTCTATGTATCAGATATGACACTTTTCTGGCAATAAAGCTTATTTTGGGGTAGTCTTGCAGCTGTGTGTTCTGAGACTCGACCGACTGGTACATCTGTGGGAGGCACTGGAGGCTGGGCTACAGGGATATTTATTAAAGAACTAGATAGAGTTCTTAAATATTAAAGAACTAGATAGAGAGCAAGGCAGAGGCACAGGAGGGGGGGTGCTGTACTGACAGAAGCAGGGGGGTGTTTGCTTCCTGGTCACATTCATATGGGAAAGTAGCATTATGGCGGTGGGCATTTTTCAATTCTACATGAATTATAAAGCGTCCCGGGGTCCAGAAAGTCTACTCCTTCCACCAATCCTAATAAAGGACTCTGGACCATCCATAAGGATCAGGAACCAAAAGTTTCCTAAATCAAAACCTTGAAGCAAAAGTAAACTGCAGGCGTACGTCAATATAAACGGCACAAAGCCTGAGGCAAACCAAAGCTCATCCCTTGCCTTGCACTCTACCCTTCAAAGTGAATAGATTTGACGGGGCTTTTAACGTGACCCTTCTCTTGATACATTGCTAAAATGGGCGCCTTCTCTCTCTCTCTCTCTCTCTCTCTCTCTCTCTCTCTCTCTCTCTCTCTCTCACACACACACACACACACACACACACACACACACACACACAAAGTTTCCAAAACTTACAAGTTAATTCAATCCATGGTAGGATTTGTGTGTTTCAAACTTTCATCCAAGGAGTAAGAGAACAAGGGAATATTGTGGCCGATCGTAATTCTGTCCTTTGCCAACCAGAAATTAGCTGCGTGGAATAAGAAAACTATGTGCCTCGGGGTGTCCTTTAAAACGCAGCGTGCACATGCAGCTCCATCTGCTGCTTATTAATAGTGCAGTGTGAGCTCTGTGATGTCAAATGACCCGGAACCAGATCTGACTCTAGTTCAGAACATGGAGCAACAAGGCTCTTCCTCCACCTTGAATCTGCTCATGAGGAACACTGTTGGGAGCTTCATGTCAACCATAAAAAGGCATCAGGCATGCAACAAGGAAGAATGTGCTGGAAGAAAATGAGTCCGAGAAGCTTTTACCAAGTGGGCAGTTTATGGGCACCCATGGCCACTTTATTACAAGTGTAAATTACATCATCGTAGAGCTCCCCACAGAGGCTGTTTTAGGTAGCATGTTGTGACATTCTAACATTCACTCAGCATACTTTTTTTTTAAATTTAGAGAAAAATATGTCAACTCAGGAATCTAGATCAAACCCAGTGACTTTATGTGATAATGGCCCTCAAATGACAGCAATTCTCTCTCTGCTCACTGCGATTTAGGGCTTTTCAGACCTCTATCCCGTTTAGTTCTTTTCCATGTGGCTGCAGCTTACACTGCATGGACTAAGTCACATTAGCATCTGAACTCTGAACTCAGAGGAACATATAAACCACAATGAATTGAAACATCTACTGTTCTGTATGCTCTCAGGACCGGGAACAGCATCAGTCCCTCTGCCTGTCTGTCCTCTGAGGCCTTACTCGACTTTAATTGGTTTGCAGAATAGATCCATGAGGTTAAAGGTCAGACAACTGAAAATCCCAAAGCACTGGTGTGCCTAGGTCTGTCAAAACGTTAGAGAACCATGGAATCAATATATGAGATCTAAAGAGGAGTGAGAGGTGGCCGTGGTTGACATAGAAGGTGGCAATTTAGTGTGTTCCACCTGACCACTCAGTATGTTAAAAGTAAGAAAGTCCCCTGCTCTTCAGAAGACCAGAAACCCCCAGCACCACGCAGCCTGGGGCTCACTTGCACTCCTGCTTTACCAGAGTCCGACAGAGAACCACACCACTTCCTCAAACACCCACTCCCTTTACTGTCCCATTGCACGCGTCTTTGGGACTTCAATAGATTAATTAGTATTTCCTATCTGGTGGTTTGGGTTTTTGTTTGTTTGTTTGTTTGTTTTTGTTTTTAGCGTGGTTGCTTTCTCCATATATTTAAATCCATGAATACTTAATAAGAAGTATGCTTTTCTATCTTTGAAAACCATTTCCTTAGAATCCTAGAATACAATGTATGACTCATTTCGTCATCCAATCAGTGACCCAGTACGGTCTTGTAATTAAAACAAAAACAAAAACAAACAACCCTCCTTTGAATGGAGCGAAACAATTTAATTCCATCTCATTGAGCAAACTGGATAGCGCCTCACTTCCCTGACTTGATCTCACTGTGTGGCTCCAAGGATTCAATAAAGACAGCTTCCTGTCAGTGGAGGGCTCAACAAATAAGTAGCAGGAACTCAGAAAGGCCGGCCTTTTCTGCTCCTTCCTTTTGTGCCATAGCCACCACTAGAGGATAAAGCAGACCACATGCCAACCCATACTTCTCCCTAAGTATGGCTCTTTGATCACCGGTGCATCACTAAACTGAAGTAACATGTCCAGACACACAGCACCCAGACGAACCAGTCCCCCAAGTGGTCCACAACTGGGAGATCTTTAGATGCCCCAATATTCCCACCAATGTTTCCAATTGCCGTACTTCTCCTTGCTTATTAGAATTGTGGTAAGAGCTCAGAAGTCCAAGCCACAAACACAGCCAGAGCCCTCGACTACACAGTCCCCAAGAAAATGACCGAAGAGACTGTACACACCGATTGTCCTCACTAGAATGATTTATCGCCATGAAAGCTAGAGCTAGGAAACCCACCCATATTTACAGGTAAAGAAACTGAGGTCCAGATTTGTAAGAGTTGAGTGCAAAGCCAATTTTCACACAAGAGAGACCAGAACCCTGGTTGTCTGGCTGAAGTCTGGTGCCATGAGTGCTTCCACTACGTGGTAAGCCTATTTGGATCTCCTTTAAGCCCTGAGGATATAGGCCAGTTCCCATGGTTTTGGCTTCTACTGAATCCAAAATGTTTTCCAAGCATGATTTAAACACTGCTTTCCCTTCGCCCACCCCACCCCTCTGTATAACTGCTCCCAGTGTCTCATAAACCAGAGATTTGTGTGTGCGTTAACATACCAAGATATTGGCTGCAATAGAGCAGACCCCACCCAAAACCCTGCACCTTTCGATGCATATTAAAGTCCTGGCTTTTGAAGGGTTAACCATTTTATTTAAACCAGACCTTCATATTAAAAACAAAACAAAACAAATACATCTTTTACTAAGAATGCTCAAGGAAAAAGTACACTAGTTACTTGTATTTCTTAATTGTCTTTCCCCCCTTTTCCTGTGAGCCTAAAAAGGGGGGAGTATTAGTAGATGAAGCTGGCTTTCTTTTGAAATTGCCAAGAACCTACAGCTCACATTAGTCACCCCCATTAAGGCCACAGATTAAATGTCAGGATGCAGTGTAGACGTTTTCCAAAGGAAACGGAAAACATGTTCCATGAATTTTAGAGCAAACGGTAACAAACGCTCACGTAAATAGCCTTCCCAGACAACGGCTTCATAGACTAGTTCTATTAACGAAATAACAGCAGAAGCTGTGAACAACCAGTCCCTAACACTGTCCAAAACAGCATTACCGTCCTAGCTGCTTACATTTCTGCCCCCAAGGGTTCCTCCTGCCTCTCTTTTTGCCAGATCCAACCTCCCTACACTCAGGTAAGGACAAGGGCAGGATTTAAGTTAAGATGAGGGCCTTAGTTTGGCCCTCGACTACGAACCAGAACTTAGAACCCCTGACCATCAATGACCCCATGTCCTCATTATTCTAATGAACTCAATAACTAAATTTAGAAATCTTCAGTGACAGAAGGAAGGATGAGAATGGTGAATGTACAGGGTCAGACTCATGGAGCACCCTCAATACAAATGAGGTGGAGGAGGGGGTTCAGACTACACAGAGTCAGTTCCGTGGCCTGCTTCCTTGACTTGGAGCTTTTGCAGAGAGCAGACAGCTCCATAATAGAGTTTACTAGAAGTGATCTTAACAGATTTCTAAAGTTCATTGGGTGCAAACTTCTTTAATTTAGAAAGATTTTCTTGATCCGTGCTACTTTCTGCACCTTTCTAGGGGGCCCTAGTAGGCCTCTCCCAAAGTATGCATGGAATGACAGGACGTCTGGGGCAGGCTGACTACAAGTTTTGTTCCATGAGGGTCCCCTGATTCACTGAAGCTATTAATGCTGTAGTGTTAGGGGAAGAGGCCCAATAGTCTTTATTGCAAGGGAGAATCTTTGTTACCTCACTATAATCCAGATATAAAACAATTTAGAGAAACAAGACAGCCATCTATGGCTGCCCACTGGTATTTACTCAAAGGCCATACTGACAGTCTTGCACAAAGACTCACACAAAAGACTCCCTAGAGTCTTGGGGAAAGGGTGGTCAGTGAAATGTAATACTTCTAAAAGAGCTCTCCCAGAAGAGATAGGGATGAGCTGGACCTCAAAGAGGCAGACTTTGATAAATGACACAGAGGACTTCCTGGGTCACAGTAGTAAGAACCGATGTCAGAACTTGTCATGTGCATCGCCGGCAGAAACAGGAAGAGAAGAGCCAGTGGGAGTTGAATCATGGTGCCACGTGGGATGAAAACCAAAAGCATTTCTCACCACAAAGAGTGGAGAGTAGTTGAGGTGATACATCTATTACTCAAAGTTGACCATTACCTGCCATACCATCAAAGCAATACCCTGATCATATAATTATGAACCATTATTACATAATAAAACCCTAAAGTTTAAAAGATAATATTCATATTAAAAATGTCTTAAAGACGTTCCTCTCCAGAATCTACCCTGGTGAGACTGGATGCTCCTCTCCTCTCTGTGGACCTCCCACCAAGCATTCAGATCTTACCTGATCCCACATCTAGGGCTCAGCCTAGTCTGACTGCCCTTACGTGTGTGCCATACCCAATTCCCTTACCACTGACCCACAAGACCCACCCATACCTCATATAACCTGTCCACCCAGCAAGATGTTGCATATCCAAGCTCCAGCCACATGAGTCCTCCACAGTCTTCCCTATCCCCAGATCCACCCCCAAACTCCAGGCTTGGACCACAATGCACATCCTGCATGACGACACTGTTCCCTGTCTTCACATGATGTCACTCAACCTAAGCTATTTCCAAGTTCTAGGCCTAACCCAACCAGGCATCCTCAGTTCTGCCCCAACATGGTCTTTCCATATATCAGACACAGAAGTAATAATACTTTTTAAGGTGCCACATGTCCAGATCTCATTGGAAAAGTACAAACAATATGAAAAATCAGGACAGAACCCACTCTATAGAACAAGTCCAATAGGAATATTTGCCCATGATTAGTAACTGGATGAACTCCAGGATACAGAATTTAAAAAAAAAATCATAAACTTCATCAAATAACTCAAAGATGTGAAAGAAAACCCAAAGAAACAACCAAATGAAATTAAAAAAACAAAAACAAAAACAAAAAAAAACCCTCTAAAGACAATAAACTCCTGAGTGATACACAGGACTGGACAAACATAAGGCTGATATAAATGATGAAGAGAGTCCAGGATTTAAAACAGAATTCTATAAATAGAAACATTAAAGAAGACTCAAGCTGGGGTAAAGATTGAAAAACTCAGTAACCCAACTAGAAAACTCAGAATAAAGGAGTAAAGAGGATCAGAAGAAGATATCAGGACTTGAAAATAAAAAGAGGACCTGCAAGAAATGAGAACTCTAAAAAATTAAAACTTAGGAAAGAGATATGCAGGAAATGTGGGTCGCTGCAAATGAAACCAGAGAAAACTTCCCAACATTATGAAATAATACGCCCATATAGAACATCAAATAGACAAGACCAGAAAAGAGCATCATCTCCACCACATATCGTATCTAAAACATTGTGTATACCCATCAAAGAAAGTATATTGAAAAATGCAAGGGGAAAAACACAAGTCCCAAGTAAAGGGAGACCCATCAGAATAATAGCTGACTTCCTAGTGGAGTCTTTGAAAACAGAAGAGCCATGAAAAACACATTCCCAGTCCTAAACACAATAGGAGTCAACCTCGAATCATGTACCCAGCAAATTACATGACATAGTTGAAGAAGAAAAATAAATAAATAAATAAATAAATAAATAAATAAATAAATAAATAAAAACAAGACGGGTTGGGGATTTAGCTCAGCGGTAGAGCGCTTGCCTAGCACTCGCAAGGCCCTGGGTTCGGTCCCCAGCTCCGAATAAATAAATAAATAAATAAATAAATAAATAAATAAATAAATAAATAGTTGAAGAAGAAAGAAAAACTCTCCATGATATAAATACCCTAAAAACATTTAGAGACAACAAACCAAACTCAAAGAGCAGACAAGGAGCAATATTCCAGGCTGAAGGGAGGAATGAGAATAGCCCAGAGACTCTAGGAACAGATAGGTAGCCATTAATACTAAGACACAAAGTACTCCTGAGAGCACAAACAACAGAAACAAAAATCAGCAATGCCCAAAATTAACATGCACATGCAAGACATAACTTTAAATATAAATGGCCTCAATTCTCCATTCAAAAGGCACAGATTGCCTGAATGGGTCAAGAAACAAAATACACTGATCTGTTTTCTTAAAGAAACACATCTTTGGCTTTGAAAAATAGGGACTGCCTTAGAGTAAAAGACTTGGCTCAGTTCTTGCAGAGGAAAACCACTGACTGTCTTCTAGAGAATGGTGTAGTCTGCTTTGCCCAAGAGATAGTTGTTGCCATTTCACAAAACACCAAGAAAAACACATAGAGAGAAACTGTTCGATCTCAATAATTACACTTCATAAGCCATTATGGTCAGAACTGCCCAGCTAATAGGGAAGTCTAACACTGTAGCCATGTATCAGCTACTGTAATTAATTGAGAACATAATGCATATGAAGGTTTGTGCGACAAGTAACTGCACAAGTCATTTTTGAAAGCATAAATGCATTTGACCTAACAAGGCTAATTCATATATTGAAGGGCCAGCCGTACAAATGTCATGTTCATCCAGTAACTATTTCTCCAGGAACCTGGCAGTTGAATTCTTTTCCTTTATCTTTCTGGTCTCACCACACATGAACGGTTTTCAGAACAGGGGAAGAAAGGAACTTCTTCGTGGTGTCTGTTTTAAATCTGGTTTTTATCTGCATTGTGTGTCTGACTTTGTCCTTATATTCGTTTTACAACAAAAACAAAATAGAGAGAAGATATCAACTATGTCCTCAAAAGTTTATATAAGTTCCTCTTCACTGTTGATAATAAAGGCAGTTTTGTTTTATAACATCGATCTCACCCATGATCTACAGCCATCCCAGTCCCCTCACTTCCTTCCAGGCTCTTTGAGATGGCACAAGCATCCTTTCAAGATCCTGCACAGCTGCTGTGTCTGTAGAATGAGTCTGCCCCAGGGTCCACAGATGCCCCTGATCACTCACTCACCCTTTGAATTTATACTTGGATCAGATCAGCAAGAGACAGTGTGGAGAGCGGTGTTTTCTACATCTTTCCACGATTACTAACTAGCCTTCAAGCAATTCACAACTCCTCATGTAACTTAAAACCCCAAGTGTGAGACAACCCGGGTCTCCTCCTGTTCTTCTACCTGTGACTATTGAGAGACAGAGAAAAGATGAATATGAGGTTAAATGAAGCTATAAACTTTAGAGACCATGTAAAATAATCATTGCTTCTAATGTACTAATTAAACTGGTTTTTGTTTACATTTATAGTAATAAATATCTTTGGTCTAGGTATGTTTTGAAATCCAAAATCATTTAACACAGATTCCAATGCCATTTCTATTATTACCAACATTGTTTGAAATATGCCCCCTTTTAGATTTAATGAATCAGAATCTCCAAAAAATATGCCAAGTCATGGGCATACTCAACAAACATATATTAGTAAAATCTATAGTGGACCATTGCTTTGAACTAGTCTACTGCAGCAGGATACCTCAGACCACGTTGCTTGTTTGAGGATGGGAAAAGCAAGCGGCATCATTTTCCTAGGATGCTAGAACAAAGCATCATAAATCAAGTACCTTAAATAAGAGAAGGGAATTGTCTCAAAGTTCTAAATACTGAAATCAAGATGGGTTTTGGCCCATGCTCGTTATGCAACTTGTAGTGTAGGCTTGTTAGCCTTTACTGGTTTAGTAGAGCATCTGTTGACTCTCATATTCAGCTACTCAGTTTCTGATTCTGTGGTCATGTGGCAAGTTCCTCTAATGTATCTGTGTCCGTATATGGTCTCCTTTTAGAAGGACCCCAGCCATATTGGGGTAAAGAACTACTGTAATCCAGCTCGACTTTGCTGTTGTAGACAAGACCTCATGCTGTATGGCCTTGTCTGGCTGTCCCAGGTTGGCCTTGAACCAGGTGATCTTTTCACCTCGGCCTTCTGGGTGTTGGCATTGCAGGCATGAGTCACCATTCCACCTTAGTATGATTTCACCTTGACTTACATCTTAATAACTTTCACCAAGATTCTATTGCTTGATGAGGTTCCTTTCATCTCCCAAAGCAGCAAAGAAGACCAAAAGCCATGGTGAAAGCTGATTTGCTGGAGCAGAGGAAGAAGCAGTCTTGAAGACTACAGAGCTCAGCTATGTGTGTTTGGGACAGTCACAGAGCTCTGTAAGGTCTGTTCCCCATCCCTATACTCATCCCTTTCCTCATCCACCTGGCCATCCATTCCCACCTCCCATTCTTTCTTGGGGAGATTTGAAAAGAGGTTTTTGACGGATCTGTCCTCTAAATGCTTTTCTAGGTTGTGTACTTCCCGACATATGTCTCTGCCTGAAACAAAGACTATCTCCAAACTTAAGAAGTTCTATTCCTTAGGCAAACTGTGCTCACCATCATTATCTCTTGCAATAAACTTATTGAATCTCAATTAGGGAGCCCCTCTCACCCCTCCAGGAGTTCTATAAGTCATATGAGCAAAGGCCTATCTTGTTGATCAAGAGAAAAAAATGGAGGTAAACAGTTCTTTTCCCTGACTCTAAGGTCCCTTTTTGTGTTTATGGATTAACCTACTTTGATCTGTCCCAAGTCCTGCCATTGTAATATGGTATTTTAAAATGAAAATACATTCTCCTCTAATGATAAGAGAAAGAAGTTTTTGCAGCATCCCACATAATAAGAAGAGTCAGATGAATCCACAGGCAACTGGTCTTCAACAAAACGATAGTTGTCCTTGAGTTTTACTCAGTAGCTAGACTTGAGGAAAAGTCACAAGTGTTGGATCACAACAAAGCAATTCCCAATGAGGAAGGACATCAACAAATGGTCTATCTGATTGGGATCTATTCTATTCTCCAGCTAAAGAAGAAGCAAACCCCAAATCAAGATAGTTTTTTCCAAAATCCTCTTGCTTGAGAGTTTCTGTTTCTCTCTAATTGTTGCTCTCGAGGCCATGAACTCACAGAAAGGATACTGAATAGAAAACCACAAGAGAATATAGGACAAGCGTCATGGTCTGACACCTAACATGCTGAAGCATTCTGTTGAGTGAAAGTAGAAAATATCTCTGAGGAAAGGCCAAGCTAGATTCATTCAAATGTCTGCTAGTGTGTGTGTGTGTGTGTGTGTGTGTGTGTGTGTGTGTGTGTGTGTGTGTGAAGCTAGCCCAAAATTTGTATAATCAGTTTCTTCACGCTTTCTTCCAACCACACCTTGACAAGTGGGTTAAAATGGTCACAAATTCTATGTAGTTCTCCCTACCAAAAGAAGCCTACTAGGCTGCCTGGTGGACTTGCCATGGGCTTCAGAAGAGAGCGAATGTGTTTGTGTCTTTTCTACAGGTAGACTTCCATGAGATGTTTCAGTTACTGCTTTCCCTCACTCAGATCCCAGACTCCGTGTGATGAACAGGACAAGGCCACTAGAGATTTTGACACAGCTGGTGACAGCTGAGCTGCCAGATGACAGTAGCCACGTAAGGAAACCAGGCAAGAGAAACTCTCAATGAAGACCAGCACAAACAGCTGGCCCATACGCTATTAGCTATTCATAGTTTTTCTATTTACGACATTCATTTTAGAAGGATTTCATTCTTTAACAAGGACTAACTAAATATAGCATTAAGCTTTCAGCAGCCAACATGAAAAAGGAAGCCTGGTGAATTACACAACTGAAAAGGCAATGGCTGGAGAGAACCCAAGAGGGCGTGAGACCTCTTGTGCTCTTCAAGCTAAGCCCTGTGGTCCAGATGAGTGAGCTTGCTTACAAATCCTGGTGCCCATTCCATTTCTCACGAGTCTTTGCTATGTCTATGTCTCAAAAAAACAAAGAAACATTCTGTTGCTTGTTCCTATTATGTTTCTGAGCCAAATGAATTTTCTGGTCTGAATGGAGCCTCTAAACTCAAAGGCGTCATCCGGACTCTTTCCTTTTCACACTCTACATTAAATCATATGGACACTGTTTCCCTTATACACAGGCATGTGACCACATCTTATCCCTTCCACTGCCAATGCTGTAGCAAAAAAAAAAAAAATCATCACTCAAGCTATTGGCATAGCCTCCCAGCTGGCCTCTCTACATCTGTCCTTGATGGCCACTCAAGTTTGTTCACCCCTCAGTAGCCAAAGTGATCCATTAAAAGTGTAATGTAATTCTAACCATTTCTCCACTCTTCTCCAAGCTTCTAGCACCTTCTCATGTTACACAGAAGCTGACATTCCACGAGACCCTTAACAATCTGTCCCCAGATCCACCTCTCTATCCCTTCTTCTGTGAACGTCCTTACTCCGTGGATGCTTTTGATGACATGTTTGCAATTTCTGGAATATATAGAGGGATTTCTGATCCTAACACATGTAGATCCAACATGTAGAGGCCTATTCTGGCCTCTGTAGGTAACAGGAATGCAGTGGCCCACAGACATGCATGCTGGCAAAACACCTATATGTGTAAAATAAAACAAATCTATTTTGGAAATGTTATTAGGAATTTGTAATAAAAATGGAAACATTATTGACTTACATGTTTCTTCTCTGACCTGGGATGATGCTTAGCCTATAGTAATTCACTATTTCTAAAGGGGGAAATAATGGTAGTTGAATGGATAGCTTTGGCTACTAAGGGGTAAACAAACTGGAGAGGTCATCGAGAACAGATGCAGAAAGGCCAGCTCGGGGCTGTTCCAATAACTTGAGTGACAGTGGGTTTTGCTACAATGTTGACAATTAAGGAGGTGAAAAATTCAGGCAGGTAGACCTTTTTCTTCTAGTGCCATCCTTGGTATATACTGTTAAGCATGTATAACCTCTAATTTTCTACATTTGCTCGGGAATTCACAACATGTAGGCTATTAACGATCGATCTACAATGTTCGGAGATTATAACATTCCTTGGACCTAATAAGAAAACCGTGTCTGTGATTCTCAAGTTCTATAACAGATGTGCTGGAAGAAACAAGACAAATAAGAGTAGCAAAGAACCTTAAAATAGACATCTACATTAGCCCCACCACCATCGAGGCTCAGGGGACATCAGGAAGAAGGCAGAATGAAAAAGTGAGAGGATAAGGAGGACACATGGAATGCTGTCTTTCTAGATATGATGCAGATGAGTTTACAGGAGCAGTGGTTACATGCACACGACCTGTACAAGGTCAAACAAGACAAAATCCCAGGACTGATGGGGGTAGATGATCTTCAGGCTTCACCTCTTACAGATGAGCTGTAGGCTAAAGGTTGCTAACGGAGAGAGAACCATTGATTATTGGAGATGAGGTTACTGTGAGCATCTGATACTTCATTGGAGGGCCTCGTGCATGTGGCCACTAACTGCACTATCAACCTAAACAAACAAAAAGGTGTGAATTTGGGGAGAGGAGTGCATGTTTAGAGGGGAAATAGGAGGGGCTTCTGAGGGGAGATGGAGAGAACATATGGTCATATTTTATTGTATACATATTTAAGTTATCAAGAGAAGAAATAAAGCACAATAAAGATGCTAAAATCATGCAGTGGAGAAAAGGCAGCAGTTGGAAAAAACGCTGCTGGGAAAGCTAGACGTCTAAGGTGGACGAGTTCATCTAGACCCTTATCTATCATCCTGCTCAAAAGGCAACCACAAATGGATCAAAGACTTCAGCGTGAACCCTGAAATGCTCCAACTACTAACAGACCGTTCCCTTCAAGGTATAGGTACAGGCAAGGCCTTTCTGAACAGGACTCCATTTCCTAGAGATTGAAGTCAAGAGGACAAGTGGCATTTTATTAAAGCAATCTAGTGAAGAGCCCTACAGAGTGGGAGACTTTTCCAGCTGTTCATCCCACAGAGGACTAATATTCAGAAAACATATTTTAATACTCAAAGAACAGTAATGAAGACAAACGACTCACTTAAAAAAAAAGAACTATGAACTGGAACCGATAAATCTCAAAAGAAAAAATAAAAATAGCCGAGAACTATCTCAAACATTGTTCTCCATCCTTAGCAATTAAGGAGGTGCAAATGAGTACAACTCTGAGAGAGACTTTGTCTTCTTTAATCCCAGTGCCAAAGATCAACAAAACTACGAACAGCCAAAGCCAGAGAGGATGTGGAGAAAGGGGACCCCTCATTCACTGTTGGGATGGCAAACTTGTGAAGCCGCTCTGGAAATCAGGGTTGAGGAGTCTCGAAATGCTATATTAAATCTACCCTATGGCCCAGCTATGCCACTCCTTAGTTCCTTCCCCAAGGACTCAACATCCACCACCACGGATGCCGGCTCAGACGTGTTCCTTGCCAATGGATTTACACTCACTGGGAAATGGAAAGCAACTTAAATGTCCTTCAACTGATGGAGGGATAATGAGAATGTGGTGTGCACATACACAGGTGAATACTGTTCAATGATAAATAAGAAAAATTATGGTCTTTTCAGGTCAATAGATGAACTAGGAAAATACTGTATTCTGTGAGGTAAACCCGACCCAGGAAGACAAATACCACACACTGGCTCTCACTTTAAGATCCTAGAACCAAATCTCTAAAAGTGAATTTATCACTTAGAATAACACAGAAACTAGGAAAGCAAGGAGGGACGTGGGAGACAGCTTTAGCTACAGACAGCAGTTGTTATAAGGAGAAAATAGGGGTGAGGCTTTAAGTGGGGTGGGGAGACAATACCAGTGGAGAGGGATGGAGGGAGGAGGGGGAAATAGGATTTTGAAATAGTCACAGGAAATCATAGTACGTTTACCTGAAATTACATATAACACACACATATGCATAGATACAATTTAAATAAAATTATGCTACTTGGAATGATAATGCACCCCCAATAGCTGTAGGCTATTTAATACACACACACACACACACACACACACACACACACACACACACACACCAAGTATGAGAAAATTCCTTTCCAGTTGTTGGTGAGGGGACTTCAAGAGACTCCTAAAACAATATAGGCTATGCTGAAGCCCATGGCGGTCTCTCCGGGGTTAATGGTGGTCTCTCCGAGGTTAATGGTAAGTCCCTATTGCTGAAGACTCCATACACTTCGGTTACAGGACTTGGAGTATTTGAGCTGAATTGATACCAATCCCACTCCCTGAAGAGTAGCTCTTAGAGTAGGTGATGTGCAAGGTGATAAAGGAGGAAAGCAGTTCATAGCCCTACACAGCTGCCTGATTGGACATTCAACACCAGGGAACTCATGTCTGGTACTATGGACCTAGCCAAGCACCAGTGGCTAGAATTATTACTTCCATCCAATGGGGAGAACATACTTCCTTCACTCTCCTAAGCCAGCCTAATTCTTTTTTTTTTTTATTAACTTGAGTATTTCTTATATACATTTCGAGTGTTATTCCCTTTCCCGGTTTCCCGGCAAACATCCCCCTCCCCCCATCCCCTTCCCTATGGGTGTTCCCCTCCCAACCCTCCCCCCATTGTCGCCCTCCCCCCAACAGTCTAGTTCACTGGGGGTTCAGTCTTAGCAGGACCCAGGGCTTCCCCTTCCACTGGTGCTCTTACTAGTATATTCATTGCTACCTATGGGGTCAGAGTCCAGGGTCAGTCCATGTATAGTCTTTAGGTAGTGGCTTAGTCCCTGGAAGCTCTGGTTGCTTGACATTGTTGTACTTTTGGGGTCTCGAGCACCTTCAAGCTCTTCCAGTTCTTTCTCTGATTCCTTCAACGGGGGACCTATTCTCAGTTCAGTGGTTTGCTGCTGGCGTTCGCCTCTGTATTTGCTGTATTCTGGCTGTGTCTCTCAGGAGCGATCTACATCCGGCTCCTGTCGGTCTGCACTTCTTTGCTTCATCCATCTTGTCTAATTGGGTGGCTGTATATGTATGGGCCACCTGTGGGGCAGGCTCTGAATGGGTGTTCCTTCAGTCTCTGTTTTAATCTTTGCCTCTCCCTTCCCTGCCAAGGGCATTCTTGTTCCCCTTTTAAAGAAGGAGTGAAGCATTCACATTTTGATCATCTGTCTTGAGTTTCATTTGTTCTAGGCATCTAGGGTAATTCAAGCATTTGGGCTAATAGCCACTTATCAATGGGTGCATACCATGTATGTCTTTCTGTGATTGGGTTAGCTCACTCAGGATGATATTTTCCAGTTCCAACCATCTGCCTACGAATTTCATAAAGTCATTGTTTTTGATAGCTGAGTAATATTCCATTGTGTAGATGTACCACATTTTCTGTATCCATTCCTCTGTTGAAGGGCATCTGGGTTCTTTCCAGCTTCTGGCTATTATAAATAAGGCTGCGATGAACATAGTGGAGCACAAGCAGTATTACAGAGCAATAGTGATAAAAAACTGCATGGTATTGGTACAAAGACAGACAGAGAGACCAATGGAATAGAATTGAAGACCCAGAAATGAACCCACACACCTATGGTCACTTGATTTTTGACAAAGGAGCCAAAACCATCCAATGGAAAAAAGATAGCATTTTCAGCAAATGGTGCTGGTTCAACTGGAGGTCAACATGTAGAAGAATGCAGATCGATCCATGCTTATCACCCTGTACAAAGCTTAAGTCCAAGTGGATCAAGGACCTCCACATCAAACCAGACACACTCAAACTAATAGAAGAAAAACTAGGGAAGCATCTGGAACACATGGGCACTGGGGAAAATTTCCTGAACAAAACACCAATGGCTTATGCTCTAAGATCAAGAATCAACAAATAGGACCTCATAAAACTGCAAAGCTTCTGTAAGGCAAAGGACACTGTGGTTAGGACAAAACGGCAACCAACAGATTGGGAAAAGATCTTTACCAATCCTACAATAGATAGAGGCCTTATATCCAAAATATACAAAGAACTCAAGAAGTTAGACCGCAGGGAGACAAATAACCCTATTAAAAAATGGGGTTCAGAGCTAAACAAACAATTCACAGCTGAGGAATGCCGAATGGCTGAGAAACACCTAAAGAAATGTTCAACATCTTTAGTCATAAGGGAAATGCAAATCAAACCAACCCTGAGATTTCACCTCACACCAGTGAGAATGGCTAAGATCAAAAACTCAGGTGACAGCAGATGCTGGTGAGGATGCGGAGAAAGAGGAACACTCCTCCATTGTTGGTGGGGTTGCAGACTGGTACAACCATTCTGGAAATCAGTCTGGAGGTTCTTCAGAAAATTGGACATTGAACTGCCTGAGGATCCAGCTATACCTCTCTTGGGCATATACCCAAAAGATGCCCCAACATATAAAAAAGCCAGCCTAATTCTTAACTACATTCCAAGCACTTATCCTTATATTCACAGTAACGGGAGCTTTCAGCCCTCATCAGAGGCTTCCTTTTACAGCTGAAAGGGATCGTGACAGAACACAGCTAATCAAAACGAGGAGAGGCTAACGACGGGGTGCTTAGCCCCAGGTGATACATTCACAGCTCAACTACTGCACCTATGGCTGAGGGATCATCGCAGAGGAGGGAGCGGAGAGACAGTAGATCCAGAGGACAACTGCCGTAAAACTGCGTCTCTAGCGAGAACAGAGAAGCTATTCCCATGAATCTCAACTACACCGCCAGTTAATATGCCAATGTGGATGGGAGAACAATAGGGCCCTACTCGTAGATGGAAAGCTGCAAACAATTAAATATATTTTAATTGCATATATAAATTATATGTAAAATAAACACACAGAGAATTATATATATGTATATACGTGTATATACATATATATAATTGGAATGAACCCAAATCTTTTCTGATGCTAGCCAAGATTCCTAGATCATTGTATTTGTTTATAAGCATATCCCCTAGTTTGGGAAGAACAATATTTTATGTATTGCTGGCTGGTCTTTAGCATGCTGTGTGAGGATGACTTTAACCTTCTGATCTCCCTATTTCCTGATTATTGAGATTATAGGCATGTAAACTCATCAGGTTTCAGTGTGTGTGTGTGTGTGTGTGTGTGTGTGTGTGTGTGTGTTTGCACATGTGCTTCTTAAAAGAAAAAGAAGTCATGAATTTGAGGATTTGAGGAAGGCATGTCAGGAGGGATTGGATGAAAGAGAAGGAGAGATGATATAATCACGTTTTAATTGAATAAATAATGAAGTAAAATGTCCCAAAAAGCCCACAAAGTTTAAATCAGCTCTGTTTCTGGGAGAGGAAGGCAATGTCAGACAGGGACAGGAACTGTGGAGACAGTACACTGGCTGGTGCTGCTCACAGGGCATGGCTGCACTGGGCTGCCTTGGTACCCTGAAGCACTTAGCCTTCCAGCTGAGAATTCAAGCCCGCCTTGAAAAGAGAAGTCTGAGGCCAGAACTTGCAGGCCTTCAGAGCAGTCAGCCTGTACGCATGACTCAGAGCGAGTCTCAGTTTGAAAATCTCACAGGAACAGAAAGGAAACAGACATCGTGGTTTACACAGGATGGAAAGGAGGGTGGGAGGCATGGGTGAGGGATGGAGGGCTAGGGTCAGACTATGTACAAAGATGTGAAGCCTTACACTGAAGCCCTCCAGCAATCAGTCTAAGAGAAACAGTTTAAGAGAAACAGGAAGCCATCGCAGGACTTTATGCAGGAAGCTGGGTGATCTCTAGCATTCGAGGCCTCCCCATCGTCAGTCCATGGAGAAGTGCAGGGTCTGGAGAAGGCTGCTTCAGCAATGTTGGGGAGACAGGATAGAGAACCCACAGAGGGGGACCTGTTCGAGGCTCTGGCTGAGCACATTCAGTGGTCTGGGATAGAAAGTGGAAGTAAGGGACGAAAGGGCACTGGACTCGGAGGTTCCTGGATTGGTTACTGAGCATGCTGGAGGTCCCACTGCTGCCATCTAACAGAAACAGAACAGATTTTCCCTGTAGGGAGAATGGTTCTTACTTTAATTGGTGTCATTGTGAAAATGGCAGGTAATTTTAGTGCATCTCTCTTGTGGTCCTGATATAAGCCCCACAGTGACAGAGTCTTGGGATAACTGTCATGTTCTACCATGCATTTCTCACAAGCTGGAGACCTGTGTTGCCTTTCCTCGGATCATAGGCCTTCCACCAGCAAATGGGCTGCCCAGCAGGACATTGTGACCTTAAACCAGATTAGTGTTTCTCAACCTGTGGTTTGTGACCCCTTAGTTCACGCATGTCAGCTATTTACATTACAACTCAACAATAGCAAAATTACACTTACAAAGGAGCAACAATAATTTATGGTTGGGCGTCACCACAACATGCAGAACTGTATTCAAGAGTCGCAGCATCAGGAAGGTTGAGAACCACTGGAACAGAGCCTGGTTAAACAATAATTGGGTAAATGGATAGAAAGAGTAATTTTCTAAATTGCCATTTCTAATGATAATAACCCATAAGCTGCCTCCTGAAATATCTATTCAGAATCTCTCTGTGCTCCAAGCATTCTTTCCATGGGAAGAACACAAACTACCGACCAGTGGAAAGAAAACAGCACACCTCACTTTTCCCTGCTGCCGCATATCCTGTGCTTTTGGGCAAGAAGGAAAAAGAACACTTAAGGGATTGGGGCCAACAAAAGCTCACTATCACATGTTTATCATCCTCATTAACACACACGAACACACGAACACACATGCATGCATGCACACACACACTCACTATCACATGTTTATATCCTCATTAACATACATGCACACACACACAAACACACATGCATGCACGCACACACATATACTCACTATCACATATTTATCATCCTCATTAACATGCATGCACGCACACACATATACTCACTATCACATATTTATCATCCTCATTAACATACATGCGCGCGCGCGCACACACACACACACACACACACACACACACACACACACACCATATAGGAAGACGTGCCAAATGAGTAAGGAGAACTGAAAACTCAAAGCAAAAGGAAAAGCCACACACAGGAAAGCGTTTCGACCTTGCAATCGATGCTATCTCAGAACTCCTACTGTCCACTGCGTGAGTCTCCAGTTCTGCTTCTAACCAGCAGCAAATGGCAAGGGACCCATTCAAAGGTGCTCGGTACAAACCAGCTAGCGAGAATTTGCTCATGGTCTGCTTCAGCGGGACGATGATATTAAAGTCTATTCCCAAGAAAAATCCTGAGAAGAACAAAAACTGCTGGGAAGTATAACTCTCCTCATGTGCACTCCGAATACACACGCAGCCGCAGCCACAGTGCACTCAACTCCGACAGCCAGGCTAATCACCCAAACTACTAAGAGTGTTCTGGGGAGACCATGGTGAAATTCATGGAAACCCGCAGTAGAACCTCCAAGCCATGAAGCCCGAATCTAAAAACAAAGCTGCAGCTATCAAAATGAAGAATGAGAAGCAGATAAGAAAATAACGAGAAGCAGATGGCAAAGGTATTTTCCATCCATGCAGTGCCCTTCTAAAGAAAGGGTTGAGTTTTTATGTTCTGAAAGCATTTGTATGCGGAGGCCTGTGAACATTTCACTACGCGTTAGTGTCTCTCTCTGTCTCTCTGTGTCTCTGTCTTTTTGTCTCTGTCTCTATGTATGTGATCTCCCTCCTTCTCTCCCTCCCTTCCTCCCTTCTCTCTCTCTCTCTCTCTCTCTCTCCCTCGCCCCCCCGCCCTTCCTCCCTCTCTCCCTCCCTCTCTCCCCCCCCCCCCCACTCCAACTTAACCATCTTTGGGACATTCTGAGAGGAAAGGTCAGTTTGCCTGTGTCTTGTGACACACTCCATTATCTTGAAAGCACCCAGGACATATCAATCTCCTAGACTACACTCAGGCAGACAAGGAAAGATCCAAGAGATTCCCTGCTTCCTCACTCTGTCAGAGGTAGGATTTGCAGTTCTTGGACCACCTGCCACAGAGACCCTGTCTTCCTCCAGAGGTAAGTTTGCGAAGTGATTCACAAACCACTGTTAACACAAAAGAAAGTGCTCTTGAGCCCATCACAAGATCTGATTTCCTCAGCGCATCTCTGAGTAAGATCTGCTTTTTGAAATGGGTTATTTTAAATTGGGACGATTTTATCTTGGACATGGGATTTATTTGTTAGGAAACCCTGCATTCTTGGTGGGGGGAGAGATGTGTGATTTAGACGTCTCGCTGAGAAGTTCCTGTCTACTGGACAATCACGGTGTGACCTGCTCACATAGGTACCAGTGTAGCAGGATAAGAAAACACAAAGAAACTGGAGGTCAGCATGAAACGAGAGGTTATGACCTGGCTCTGATATACATCATGTCCAAGAAGTTGGTGACAAATTCACTTCAGTGACAGAGCAGATCCCCACTATCAACTGCCACAGAGCAAGAAGGAATAAGGCCATTAACATTCCTGGCTGGAGAAGGCAAGGGGAAGGCAGCTGGCAAGGTCCACCTCCAGCCCCTGCTTTCTCTACATTGCTTCCCTACATGGGACAGTCTCCCAGGCTCTAGACGCTAGGATAACTGATGGCCTCCTTCACTTCATTCCACATGATCTAGGTTAATAGGACGAGGAACAGGTTCAGTATGACCTTCAGCTGTCTCCGTGTTATGTGGCAAAAGAAATGGATTCAGTGAGCTGAATGACTTGATTTCCATACCCCAGTTGTCGGGTAGCTGCCAAACCCACTTAAACCTGCCAGCTCCAAAATACCGGTTCCTTTCTAGTCTTACCAGACTTTCCTTCTGTGAGCTCTTTGGAGACAGAAATGTTCTGAAGGACACACCCGAATAATTCCTTGAGCCAAAAACCCACGTATGGCTCTGGAGAACAGGAAGGGCTCTTCCTGAATCCAAGTGAGCTTGGGCTTCCTTCTAGAAGAAGGATAACAGAAATAGAAATTATTGTTCCTCTTGAAATTCTTGGTTTAGACAAACCAAATGACCCAAGCAAAGCCAAAATACAAATATGGGAGAGCGGGCCAGCGAAGGGGAACATGCTGTTTACATGTGAGCTTGATTTAAAAGAGAGACCCTCTCCCTTGATAAAAATAAAGTGCAGCCACTTAGGGAGAGACCTCATGTGAGAGTAACATTTTATACAAAGAGATTGCAGCTAACGTTCTTGGGGAAAATACAGGAAGTACTCCATGTGGGGTTCCCCTTATAATGAGACAACATGGGGTTTGAATACTTAGCATTTCTGGGTGTTTTTTGCCTTACCTGCAAGCGCACCACAAACGGGCCCTGTTTGTAAGACGTTCACATCCCCACTGCTGTAGCACATTCTTTGTGGTGTGTGTGGGAAGCTGCCCTCAGTGCAAACCTGAGACCACCAGGCAAGACGGAGAACCTCCCCCCATTGGGTGGTATTAATCATCCTGTATCGGGCTGCTTTTGTGACTGTGCTCAAAGGAAGCCAGAGACGTTTCAGAAATTTTACAGACTATTACTTATTCCTGGGAAACTATAATTTGTTTATTAAGAGGGATTGGAACAAGGCCACCTACAGCAGATGCTTTAGCAGAGGGGGACGGGACAACTCTGCATAGTGTCCGCAGAGAATCTGGGTAAGACCCACTGGGGTTTAATGACCTAATCCAGTAAGTTCAGCCAATAGCAGAGCTTAGGAAGAGCCAAACACCAATTCCTTGGTGGGAATGAAGCATAATTAAGACAGTTCAGTGAGGTCCTGCACACCTCAGTTGTCCCCAGGCTTCTATTACTGTCACTATCACTAATAAACATTCAGAAGATATTTTTAATTATACATTTAAGGAACATAGGTAATTACTATCAACCGACCTGGTTACGTCTATCCCATAATGCCTGTCTGAAAGACAGTAAGTCCCTAACGATGGTAGCAGGTAAGACTCATTAGTGTAATGAATTTGACTCATTACTGCGATTAAGGGACTAAGAGAGTCAGATGGACAACAGGAATCCAGAAATGTATGGCTGTAGTCAGGGCGTGGATTGCATTGCTGACCCCCCAGAAGATTATGTATTTCATAGGCCTGAAGCAGGAGCAAGGCCAGAGGGTCCTTCCCACTAGATCTCTAGAGCCCTGCTGGGTTAGTGAAGACTTGTAGTCTAGCGAAGTGTTCCTTAATCTAGTCATCAGCCTGTGAGGGAATGGCTTGCCTTCACCGATGCAACCGAAAGTGTGGGTGTAGCTGTTTGTTCACTGTTACTTCCGTGGGATATGGGTGCATTGTGAGTCATGGAACATAGCAGTCAGCTTAGAATTATGTTTGTGGGTGTGCTGAGAGCCCGTAGGTGCATACCTCCATCCTCAGTACTCTCTCTCTCTCTCTCTCTCTCTCTCTCTCTCTCTCTCTCTCTCACAGACACACACACACACACACACACAGAGAGAGAGAGAGAGAGAGAGAGAGAGAGAGAGAGAGAAGGAGAAAAGAGAAAGACGGAGATAGAGAGAGAAATAGAGATGGGGGAGACACTCAAGTGATAAAATACTTTGGTGAAGAAAAATGTACAGAATTTGGGCTTGACTCTTCTGGTTTTCTAACCTTATTAACCATGTGACCTAAACACAAAACTATCTGTTGATATTTTCTTTTGTTCTCTTCATTTATAAAAATAAAGACCCATGACAAGTTTCATTCTACTTCCCTGTGGGTTTATTTTCTTTTTCACTTTAAAGTTTCCCTACTTGGGCTGGTACAGTTACCCCATCCACACAGTTCACACTGTTGTAAACTAGCTAGGGCTGGGTTTGAGTCTACTTCCTACTCACCTTGCTCTTTTAAGCCTTCTCCTCCTGATCTGTTTAGCCTTAATTGTTAACTCGACATGGCCTAGAGTCATCTGAAAGGAGAAGCCTGGAGTGCCTGTGGGCATGTCTGTGAGGGATTGTCTTGATTATTAACTGATGCAGGAGGGCCTAGCCCTCTACAGGTGGCATCATTCCTGAGCAGGTGATCCTAGGCATAGAAGAAAGCTACCCAAATGGCTGGAGAGACGACTCAGTGGTTAAGAGCAGTGGCTGCTCTTCCCAGTAGGTCCTGAGTTCAATTCCCAGCAACTACATGGTGGCTCACAACCATCTGTGATGGGATCTGGCGCCCTCTTCTGGTTGTCTGAAGAGAGCAACAGTTACTCATAAATTAAAAAAAAGAAAGAAAGCCATTCAGGCATGAGCTGGCAAGAACGTGAGTCAGAGAGAAAGCAAACAAACACCTTTCCTCAGCTGTTTCTTTTGAGTATCTGCCCTGACTTCCTGAACGACAGACATGTAATCTGTGATCTGAGTAAATCTTGTCCTCCATTTTGTTCTTCTGGTCATGATTATCATAGCAGCAGAAAAGATACTAGGGCAAGTAATTAACTCAAATACTCATAGTTTCTTAGACTCTGTCACCCAGATGGATTCCATACTGTGAACATTTGCCTGATCATGGGAGAATGGATAAAGAGATACATGTATTATATATAATACTCTAGGAGTCTGTAACTCATTCTCAAGGAACACTATGGTCCTGGGTGAAAATCCTGAGACAGTACATACAGGACCTAGGGTGTGAATTTTATCCCTGTCTGGCTCCCTAGAGGATTCCTCTCCTCATCTCTGTAGCAGTGAACACTTCCTCTTAGGTCACAAGCAAACACAAGTCCTCCTGACCCAGGGAGCACAACTCTACTTTCCAGAAAGAAGTGTCTGTGTTTCCATCCTCCTGAAACCTTCTCCTACCACGGCTGCCACCCCAGTGGGTCACAGTGGGCACTGGTGGGTCTGTGGTCCCAGCTTCTGAGACTTTTAATACAAGGCTTCTACCATACCCAACTGGCTTCCAAAGGGGAATGAGCTGTCTTTCCTGTTATTCTCACTCTTTAAAAAGAAATACATTTTGTTTTGTTTTTTAAGATTTTTGTTTTTCTTTTTAATTTATGTGTATGCTTGGGAGGATGCATGCGAAGGCAACATCTCCAGGGGCCAGAAGAGTGTGTTAGATCCCCCCGGAATTACAGTTACTGTGGTTGTGAGCTGGTTACTGTACTGTGGGTGCTGGGAACCGAGATTACATCCCCTGCAGTAGTCGGCAGTGGTCTTAACCACTGAGCCATCTCTCCAGCCCATTCTTCCCACTCTCGATCACTCACTCGCTCTTCCCGGGTGAGCGTCCTCTTGCTTTCCCTTAACTCTGCACATGGGCGCCCCTTGTCTTCTTTGCACTATGGAGCCAAGAAGCTCCTCTCTCTGAACTTCCCCATTCAGTCCATCCACACTCTTCAACCCATTGCGATGCATCAAGATCTTTCTAGTTCTTGGGAATCGAGTAGCCTGTACACTCTGCCAAGGTAATGCTCGGTCTGCAACAAAATGGATGCTCAGAATGCCAATGGACAGTAACTAATCCCCAGGCCTCTGGTTTCTTTATTCACCTTGCTAGGAAGCCCTGGGGTTGTAAGATTCAGTGATATGCAATCTAAAGAATTCATGGGGATATGGAACTGAAGAGAGATTTGGTGTTTGTTTGTTTGTTTTGCTTATTTGGTTTTTTATATTTCTTCATTAATTAATTTATTTACATCTCGATCAAAGCCCCCTCCCTCCTCTCATCCCGGTCCCACCATCACAAGCCCTTCCCCCAAATACGCCTTCTCCTCAGACAAGGGGAAGCCCCCCTGGAATACCAACCTGCCTTGGAATATCAAGTTACAGCAGGACTTAGCACATCTTTTCCCACCGAGGTTCAACAAGGCAGTTCAGCTAGGGGAAGAGATCCAAAGGCAGGCAACAGAGACAGCCCCCATTCTAATTATTGGGGGACCCACATGAAGACCAAACTGCACATCTACTACAAATAATCGGGGGCCTACGGTTTCTTTAATAATGAAAAGAGAAATCTTGTAAGGGTACCAGCCATCCTCTTGGGAAGCAGAGTTGCTGACCAAAGGCATTCTCCTGTTGGACCTGGATGCTGTCGTGGAGCTTTGTGACAGATGCCTGTCACCTGACCTCACGACATTTCCCTCCTTTGGAGATTTATCTGGCCCTCCTAGTTTCCTGAACTTGATTTAGAATTCGGGGCACTATAGGGGTGCAGGGTTTAGGTTCCCATGTGGCTCGAGGCTGTTGCTCAAATCTACATCTTTCAGGTCCCTTCCTTTGCCATCATCCTGGGCCAAAGCAAGAAACGTTCTTGTCTGCTGCAAAGAGCATTGAGCTAATGAGCCCGAAATTAAGTGCGGCATCAGGTGAAGTGAGATTGGGGCCTCATAACAGTGCATTGTTTTTCTTCCCCCTTTTCATAAGCCGAGACTTCAAAGCCACATGATGTCATACCAAGCATGAAAGGAGGCTCTGTTCAAACAGTGGGTTTCATTAAAACCTTCACCATGCGTAAGCCGAGAGCCAAGAGTAACAAAGCACCCAAAGGAAGGCCCTGCTAACTCACTGTCCTTTACTGTATGCCTAGAGCCCGCCCTGTGGGGAGAGATGGGGGCAACACACACACAGCTCCTTCCCAACTGGACACCATGGCCAAAACTGTGGCAAGGTCCACATCTAATATGTCTTTTCCATTGGAGTATAGAAGGCCACGAGTAAAATAAACTAATTAGAGAAGAGGCCATGGATCTGAGGGAGAATGGGAGGAAGGGGGCACAGGAGGGGCTGGTGGGGTGAGGTGGGGTGAAGGTTCTGGTTATATGATTATAGCCTAACTTTTAAAAAGGAAAAGGAAAAAGTCACGGGCACATGGGCACTGTAAACCTCGGTGTTCGGTAAGTATTAAGTCCTTGCTGCCTCTTTCTACTGTATGTTGAGACAATTCTTGGAGACTAAAAAGGATAATGATGTTCTCCCATCTATCCCCCTGACAGTTCAACTGCTACTCCCTCCACCCCCTACCTCCACCGACATCTATTCCACAGCAAGTATTCTACCAGATGCAAAAATGAGAAGTCGATGTAGCAAATGCTGAATCGGCTCCAATTAGAAGGGGAGTTGGAGAGATAAGGGCACAAGAGGCGCCAGGCACAAGGGTGGCACACTGTTTAACCCCAGACGTCAGGGGCAGACAGGTAGAGCTCTGTGAATTTGAGACCAGCTAAGTCTGCATAGTGAGTCCCAGGGCAACCAGGGCTACGTAACAAGACCCCCATCTCAAGAATTATTTTAAAAAATCCCACCAGTCAGATGACTTGGGTTCAGTGGGTTGCTCAGGAGTCATTTCATAATAGGAACTAAAAAATCATATGCTACCCACAACAGAGGTGTTCTAAATGGGATGGGTGGGAAGGGGGGGGTGCTGCAGTGACTTCGTAAATGAAGGATGAAAGTGGACCAACTAGTCTCCAGAGATATAAGCTTAGGGGTGGATGGAGAATAGATCAGAAGAATTAACAGTAGAGGGAAGGAAAACAGGAATGGATGGTTGAGAGGGATGAACTCGGAGACGGGTGTGTGAGCCTTTGTGTCTTTCTTTGCTTTCCTAACTGTATGTGGGTTCTAGAGATATGAACCCACATAGTCTGCACAGTCTGCCTGGGGAACCACCCCACGGGGGCCTTTGATAATTCTGAGTTGGGTCTTTGTAAAGAACAGCTCATGGGCCAAGCTTCAAATGCTCTCCAGGGGACAGCTAGTTCTACCAATGGAGCTGGTAGGAACGTGGATTCTAGTTGACATGGGAAGTTCCACTCATACTGGAGTCTTGGTGCAGAATGTTGTGAGTGATGTGGGTATCTTCTTTTCAAATGCCAGTGTCCATGATGTGTTTGAAATCTCTTGCCTCCCAAACTTCAGAACTATGATGAAACGGTTTGGAGAAAAGTGAGATAATGTTGGGGTTATATCAGTGTTCAGATGCACAGTAGAGGCTGTAAAAGGGGAAGTGAATGTCTAGGATCTGGGAGGAAACGCTTGTCAAAGAATCAAGAGAAACTAGAGTTTGTATTTCTAGAGCCCACACAAATGCCCTGCATCGGGGGTAATTCCAGCCTTGGAAGGCAAAGCCAAACAGAATCCTTCAAGCAAGCAGATCGGACTAGTAAGATTAGCCATGGGGTGAGCTCTGTGGTTTACTGAGAGGCCATTCCTCAAAGAATGAGGGGAAGGGTAATGAATATTCCTCATATGGAGTTAAGCCTCCACATGTACACACACACACACACACACACACACACACACACACACACACGTACATACATGTGTTCATGCATACCACACATACAGGTAAAAGAAAAAAACACAAATACATGTAGATAAGTCTTCAGCATTGATAGAAGTATTAGGAAATTTACTACCAAAATTTTGTCCTACGGTTCAAACATTGTCACCAGTAGAATGATTTCAACACTTGGGAGTCAGAGGAGGCAGATCTTTGTAAGTTCAAGGCCAAGAAAGGTTCTATGGTATAAAGTATAGCTAAAGTGGCCTGGAACCAAAATAAAGGCATTTACTGGACCCAGAAGATGGCTCAGTGCATAAAAGCAGTGGCTATGAGCAGGAGGACCTGAGTTCAAATCCCCATGTAGAAGCCAGGCATGGCTGTACATGCCCCAGCCACAGGAGGTAAAGACAGATCCTGGAAGCTCACTGGCAGTTTAACACAGACAATGGACTTTGTGTTCAGTGAGAGACTGTGGAGAGCAATAGAGGAAGGCACCTGAAATCCTCTCCGCCTTTCAAATGTGTGCACACAGACACATGGGCACATGCATGTACCACACCCATGCAACGCATACTATATGCACACATGCCCAGCTAGTTATTACGTTTCATTTGCTAATTTAAATATTTATTTCTTTTTTTTTTTTTTTGGTTCTTTTTTTCGGAGCTTGATGCGTCATTGTAAGAGATACATAGTCACTTCTAGAAATAGTCGCTTTTATGAGTTTTCAAGTTTCAGGTATAAATTTTGTTAATTACAAGATTATATGCAAACATAGATGAACTTATTTATGGATGCTCTGAAGCTTTAAGAGAGAAGAGTTCGCGAGAGCTGTCCACAGGGTAGCATCCATGTAACATGGCCTTTCTGTGCCTTGGTCTGTCACAGTTCTTGTGTCTTTATCCTTGACGCCGCTCTCGTCCTTGTGACCTCCTGAGCAGATACCTCCATTTCTTGGGTCCTGCTCTGGGCCAGCCGACCTAGCAGCCAGGCTTCTGAAATTGTAGCTCTCCCTTTTGATATTTTCCATATAACTACTAGAGTTAATTGTAAGCCATGCCCTACCCCCAGCTCTTTGTTGGGTCAGACCGGACTTGCTAGAGCTTCCAAGGACTTCCAGGTTCACCTCCTATAGCCCACAGTGCACATTCAGTTCCTTCCCAAGGAACTAAGTCACAGATCACTTTGTTTTAGCGCCATAAAATCCATCATGCATATTGTTATTATTGGGGGGGGGAGGGCCATTCTCCACGCATGCCACCTCATGGGCACACTCCTAAGCTCTTGTGGCCTGGAATATATTGTTTAAGACAGGATCTGGGTTCCAATGTCCTTCCCCTTTATAAATACACACTCCTAACTCTTTTTCCTCTTATGTAAGCCCTTTCTTCTGCTATTCCAAACTCAGGTTAGGTAAGGGTACCTTTATCTTGTAGAGAGGGATGACATGAGTTAGGGCTGGTTCCCCTATCTCTTAAGGTACCTAGCTGCAGTTGAAAGATCACAGCTCTGAGCTCCAAAGGCAGAGTCCACCGTCTCTGTTACTTGGTTCTTCCTGGACATCCCTCCCTTTTTTCCAGACAATGTCTGGCTCCAGTCTCAGGCCAGCTGGCAGGGACATAGAAGTGCAGGGAGGTGGGAAAGCCCTGTGAATACTTCATACGCCCCTCTGCTACATTAGTTTTATATGACATACACCCTAGGTGTGACCTACAATGTTCCAGTTTTCATTAAAAGCTTGCCTGCCCCACAGCCTGATTACATCTGGCCCTGAGTCATCATCCAGTCGTGGTGTAGTGGGGCACAAGCTATCCGAGCTCATTAAAGCTGGCTCTGAAGCAGCAGGCACAGGCCACACACCCCTGGCCTGAGGCAAACTACTTAGCTCCCCCAGAGTCTCAGAAACCCAAGCCTTCCTGCACAGCAGGGGAGCAAGGATGGAGACCAAGAGCCAAGAGGGAGGTTGGTCTCCCCATAGCCTGTCCACATCAGGATGGAAACCCAGCCAGGATCAACAGTGTGGCTCCTGGCAAAAAAAAAAAAAAAAAAAAAAAAAAAAAAAAAAACCCGGCTGAGCTCTCTCAGCAATGGTCACCCAGAGGCTTGTGCTTTTTCTGAGGTGTGGGTTTACAAAACGGATCTCCTGAGGTCTGGCACACAGCTGAAGTGCTTACAGGAGAAGAGATGGGAAATCGAACACCTTTCTGCTAGGGGGTTAGGAAAGCAGAGATGCCCGTCATGCCTCGGAAGGTTCTGTGGTAGCTCACACCTGAGCATCTTCCTCCACACTGGACAGCCAGTGATGAGGCCTGAGACTTGGGAATGTCTGCTATGGTCTCTGAAGGACCTGAGAACTATCAAATGAAACCTTTCACCCCACAAGGCAGGAAGACCAGTAGAGTGTTGCCCTGGTAATGCCCGCCTTTCCGCTCATCTTTTCTGTTGTGTATTTTGCTTTCTTCTAAGCCACGAGTTGATTGTCATATATTTTTAATACAATAGTTTGAGTGTACAGTTAATTGTTCCATTACATGATAAACATTTGTTCCGGTTGAATGAAAAAAAGGGAGAGAGCTGGAGAGACAGCTCAGGACAGCTCAGGAGTTAAGTGCAGACTAGGCCTCTGTAGAGGGCTGGAGTTTGGTTCCCAGCACTCTTATCGGGAGGCTCACGGCCACCTGGGACTCCAACTCAAGAGAATCTGCTGGCATTTCTGGCTTCTGCTGGTATCTGCATCCACAGTTGCATATGTATACACAGACACAAGGGGTAAAAAAGAACCTGACCCTGAAGAACCTTCACCTCCCTTCCACTGAAATACCACCATGCTGCCCCTCCCTCTGCAGGGAGCTTCCAGGACCCACCCTTGCTTCTTCACTGGGTCTGACTGAGTCTGTCAGGTCATGGTGCTATTGAATCAACCACAGGTTCTGGTGTCGCCCTTAACAACGTTTTAAAATCTAGGGGCTGGAGAGATGGTTCAGTAGTTAGGAGCATTTGTTCTTCCAGAGGGGCTGGGTGTGATTCCCAGGGCCCATAGGATGGCTCATGACTTTCTGTAACTGCGGTTTCAAGAGACCCCATTCTCTCCTCTGGGCCTCAAGGGCACTTCATACACAAGGTACAGAGACACACATGCAGGCAAAACATAAAATAAACACAAAAGTTAAATTAAAAAATACTTAGACTTGAAAAACAAGGAACAGAAAAGGAAAGGAAAGGAAAGGAAAGGAAAAGAAGAAAGAGAAAAGAAAGCCAGCAAACCTCAGAGCTCATGGCTTACTGCTCTCAGGTCTGGGTTAGCCACGGTTATCCTGGCCAGGCATGGGAGCTAGATCCTTGAAGCAGATTAAGGAGGGGCAAGTGGACAGTCTCCTGTGCTACAGTGGATTTAAGGGTACCAACTCCTAACCACACTATGCACCAGGGTGTTTTTGGGAATCAGAAGGTATTTTACCATCCGACAGCAAGTTTCACACCGGGTAAGGTCATCTCTTCTGAGAGGATTTTCTATAAGCCATAAGGGGAAGAAATTGAATGTGATGGAAGAGGGACAGTGAAACCTTAGACTGGAGGAACCGTGGCTGTCAGATTATGAGAATAAACAGTGTAATAGGCAACTGTGTGGGCTTCCTCACCTTTTCTTTAAAAGGAGACAACAGCTCAGGATGGCCTCAAATGTATGACCTTCCCACCTTTGCTTCCTGAGCACTGGGATTCCAGGAGTGCACCCTCACTCTTAGCTCTAGTTCTTTTCTTCCCACTACATGTACCTAAGACACAGACATACACACACACACACACACACACACACACACACACACACACAACACACACACATACAATAGACACACACACATACACATAGACATACACACAGACACATACACACATACACAGACACATACAGACCCACACACACACAGACACACACATATACACACACACACAACACACACAGACACACACACAGACACACATACATACACACACAGACACACACACACCACACAAACACATACAATAGACACACACATACACACACACATACACACATACATACACACACAGACACACAGACACATACACACATACAGACACAGACATGCACACACACACATACACACAGAGACACACAGAGACACACACACAGACACACACACATACACACTCCAGTCTTACATACTGAATCTTGCTATCCCAACATCAAAATTGCAGTGTGACTGTAGCCTGTCGTTCCAATAACCCAGATATTAATGTCTGTGGCACCAGGGCTTTGCCTTATGGTAATGTTGGTCTTTCTAAATGGCCATACAGTTTTCCCCTAAAATACTGGATCCACAGTTCTGTTTGCCTGGGCCTGAGCCATGCAGTCTAAGCCTATCACCCCGTCTCTCCCCTCTGCTGGGGAATGTTCTCTCAGTTCTTCTCTCAGCCTTCCTATCCTGCTCTTCCCTCTGTCTCCTGTTGTGACCTCCTCTTTTATAGAGAAGCCAAGTTTTGAAGACACTTTGAAACTTTACAGACATTTGAGCCTCCACAGAGGACCTTAGCCAAGCTTGTGTTCTCTGTGCTGGACCCTGGCCAGCCTCGCCTGTCTCCCTCTCTGTAGGATGGAAATTCTATGGGGTAAAAAGAACCTGACCCTGAAGAGCCTTCACCTCCCTTCCATCGAAATACCACCATGCTTGCTCCTCCCTCTGACGGCCTTGCAGGAAGCTTCCAGGGCCCACCGTTGCTTCTTCACTGGGTCTTACTGAGGCTGTCAGGTCATGATGCTATTGAATCAACCACAAGTTCTGGTGTTGGGGAAGGGGGCAGAACACAGACATATGGATCAGGCATCCTCACAGATGCTCATATGGCTTCTTGAGCAACCGGGAGTTCAAGATTTCTTTTTGTCAATTCTCTTCAGTTTCCACTGAAACTGAAGACGCCAGGAATCCAGATTCATTCTGAGCCTTTAAGAAGGTATATTTGGGGCTGGGGAGATGGCTCAGAAGTTAAGAGACTCTTTTAGAGGTCCTGAGTTCAATTCCCAGCAGCCACACGGTGGCTTATAACCATCTAGAATGAGATCTGGTGCCCTCTTCTGGCCTGAAAACATGCATGCAGGCAGAACACTGTATACATAATAAATAATTTTTTAAAATAAAAGGTAAGTATGTCTATTGACCTTGGAAAACAGAATTCACCACTCAGTATCCATTCAACTTTTAGCTTAGTTTATAACTTTAAGATAAAGAAGTGTTGAGAAGAGTCTCTACTTGTAACTGCTGCCCATGCTTTACATTCAGGGGGGTAATTCAAGGTTGAGTACCACACTGGGAGTTTTATTCACCTAGATTTGTCCACTCTTGTCTTATAGACTCATGTGTCTTACTGCACAAAGATAAATTGAGAAAGGTGTGAGCGCTTTGACTGACTTAGACTTGAGAGTCAAAAGTGGAGGTCAGCCTTCACGGGGCAGCAGCCTGGCTTTGTTTGTCTTCCACAGTCCTTCAAACCTATGTTGCCCAGATGTTTGCAGACTTTTTCTGTACCCATCCAACTCAAGTTCTCGAAGCCAACAAAACTCAAAAGCTTTTCAAGGGCTTCTTCAATCTCTTACCCACTGCCCTTGTCTGAAGGGTAACCAACTTCACAAGCATGCACTTGAAGGATTCCTAGCCTATTGACAATGGGCAAGGCTGGCAGCTTTTATTGTGTTCTTTTGGCTTCCAAAGACACATGGATGGGTTTCCTTGGGTTGCTGCCCTTCCTCTTCCCATAGAAGCGAGGCCTGCTGGTTTCTACTGACACACACCACTATGGACTCGCAATAAAAAGTCATTTGCCAGCAAGAAGAGGCTGCTACAAAACAGACGTTTCTCTGACGTGAATTTACACTTAGGAGAGTGTATCAAGCAAAGCTAGGTGGTGCATACCGGTAATTCTAGACGTGTGGGAGGCTGAGGTAGGAGAACCTGTTAACCTCGTGAATTTAAGAGTAGCCTGGAGAATGGTTTAAAAGTGACTATTAGTTCTCATGTGGTGGAAGTTTCTAAGAACTAATTTCACACTGCAGGCATGCTTTAACTTTACAATAATATCTTTAAAAAATAGAATGTACAATGTATGCACCATTATTGTAAATTGTACATACATACATGCATGCACACACACACACACACACACACACACACACATACACACATTTGATATATTACTTGGGGCAGTGTATAGAAGGTTTCCTTCTTCCTTGTTTGTGAAATTTGTGCGCTTCATACCTAGACTCTGAAATTCCTTCCGAAAGGGCGAACTGCCTTTGTTGTGACTGTCTTTAGCAAAGCATAGTAATCTTTGCAATCTGAGGGCAGTGAGCAGTCTGTCCACTGACTGAAACCTCAGAGGAAGTGCATGAACACTCTGAAAGTCAGTGTCCTTAACTGCAAAGTGGGGTAACAGTTCCTACCGCACGATGTCAGGTACTGGAACACACCGGGCACAGAGTCTGGCTCACCATAAACGTGTGTAAGTGAAGGACGAAGCGAAAATAGTACTCACGTTGTTTTGATTATTAGTTTCCCAAATTTGCTACTCTTGAAAAATGATAGCAAAGAGATGGGGGCGCTTTTGTTGTTGTTGTTGTTTGGTTTTTTGTTTTTGTTTTTTGTCCCCCCTCTCCCCTCCCCAGTGAAAATTCTGGAGCAGTTTTTCCAAAGAAGTGTTTCACAGACCTCAGTTAGTTCTTTCCTGCCCCCTCCGTTGAGTTCATTAGATAAAGCAAGTGACATTGGCTGGCACAACACCCTCAACACTGCAGGAAAGCGGGGGAGGGGCTCATGAGAGGAGCAGGAGGATTCCTCTGCTTTTCACTGGGATCCAGTAAGGATTTTTCCAACCCAATAGAATAGGCTTGCCCAACAGAGTCAGCGGCTGTTTTCCCCAAAGACAGGACCAACACTGCCATCTACTGCTCACAATTCAGGAGCCGAGCAAAAAACTGCTTTTAAAGCAGAGACATTGGAAAGTTTTCAGTTGTTTTGTTTTGTTCCCCTAGAAAACGAATGATTCCAATTCTATTTGTCTTCCAGAATACATCCTGCTATGCAGAATCTCAATGTTTAAAACTTCTCAGGAAGTCCCTCAGTTGGTTCCACATTAAGCATAGACCCTGGTTCCAACTGGTCAAATGTCTGCCAGATTGTCTAAAGTGTATCTAACCAATATCGACCCTTAACTTAGGTGCGTTTTCATAACGAGCGGCCACTTGTATGTGTTTGCTGCCTCCATTCTGCAAGTTGGAGGGTCCCGGGATGTCAGGGAGGTGGAGTGAGAGATACCGAGAAGGAAACACTGGTGACCTTAGCTCAAAAGGAATTTGTCGTTGTTGGATAAAATTGGAGCCTGCAAACACGGAGGCAGTCCCCTGACTCAGCCTGGTGGGGTCCCTGGCACACCCAGATGACAGCAGTATCATCAACTAGAATGCTTCCTTCTGCCTTTGAGGTGATCTGTTAACGCACAGTAACAACCAGCAGGCTCTGGACTTTGGTTTTTGTTTTTTTGGGGTTTTTTGGGAGTTTTTTTGTTGTTGTTTTGTTTTTTTAAGCAGGATTCCATTGTCTCAGGCTGGCCTCTGTCGTGCTATGAAGCCTACGGTGACTTCAAACTTCTAATCCTCCTTTGTCCGTCTCCCAAGGAACGGGGATTACAGGTGTTGCTCCCATACACCCGTTTTATATGGTGCTAAGGATTGAACTCAGGGCTTCGTGCAGTCGGGACAAGCCGTCGTCCAACTTCGCTACATTCCCAGCCCCAAGCGGAGCTTTTTATTAACTGTAAAGTGGTTTTGGAAGCATTTTTCACGAAAGGCACTTTGCAAAGGCGAGTGCTGTGCTAAGTAAGAGAGGAGGCTCCGCTCTGTGTTGGTCTGCGTGCATACTTGTCCGGCCTGTTATTTTTCCATCACCTCACGCGGCCCAGGAAAGTATCTTTCATCTTGGTATGGCTCCCGTCCACACTTCAGTGCTAGATGGGTCCTTGGTGGACTGTTCTGGCCGTGGGCTCTGTTCCTCGTACACTAAGCAAAACTATAGGAATCCTATATAATCTGGGAGGCGTCAGCTCATTTTGCACAGACAATAAAATAATATAAAGTGCCTTTACCTCATCCCGGAATGGACTGCACACCCTCTCACCAAGAACAAGGCCCCCTTTCATACCACAGGCTTGAAGCAAGGTGGCTTACTCAGAGTGGGAATTCTCACATCTCTGGAACTGTGTTTGTCTCCACCACAGGACCAGATGGCAGCCCTTGAGGATTCCAGCTCCTTTTGGGGTCATTTCCTTCCAGGAATCGGGATCAAAGTGGTCAGGGTACAGGGCCAGGCTGTGGTATACTCTCCAGAGAGGTGGCATCGTTTACTTTAGACCTGCACGGGGGACTTTCCAAACCAGAATTATTAGGGAAAGCGGTGAGGGGAACATTGGGGGGAAATGCTGCTAACACCTGATGCACACATTCCTTCCCTCCCTTCTGCTCATAATCGCTCACAGACGTGGACTGTGTGGGAACCGAGAGGCCGCTTCAACTCGCACAAGTCCAGGAACAGAAAACCACAGAAGCCCCATCCAGACCCTGTTCCTAGTGTGGTGGGAATTATATTTTTAAATCTGGGGAAATAATTTGAAAACTGAAGTCACACTCAACGTTACCAGTATTTTCTTCTCTGAATTTTTTGTTTTGTTCATGGGTTATTTTGTAATTTTCTGCTTTTTTCTACTAATAACAAAAACAAAACAAGCAAACAAAAAACAAAACAAAACAAAACAAACCCATCTATTAAAAATCTCAGGTTGTCACTCTGGAAATCAGTCTGGCAGTTCCTCAGAAAACTGGACACAGTACTACCTGAGGACCCAGCTATACCAGTCCTGGGCATATACCCAAAAGATGCTCCAACATATAACAAGGACACGTGCTCCAGTATATTCATAGCAGCTTTATTTATAATAGCCAGAAGCTGGAAAGAACCCAGATGTCCCTCAACAGAGGAATGGATACAGAAAATGTGGTACATCTACACAATGGAATACTACTCAGCTATCAAAAACAGTGACTTCATGAAATTTGTAGGCAAATGGATGGATCTAGAACATATCATCCTGAGTGAGGGAACTCAGTCACAAAAGAACATGTCATAGTATGTACTCACTGATTAGTGGATATTAGGCAGAAAGCTTGGAATATCCACAATACAACTCAGGGACCACATGAGGCTCAGGAGGAAGGAAGACCAAAGAGTGGATGCTTCAGTCCTACTTAGAAGGGAGAACAAAATAATCAAGGGAAGTAGAGGGTGGGAGGGGCTTGGGAGGAAGAGAGGATGGGGAGGGGAAAAGAGGGGCAGACAGGTATGGGAGGAGATGGGGGAGATGTACAGAGGGTCAGGAAATTGAACAAAGGTGTGTAGCAATGGGGGATGGGGTAGCAACCAGTAGGTCCCAGATGCCAGGAAAGCAAAAGCCTCTCAGGACCCCACAGGGATGACAGTAACTGAAATCCCCACAAAGGGGAGAGAGAAGCTGAAGAAACCATATCCAGAGGTTATGGCCCTCTGGTTATGGTTATCCAGACATGGCCCTCTCAGTTGAGGGATGAGCCATCCACCCATCTCCATAATTTTAACCCAGAATTGCTCCTGCCTAAAGGAAACACAGGGACAAAGAGTGGAGCAGAGACTGAAGGAAAGGCCATCCAGAGACTGCCCCACCCACGTGCAGTCACCAAACCCAGTCATCATTGCTGATGCCAAAAAGTGCTTGCTGACAGGAGCCTGATTCAGTTGTCTCCTGAGAGGCTCGGCCAGATCATGACCCATTGGACTGATCACAGGGACCCCAATGGAGGAGTTAGGGGAAGGACTGAAGAAGCCGAGAGGCCTTATCTGGCATCAGTGAGAGGGGAGGCCCTTGGTCCTGTGAAGGCTCGATGCCCCAGCATAGAGAATGCTAGGGTAGTGAGGCAGGAGTGGGTGGGTGGGTGGGTGGTTGGGGGAGCACCCTCATAGAAGAAAGACAGGTGAAGGGGGACAGGATAGGGGTTTGCAGAAAGGAAACTAGGAAAGGGGATAGCATTTGAAATATAAATAAATAAAATATCCAATTAAAAAAAATCTCAGGTTATGGAGCTGTAGACAGAGCTCAGAGTGCTGGAAAAGGGCTAGTGTTCAATTGTGTCTCTAGTATCACCACAAATAATCCTTGCAAACTATCACAAGTCAGGGAATTAATATCTAAAATATGTAAACAACTCCAAAAATTAAACACCTAAATGCATCCACTCAATAAGTGAACAGTTTTCAAAAGAAGAAATACAATGGGGGGGGGGGGGGCTAAACAGTCTTAGCTACTTTTAAGGCTCAATAGTAGGTTCCATTACCAGCACCCACACGGCACCTTACAACTAACTCCCTGTAATCTTAATTCCAGGGGATCAAACACCTTCTTCTACCCTCTTCTGGCACTACACATGAGTCACAGCCTTTTGAGTGCAGACAAGACATCCATATACATTAAAAATAATTAAGCTAATCAATTAAAATAAAATCGCTTTCTTATTTAAAAAAAAAACAGCAAAACTTCTTAGAGATCCCTCACTCCAATGAGAATGGCTAACATCAGGAAAATAAGTGAAAACAAATGCTGTTCAAGATATGAGGAAAGAGGAACACACACACACACACACACACACACACACACACACACACACAGGCTGCTGACAGCAGTGTGAACTGTTGCAGTCCCGATGGAAATCAGTGTGAGAAGTTTTCAGCAAACCAAAAAAAAAAAAAAAAAGAAAGGCAGGCAGATCTCTGTGAGTTACAGTATAGCCTGGTCTACAAAGACACCCTGTCTCAAAAGAAAAAGAAGAAACAAGAAGAGGAAGATGATGAAGAAGAGGAAGAGGAGGGGGAAGAAGGGAGAGGAGGGAGAGGAGGAGTGGACAAGGAATGGGAAGGAGGAGTGGGAAAAGGAGAAGGAAGAAGGGGAGGAGAAGGAAAGAAAAGAGAGAGGAGAGGAAAAGAAAGGAAAGGAAAGGAAATGAAAGGAGAGGAAAGGAAAGGAAAGGAAAGGAAAGGAAAGGAAAGGAAAGGAAAGGAAAGGAAAGGAAAGGAAAGGAAAGGAAAGGAAAGAAACAGAAAAATAGAACCATCACAAGGCACAACTATGTCCCTCCTGGGGATATACAGAGAGGTCTCTGAGTCACGTGTGTGTGTGTGTGTGTGTGTGTGTGTGTGTGTGTGTGTGTGTGTGTGTGCATATATGTATATATCCTGATTTTTACTGCATGATTAACAGTAGCCAAGTGACCCAACCTAGATGTCAATTTAGATGACCATCAGGAAGGATGGAATGCCTACACACTGTGATCTTATTTCACTGGAGAGAAGAAAAAATGTTATTTGTAAGGAAATGGGTGGAGAACAGGAAGAGGAATGGTAAGCAAATTAAGCAGACTCAAATAACATGTTTTCTCTCGGTTGTGAAATTTAGATTTTAAACACACACACATACACACACACAGAGAGAGAGAGAGAGAGAGAGAGAGAGAGAGAGAGAGAGAGAGAGAGAGAGACCATGAAAGTTGATGGGGACTATGAGGGAGCAGAAAGATTTAAAAGTGAACAAGAGAGGGTTGTTGAGGAAGAAAGACAAATTATCACATTTCCTCTCATAGATGACATGTGGATTTAATTTTATATATATATGGGGAGGGTGTGTATACCTTTACATATAAGACATGAGAGTCAAAGGGGCACTACTGAAGTTTAGGAAAGAACCAGAAAGAGGAGTAGGAGGGACATGGCCTGGTGGAATGGGAGCAAATATGAGAAATATATCATTTTATACATCATATATTAAAATTTCATAACGAAACCAATTACTTATTCCGTGTGTCAACCAAATATTAAGAAAAATTTGGAACCACTTCTTTAAAATTTGTGCCTGCCTGTACCTAGTAGTTAGGTCCATTTGGCTTTTACTTTTTACTCTATTTGTTTTGAAACTATGTTATTTAATGCACACACATTCCAGGTATCTCCTTTCTCATGCAGTTGTTTACCTCATGGGACACACTTACATTCCAGCTTCCAAGAGGTATAATCGATGTGCAATGTGATACCTCTGATGTCTATGCATATTATGAAAACATCTGCACCGAAAGTTAGGGAGAATGACCGTCACCCAGATTAGTTAGCGTCTGTGGGTGTCTGTGGTGGGAACATGTAGGAGTGTGGTCTCAGCAGATGTCACACCACAATGCCTCACAGTTAACATACTCACACGCTATGTGTTGCCCCAGAACCTACTCACTGAATACCTCTGTGCTTACACACTTCGACAAACTCTTCTCTCTTCCCCTGACTTTTGCATTATGAGAATCACCATTTTTGATGTTTCAGTGAGTTTTGCTTACTTTTAAATTCCACAGATAAGTTAGATAATATGGTATTGGTCTTTTTTCCTGTCTGATTTACTTTAGCTATCATAATATCCTTAAGGTTTGCCCACATTGTCACAAAAGGACTTTCTGTTTAAATGTCTGAGTGTGGCATTGTATATTCCACAGTTTCCTTGTCTGGCCTTGTGTCTCCCTGAATGTGTCCTTGCCCCGGCCACTGTGAGCAGTGCTGCCTCCGTTGTTACTTTGAGTTGTCTCTCCTTACACAACAGAAGACTGAGTTTACATTTACCCAGCACACACTCTTCTTTTAGCTGGGACAGGCATCTCTTGAAGATACCGTTGGCTTTGGAAATGCATGCTATTGAATGGGTGGCAAGTTTGGGATTGCTAAATGTTGTGAAAATTGAATCTTCTATGAAGATCAAGCTGCTTAATAATGTAGTCATGTTTCATACCTGAAAGCTTTGGTATCAATATCAGGGCTATAGAAGCCCCTTCTCTTCAGGCTCTGAGCTATACTTCCCCACCCCTTCACTTCAAGCATCTCCCACTGTAATGATGAGTGTCATCTCTGGTTACACAATACTTCTTTAAGAGCCTCTTTCTCCTGGTTTGTTGTTTGTTTTCTTTTGAGTGGAGGATGCCATCCATTGAGACTCTGTGTAAATGTAGCCCTGTATTCCCTATCTGTTCCTAATGTTTCTTTCTCCCCTTTTACTTTAAAGCTTCCTTGAATACTTTTCATATTTTATTTGTGTTTTTTCTTTTCTAATTCAGAAGCTATACTTTATTTTTATTGGTTTTTTAAATGACATTTCAAATGTTTTCCCCTTTCCTGGTCTCCCCTCCAGAAACCTGCTATCCCGTCTCCCCTGGCCCTGCTTCTATAAGGGTGCTCCCCCACCCATTCACCCACTCACTCACTCCTACTTCCCCGCCCTGACATTCCCCTACACTGGAGCATCGAGCCTTGACAGGATCAAGGGCTTCTCCTCCCATTGATGCCCAACAAGGCCATCCTCTGCTACATATACAGCTAGAGCCATAGGTCCATCCCAGTGTATTCTTGGGATGGTGGCTTAGTCCCTGGGAGCTCTGGGGGGTCTGGTTGGTTGATATTGTTGTTCTTCCTATGAGCTTGCAAATCCCTTCAGCTCTTTCAGTCCTTTCTCTAACTCCTCCATTGGGGATCTCATTCTCAGTTCAATGATTGGCTGCAGGCATCCACCTTTGTATTTGTCAGATTCTGACAAAGCCTCTCAGGAGACAGCTGTATCAGGCTCCTGTCAGTATGCACTTCTTGGCATCCACAATATTGTCTGGGTTTGGTGGCTGTATATCGGATGAATCCCTAGGTGGGGCGGTCTCTGGATGGCCTCTCCTTCAGTCTCTGCTCCACACGTTTCCATATTCCCTCCTGTGATTACTTTTGCTCCCTGCTTCTAAGAAGGACTGAAACATCCACACTTTGGTCTTCCTTCTTCTTGAGCTTCATATAGTCTGTGAATTGTATCCTGGGTATTCCCAGCTTTTGGAATATTATCCACTTATCATTTATTTATTATATCACTTATCAGTGAAAGAATACCATATATGTTCTTTTGTGATTGGGTTACCTCACTCAGGATGCTATTTTCCATATCCATCCATTTGCCTAAGAATTTCATGAAGTCATTGTTTTTGATAGCTGAGTAGTATTCCACTGTGTAGATGTAACACATTTTCTGTATCCATTCCTTTGTCGAAGGACATCTGGGTTCTTTCCAGTTTCTGGCTATTATAAATAAGGCTGCTATGAACATAGTGGAGCACGTGTCTCTTTTATATGTTGAGGAATCTTTTGGGTATATGCCCAAGAGAGGTATAGCTGGATCCTCAGGCAGTTCAATGTCCAGTTTTCTGAGGAACCTCCAGACTGATTTCCAGAATGGTTGTACCAGTCTGCAATCCCACCAACAATGGGGTAGTTCTTCATTCTCTACATCCTCGCCAGCATCTGCTGTCACCTGAGTTTTTGATCTTAGCCATTCTCACTGGTGTGAGGTGGAATCTCAGGGTTGTTTTGATTTGCATTTCCCTTATGATTAAAAATGTTGAGCATTTCTTTAGGTGCTGCTCAGCCATTTGGCATTCCTCAGCAGTGAATTCTTTGTTTAGCTCTGTACTCCATTTTTAAAAAGAGTTATTTGATTCTCTGGAGTCTAACTGCTTGAGTTCTTTGTTTATATTTGATAATAGCCCTCTATCAGATGCAGGGTTGGTAATGATCTTTTTCCAATTTCTTGGTTGTTGTTTTGTCCTAACCACAGTGTCCTTTGCCTTACAGAAGCTTTGCAATTTTATGAAGTCCCATTTGTCTATTCTTGATCTGAGAGCATAAGTCATTGGTGTTTTGTTCAGGAAATTTTCTCCAGTGCCCATGTGTTCAAGGCTCTTTGCCACTTTTTCTTCTATTAGTTTGAGTGTATCTGGTTTGATGTGGAGGTCCTTGGTCCACTTGGACTTGAACATTGTTCAGGGCAATAAGAATGGATCGATTTGCATTCTTCTACATGCTGACCTCCAGTTGAACCAGCACCATTTGTTGAAAATGCTATATCTTTTTTTCCACTGGATAGTTTTAGCTCCTTTGTCAAAGATCAAGTGACTATAGGTGTGTGGGTTTATTTCTAGGTCTTCAGTTTTATTCCTTTGATCTACCTACCTGTCTCTGTGCCAATACCATACAGTTTTTATCACTATTGCTCTATAATATAGCTTGAGGTCAGGGATGGTGTTTCCTCCAGAAGTTCTTTTATCATTGAGGACAGTTTTCACTATTGTAGGTTTTTCGCTTTTCCAAATGAATTTGCAAATTGCTCTTTCTAACTCTGTGAAGAAATGAGTTGGAATTTTTGATGGGGATTGCATTAAATCTGTAGATTGCTTTTGGCAAGATGGGCATTTTTACCATATTAATCCTGGCCATCTATGAGCATGGGAGATCTTTCCATCTTCTGAGATTTTCTTCAATTTCTTTCTTCAGAGACTTGAAGTTCTTGTCATACAGATCTTTCACTCATTTGGTTAGATTCACCCCAAGGTATTTTATATTATTTGTGACTACTGTGAAGGTTGTCATTTCCCTAACTTCTTTCTCACCCTGTTTTTATCCTTTGAGTAGAGGAAGGCTACTAATTTGTTTGAATTAATTTTATATCCATCACTCTGCTTAAGTTGTTGATCAGGTCTAGGAGTTCGCTGATGGACTTTTTGTGGTCACTTAAGTATACTATCATATCATCTGCAAATAGTGACATTTTGATTTCTTCCTTTCCTATTTGTATCCCTTTGGTCTCCTTTTGTTGTCTGATTGCTCTGGCTAGAACTTCGAGAACTATATTGAATAAGTAGGGAGAGAGTGGGCAGTCTTGTCTAGTCCCTGATTTTAGAGGGATTGCTTCAAGTTTCTCTCCATTTAGTTTAATGTTAGCGACTGGTTTGCTGTATATGGCTTTTACTATGTTTAGGTATGGGCCTTGAATTCTTGATCTTTCCAAGACTTTTAAAAAGAAGGGGTGTTGAATTTTGTCAAATGCTTTCTCAGCATCTAGTGAGATGATCATGTGGCTTTTTTCTTTGAGTTTGTTTATATAATAGCTTATGTTGATGAATTTCTGTATATTGAACCATCCCTGCATCCCTGGAATGAAGCTTACTTGATTCTGTTGATCATTTTGATGTGTTCTTGGATTCGGTTTTCAAGGATTTTATTGAGTATGTCGACATGGATATTCTTAAGAGAAATTGGTCTGAAGTTCTCTTTCTTTGTTGGGTCTTTGTGTGGTTTGTATAAGCATAATTGTGGCTTCATAGAAGGAATTGGGTAGTGCTTCTTCTGTTTCTATTTTGTGGAATAGTTTGGACAGTATTGGTATGAGGTCTTCTATGAAGGTCTGGTAGAATTCTGCACTAAACTCCTGTAGTCCTGGGCTTCTTTGTTTGGGAGACTTTTAATAATGACTTCTATTTCTTTAGGTGCTATGGGACTACTCAGATGGTTTATCTGGTCCTGATTTAATTTTGCTACCTAATATCTGTCTAGAAAATTGTCCATTTCATCCAGATTTTCTAATTTTATTGAGTATAGGGCTTTTATAATAGAATCTGATGATTTTTTTAATTTCCTCAGTTTCTGTTATGTTTCCCTTTTCATTTCTTATTTTGTTAATTTGGATACTGTCTCTGTGCCCTCTGGTTAGTCTGGCTAAAGGTTTATCTATCTTGTTGATTTTCTCAAAGAAAATCTCCTGGTGTTGTTGATCCTTTGTATAGTTCTTTTTGTTTCTACTTGGTTGATTTCCACCCTGAGTTCGATTATTTCCTGCTGTCTACTCCTCCTGGGTGTATTTGCTTCTTTTGTTCTAGAGCTTTTAGGTGTGCAGTCAAGCTGCTAGGGTATGTTCTCTCCAGTTTCTTTTTGCAGGCACTCAGCGCTATGAGATTTCCTCTTAGCACTGCTTCCATTGTGTCCCATAAGTTTGGATATGTTGTACCTTCATTTTCATTAAATTCTAAAAAGTCCTTAATTTCTCTCTTTATTTCTTCCTTGACCAGGTTATCATTGAGAGGAGCGTTGTTCAGCTTTCATGTATATGAGGGCTTTCTGTCATTTTGTTGTTTTTTAAGACCAGCCTTAGTCCATGGTGATCTGATAGGATGCATGGGATTATTTCAATCTTCTTGTATCTTTTTGGCCTGTTTTGTGACTGATTATATAGTAAATTTTTGGGAAGTTACCACGAGGTGCTGAGAAGAAGGTATATCTTTTTGCTTTAGGATGAAATGTTCTATAGATGTGTGTTAAATCCATTGGTTCATAACTTCTGTTAGTTTCTCTATGTCTCTGTTTAGTTTCTGTTTCCATGATCTGTCCATTGATGAGAGTGGGGTGTTGAAATCTCCCACTATTATTGTGTGAGGTGCAATGTGTGCTTTAAGCTTTAGTAAGGTTTCTTTTATGTATGTAGGTGCCCTTGTATTTGGAGCATAGATATTTAGGATTGAGGGTTCATCTTGGTGGACTTTTCCTTTGAAGAGTATGAAGTGTCCTTCCTTATCTTTTATGATAACTTTCGGTTGTACATCAATTTTATTTGATATTAGAATGTCTACTCTGGCTTGTTTCTTAAAAATATGGAACGCTTTACAAATTTGCCTGCCATCCTTGCACAGGGGCCATGCCGCTCTTCTCTGTACCATTCGCTGCTGAAGCGAGGACACTATACTTTACTTTAAAGGTTTAAGTGAACTAGGTATTTCCCTAAAATATAAACAAACAAAACCCACCAAACACATTCCGGCTTTACGGAACCATTGCGTGCTGAGATCTATCCATAGGTAACCATGTCTTGCCTCTTTATTCAGATCTAAGCCATTGCTTCTGTGTTCTTTCTTCTATCTTGAAGACACTCCAGAACTTTCATTTGTGAAGACTGCTGGTGTGAGACAATTTTCTTTTTGTCTGTTAGTGCCTGCCCTTCATCCCCATCCTTAAAAGGTGTTTTGGATATTCAGAGATTCTAGGTCAGCACTTCAATTTTTCTTAACACATTAAATAGAGTCAATTATATGCTTTTGTGGCAGCTGTTGAAAAGGTAGCTGTGAAACCATTGTTCCTTTCCAGGTCATCCCCCTCCCTCCCTGCTCCCCCATGCTGCTTCCTTCTCCCCTTTCCTCTCATCTCCCCTTTAACCCCATCTCCTTTCGTCTTCCTCAGTTTAAAAACCTTTTAAAATCAGTTTCTCATTCTGCTTTGCATTTTTGAATACCGTGAGTCTCTGCTGACCTCTCAGTCAGACCCCTCTTCTCCAGCCCCATTTCCTGCTATTTCAGAGCTCCTAACAAATGTGTTTGACTTCCCCATTCTCCCCTCCAAGTCTGGCAGCCTTTGCTATTATTTCTGTCTCTTGTCTCTGCCCTGGGTCCTGCATCAATATTTTTGGACCTGCCCTCCAGGTTACTAATCCCCTCCCCCCATCTCTGTTGGATCTTCAGTTGCATCTACAACCCTACTTAAAAGTATTAGGCAGTTTCATAATCCAAGAAGTTTGGTTCTTTTTGAACTTCTTTCCTTATAGTTTTCTGTTCCCTGGAAGCATTTTTAAGATTACCATTTTGTTAAAAAAAAAAAAAAGCAATAAAATGTTTTCTTATTCTAAGTCTGAAAACTTCCTCAGGAGACTCCAATGTGATTCTATGTGCTTTTGTTTCTTGAAGCTCTTGCTTGCAAGCCAGGGTATCTTTAGTGTTCTTGGGAGCTCCATGTGTCGGCAATCCATGGAGTCATGATGGAGCTGGATAGCCGCCTTTTCCTAGCACTCCTGGTATCAACATTCTGACACGATGGTAAAATAAGTTTACAGATAGATTTTTTAAACCACACGGATAGTGCACATTTAGATTGCAAATCCGTGTAAAGACGATTTTCAGCCTGTAATTCAGATTTTGTTTCCCCGTTCACTCTGTCCAACAGTCCCCCGTCATTCACTTTCCACAGTTAGCAGTTGGGTAAACTTGCATCTGGCTTGCACTTACCTGACGGTGTGGCTGTCTGGGGTGGAAGCAGCCTCTAGGCCAGACTCCTGTCCTGAGTAGAACTTGAGCCACATCTGCCGTCCCATGTACCGCGTGTGGCCCTGAGAGCTGGAGCTCGGCCGAGCCCATGCCTTTCCTGTAGACAAGCAGGACGGCCACAAGCAATACGCAGTTCATCTTAGTCTCTCTGAAGTGGACTCAGCGTGGACAGCACGTTCTACTGTTCTAGTGTTTTATCCTCGTCGCTGTACTCATGCTTGAAGTGCTGGTTCTCTTATAATTTGTGCCACAGTTTGTCTCTTCTTTTGAGACGTTTGTCTTATTTTAAAATGTTTTAATTAAAAATAGATTTTTTTAACAAATATATTCTGATTATGGTTGTCTTCCCTACTTCTCCCAGATCCTCCCCACCTCCCCACTCACCCAAATCCTTATCCTTTCTTTGTCTTTCTCACGAGAAAACAAACAGGCATGTAAAATTAAGAATATAAAAACAAACAAACCCAAATGGGACAAACAAACAAACAAATAAACAGAAAAGAGTCAAAGAAAACACACACATACACACACATATACACACACATACATACACACACACACATACACACACACATACACACACACATACACACACATACACACACATGCACACACACATATGCACACACACATGCACACACACATGCACACACACATGCACACACACATGCACACACACACATACACACATACACACATATACACACATACATATATACACACACATGCACACATATACACACACGTGCACACACACACATACACACATACACACACGCATACACACACACATACGCACACACACATGCACACACACATGCACACACACATACACACACACATACACACACACATACACACACATACACACATATACACACACATATATACACACACATGCACACACATGCACACACACATACACACATACACACACATACACACATATACACACACACATACACACACACATACACACATATACACACACACACACACACACACACACCCTTAATAGAGACATAGAAACATGAACGTGCACAGAAAGAAACCTATACAAACACAAAATACATAATACATAAGCACAATAGCTGTGGGGTAAGAAGAAAAAAAATGAGAACCTCCCCTTCCTCAAAAAAAAAAAAAAAAAAAAAAAGCTCCAAAAATACTATTGACTTCTGCTGGGCATGTGGCCTAGCCTTAGAGTATTTGTACACCCGGTGAGACCATGTTGGAGAAAACAGTTTTCATTTGTGAGTGGTCATCAGTTGTTGATAGTTTCTGAGTTAGAGATGGGAGCTTATGTCCACTTCCCCTCTCAGCACTGGGATCCCATCTGACTTAGACCTGGGCAGGCCCTGTGCCTGCTGCCACAGTCTCTGTGAGTTCCTGTGTGCATCAGTCCTGCTATATCTAGGAGGACGTGTTTTCCTGGTACTCACCATCCCTCTGCCTCCTACAGTCTTTCTGACTCTTCTTGCACAGGGTGCCCTGAGGAATAAGAGAAATTCCATGGAGACAATCCATTTAGGCCAAGTGTTCCAAGGACTCTCTCTCTCTCTCTCTCTCTCTCTCTCTCTCTCTCTCTCTCTCTCTCTCTCTCTCCTCCCTCCCTCCCTCCCTCCCTTCCTCCCTCCCTCCCTTCCTCTCCACCCCCCCCCCTCTCCTCTCTACCTTCACCATACTTATAGAGAAACACCACCGTCCATATACAGGAATGGGTTTCTACTTCTCAAACAAACATTACAATTTGCAATTCTGGGCAGGACGTGTGTTGGCCAATTAGCATCAACTGGGGTCTAGGGATGGTTACTGAGTTTGTGTATGTAGCTATGACTTTGTGTCTCAAGAGAGTTTTAGGGCCAAGAACAGCTGCTGCGTTGCTGTCCTGTGACCCCTCTAATAAAATGGAGTTTCCTCACCCCCATAAATTATAAATAGCTAAATCGCATCCGTCCTTCATCTCTGCCACTACACTGGCTCCTTTTGAGCCCAGCCGTTCACAGTCTGAGAGCCCAGCTCCCTGGACTGCTCAGTTCTGCTCACTTTCGCTCCATCACCACACACCACAGGCATGTGAGGAGTTAAAAGGTCATGCATTTGCTTTCCACTCTGAAGTGGAACTGAGGGTGTGAGTTCTGTTCCTCGGTGCACAGGACTGAGACACATCCATAACCCTTCTTTCTTCCAAGTCAAGCAGGTACTATTGTACACTGAGCATATTGTCCTAACTCGACTGGCCTGTGAAATGTGGCTGAGACAGTATTTAGGTCCAAAGACATAATGACCTACAGCAGAGAACAGTCACAAGGAAAATTTTCTACACTCTGAGGCAAAAAAAAAAAAAAATAATAATAATAATAATGGACCTCCCTCCTGGGCCTTAAGTGATGCACTTAGGAATCTGCCAAGGACAGCACACACTGTGCTCAATTTTCTTTGACTCAGCTTTCATCACAATTATATTTAAAATACAATACCAACAGGCATCGTAGCCGGGCTGGGCCGGGGCTGCCAACCTCTCATCACTGGGGCTGCTGCTCACCTTGTGGTTGTGACTGCCAATTCATGTTCTCTTGAGGACTCTAAGATTATAATTGGAGCTGTGGGCTAGTTAAGATTTTCTATGTGTTTTCTTTCTGCTTGCTTTCCACTGTCCTAACACTTCCTGATTTTCAGGCTTCTTCTATGTTCTTTCCTGAGTGCACAGTTCCCAGCCCCGTTGACTCTTCTCATTCACGGAGAGGCAAGGAGGGAGCTTCTAATCTACCACCATAGCCTCTGGGCAGAGTCACCGGTTCCTCATATTTAAAATGCGCATGTTAAGACTTAAAGAAAAATAAATCAACCCTGGAGGTGACCTTGCTGCCAACCCTGACAATCTGAATTTGGTCTCTGAGGTCCATGTGATGGGAGGAGAGAGCCTGCTTCGGCAAGGCTCCACCCTGGAGCCATGATACACACATTCTTCCACCACCACCCCCCCATGAATAAATGAAGGCACATAAAATATTCAGTGTGCACATCTCCCAATGTGAAAGCTCTTTGTAAACACTAGCAGAAGCATTCTCCACTCTAATGTTGGGCAAAGCCATTTATGACACATGCTAGCATTGTTTAGCATCCCTTCAACTTCCAAACCATGAATCCAGCAGAATTAATGGAGAAGAATATTGGCTGGTTCTACAAAAATTCCTTTGAGTGTGTGTGTGTGTGTGTGTGTGTGTGTGTGTGTGTGTGTGTGTGTTTGTGTTTGTACGCGCTCATAGACACACACACCTAGAAATGAATCGAACAAAGCATTCTATTCAGCAGGAATACTTATAAACAAATTTTAACAAACACAAAATTCCAAGCTTTCATCCCCCAATTCACAACATTCCATTTAAACAAGGTAGAGATTCTAAAGAAATAGAAAAAGAATCCCTACTCATAGATTCCAAACTTAATGTGGTTAAAATGTAGAGTTCCCCGAACTGCTCCACACACGGATCAATGCAGTCTCTATCTGAATCTGGGTAACACTTGGAGAAACTGACAGGTTCAAATCACTCAGAACAGCAAGACACAGCTTTTAGAAGAACAAGCCAAGTAGGCACTCACAGTTCCTGATCCCAAAGCTTCTTCCCATGAGCCCTGGCTCCCCACGACAGGGTATTGAGAATACGAGATGGGGTGTGAGTGGAAACACTGTTCAGAACCAAAATTTCCTTAGACTTTGGTGTTTAGAAGGGGGAAGTGGTGGAATAGATCACCTGGATCATTTGACAAATCTCTAAAAAAGTGATTTTTAGAGATATATACACAACAACTTGAGATGAAAAGGAAAAAGGATTCCCACAAGTGGCCTGGAAAGACCCATTTGTCAGTTCCACAGTTTTTAGCATGTGATGTCATCTCCCTCAGACTTGTTTCATGAGGAAATTATCAATGAGAAATAATCCCGTAGGACTCACAGCTAGATAAATGTGAAAATGTAGCAGAGACCAGAGGGACACACTGATTTAACTCCAAAGTGGCATCCACACTTGAGGTTTTGACCACTGCAGGGAGAGAAGGGGACTGTGTGGGAAACTCTCCCCTCCATCTGCAGACTCTGTCAGTCCTAGGCCCATCAGAATATTTCACCTTCTGCAAAGTTGGCACCTCCTGGGGTCGAGTTAGATTGTAAGACTACAATGCCAGTAAAGGCTGGCACCTAGTGTGCATCCACACATCCATATCTCTTCCTCTCCATTCACTTGAAGGGTAAGGAGTAGCCAGGCATCCAATGGTAATTTGCCCCAAGTGGTCTTTTAAGCAGAAGGATGTCTCTTAGAGTTAGGTGACACTGAAATCCAGAAAGACGGTCTCTACCCTAAGGAAGACAGATGGGTAAGGATCAGGGAAGAATGGAAGTGACAAGAAGGAGTATAAGAAGGGAAGGAAGCTCTTCTGGTCCACACTCTACCCGCAGTCACGGATCTACACCCCACTCCTCAGCCCACAGCTCTGCCTACCTCCTGGGAAATCTGTTCCCACCTGGGGCAACCAGGTGAGACACCCACACCTCAACCCCCAGTCTCCAGCGGCTGTGAAGTCTGCCCCATGCTCTCTGTGCTCCATCTTCCAATCCAAATTTCTACCTGCAATTAAAGATCTGTATTTCACTCCCCGGGCTACAGCTCTGCACACCTCCAGGGAGGCCTGCTCTCAGGGAGTGGGGAAGGGAATAGTCCCCAGAGGCCTGCTACTCCCAGGGACTACCTGGCCAGCCAACACCAGAAACAACCAGATGGTTAAAGGCAACTGCAAAAACATAACCAACAGAAGTCAGTGCAATATGGCACCATCAGAACCTAGTTCTACTACAGAAAGCCCTAGATATCCTGACATACATGAAGAGCAAGACTATGACCTTAAATCTCACCTCATGAAGATGATAGAGGCCTTTAAAGGGAAAATGAGTAAATCCCTTAAAGGATTACAGGAGAATGCAAACAAGTAAAAGAAAGCAATAAACTGTTCGATACCTAAAAATGGAAATAGAAGCAATTAAGAAAATGTGAATGGAGGCAGCCCTAGAGATGGAGAACCTAGGAGCTAAAACAGGAACTACAGATGCAAGCATCGCTAACTGAATACAGGAAATGGAAAAGAGAATCTCAATCATAGAAGATACAATAAAGTAAATTGATACACTGGTCAAAGAAAATGCGAAATCTAAAAAGTTTCTAACACAAAACATCCAGGAAAATTGGGACCAATGAAAGGACCAAACCTAAGAATAATAGAGACAGAAGAGGAAGAAGATTCCCAGGTCAAAGGCCCAGAAAATATCTTCAACAAAATCATATACAAAATTTTCACTAGTCTAAAGAAAGAGATGGACATAAACATATAAGAATCCACCCACCACATAATAATCACAACACCAAATGTACAGGACAAAAAAGGAATATTAAAAACTGCAAGGGGGCAAGGCCCTGGGTTCGGTCCCCAGCTCTGGAAAAAAGAAAAAAAAAAAGAAAAAAGACAAAAACTGCAAGGGGAAAAGGCCAAGTAACATAGAAATGCAGATCTACCAGAATTGTGCCTCACTTCTCAGTAGAAACGCTAAAAGCCAAAAGGCCCTGGACAGACGTCTTGCAGACTGAAGAAGCTTGAAATAACCCCTTGCATCTTATCAGACCGCCATGGATTAAAGTTGGACTTCAACAAGAACAGGAACAATATAAAGCCTACGATCGCATGGAAACTGAACAACTCCCTACTCAGTGATCGCTGGATCATAGAAGAAATAAAGAAAGTAATTAAACACATTCTAAAATTCAATGAAAATGAAAGCACTACATACCTATACTCATGCGACTTTATGGAAGTAATGCTAAGAGGAAAGTTCATAACACTAAGTGCCTTCATATAGAAATTAGAGAGAGGTCATACTAAGGACTTATAGCACCCTTGAAAGCTCTGAAACAAAAAGAAGCAAACGTACCTAAGAGGAGCAGAGTTCAGGAAATACTCAAACTCAGGGCTGAAATCAATCAATTAGAAACCAAGAGCACAATACCAGGAATCAATAAAACCAAGGGCTGGTCCCTTGAGAAAATCAACAACATAGATAAAACTTTAGCCAAACTAACTAAAGGGCAGAGAGACAGTATCAAAATTAACAAAATCAGAAATGAAAAAGAAGACATAACAACATAAACAGGAAATTTTAAAAGTTCATTTACTTCAAAAGACTGTACTCCACAAATTTGGAAAAATTAAATGAAATGGATGATTTGCTACCCAGATAACACTTACCAAGATCTGGTAAACTATCTAAATAGTCCTATAACCCTTAGAGAAACAGAAACAGTTAATAGAAGTCTTCCAACCCCCCCCCCAAAAAAAAATCCCAGGGACAGATGGTTTTAGCACAGAATTCTACCAGATTTTCAAAGAAGAACTAATACCAATACTCCTCAAACTATTCCACAAAATAGAAACAGAAGGAACACTGCCAAACTCATTCTATGAGGTCAGAGTCACCGTGATATCTAAACTACACAAAGACTGAACAAAGAATGAGAGCATTTCAAAGCATTTTCTCTTATGAGCATCGATTCAAAAATAATAAAATACAATAATATATCAAAAACATCATCCATCATGATCAAGTAGGCTTCATCCCAGGGATGCAGAAATGGTTCAATATATGAAAATCCATCAACATAATCCACCATATAAACAAACTGAAAGAACAAAATCACACGATCATCTCACAGATGCTGAAAAGCCTTTGACAAACCCTTTCACACTAAATGTCTTAGAGAGATCAAAGATACAAGGCACATACCTAAACATAATAAAAGGAATACACAACAAGCCAATAGCCAACATCAAATTAAATGGAGAGAAACTTAAAGGAATTTCACTAAAATCAGAGACAAGACAAGGCTGCCCACTTTCTCCCTATCTAGTCAATATAGCATTTAAAATTTTAGTTAGAACAATAAGACAACAAAAGGAGACCAAGGGTACACAAATTAAAAATGAAGAAGGCAAAGTATCACAATTTATAGATGATATGACAGTATACATAAGTGGCCCCCAAAATTATATCAGAGAACTCTACAGCTTGCAAACATCTTCAGCAAAGTGGCTAGATACAAAATTAAGTCAAAGAAATCAGTAGCTATCCTTTATACAAATGATAAATGGGCTGAGAAAGAAATTAGGGAAGCAACGCCCTTCACAGCAGTCACAAATAATTTAAACTGTCTTGGTGTAATTCTAATCAAGCAAGTGAAAGAACTATGTCAAGAACTCCAAGTCTCTGAAGAATGAGATTGAAAAAGATGTCAGAAAATGAAAAGATCTCCCCTGCTCATGGAATCATGGGATAAACCTAGTAAAAATGGCCATCTTACCAAAAACAATATACACATTCAATGCAATTCTCATCAAAATTCCAACGCAATATTTTATAGACCTTGCAAGAACAATTCTCAACTTCATATGGAAAAACAAAAATCTCAGGATAGCTATAACAGTCCTGAACAATAAAAGAACCTCTGGAGGACTCTCCATCCCTGACCTCAAGCTGCCCTTCAAAGCAATAGTAAAACCTGCACAGGATTGGTATAGCCAATTGGCACAGACAGGCTGATCAATGGAATTGAATCAAAGACCCAGAAATAAACCTACACACCTATGGATACTTGATCTTTGACAGAGAAACCAAAAACATACAATGGAAAAGAAGAAAGCGTCTTCAACAAATGGTGCTGGTCTAACTGGATGTCTACATATAGACGAACGAAAATAAATCCTTATTTATCACCGTGCACAAAAGTCACGTCCAAATGAATCAAAAATGTCAATGTAAAACCGGATTCACAAAATCCAATAGAAGAGAAAGTAGGGAAGAGCCTTCGACACATTGGTACAGGAGGTAACTTCCTGAACAGAACACCAATAGCTCTAAGACAAACAATTGATCAACGGGATCTTACAAAACTGAAAAGCAGCTGACTGAAACAGATATGGAGACCCATAGCCAAACATTGGACGAGCTGGGGAACTCTTATGGAAGGGCTGGGAGGATTGAGGGCCCTGAAGGGGATAGGAACTCCACAGGAAGACCAACGGTGTCAACTAATCTGGACCCTCCCAGGCTCTCAAAGACTGAGCCACCAAACAAAGAGCATACATGGGCTGGACTGAGCGCCGCTCCACAACACCCCACCCCAGCACATATGTAGCAGACGTGCAGCTCCATCTTCATGGGGCTCCCCAACAACTGGAGCAATGGCTGTTCCTGAAGCTGTTGTCTGTCTGTGGAATCTGTTCCCCTAACTGGGCTGCCTTGTCTGGCCTCAGTTGAGGGAGGATGCGCCTAAACCTGCAGAGACTTGATGTACCAAGGTGCGGGGAAACCCAGGGGGGGCACCCTCTTATAGGCAAAAGGGAGGAGGATGGGAAAGGGACTGTGTAAAGGAGGACAACAATCAGGATGTATAATGGGAAGGAAGAGGGAGAGGGAAAAGAGAGATGGGGAACAGAGAGGTGGAGGGGTAAAGGAGAGAGGGGGTGAAGGAAGGAATGAAAAGAAGAAGAGAGAGAAAAGAAGGACAGAAAGAAATGAAAAAAGAGAAAGAAGTGAGAGGAAGGAAACGAATGAGGGAAAGGAGAAGGGAGAAGTATTTGAGAGACAGGCTGGAGGGACAGAGGAACAAAGGGAAGGAGAGAAGCAGGAGAGAGGGAGGGAGGGACACCACGGAGGGGAGAAATTGAACCAGAAAGTCTTCTGTTTATACTGAGGTAAGTCCTTGGTCCCCTGGTCAACTTTCAACATCTTTTGGCGCCACACGGGGGCGCCCTTAGCAGCAATTCTGAGCTCTTGATCTTCTAAGCTGATGTGGAGATTTGCGTTTAAGTCAGCACTCTGCAAGCTCCATTCAGTCAAACTAAAGACAAAATAGGAAAGAAATGTCCTTTTAAATTTTTAAAACAAGGGGATGAAGAGATGTGTCAGTGGTTAGTAGTGAGTAATGCTCTTCTAGAGGACTGGAATAAAGTTCAGAGTCCACATCTGGCAGGTCGCAACTGCACATCTGGATTCTGCAGGCATCAGTACCCACGTGCACATACCCACATGCAAACACACTTATATCCAAAAAATATATTAAAATTTAAAAGTAATTAAGAATTGAAAACATTTTTCAAGTCATACACACGCCCCCAAAACAGTGTGCCCCAAACCATGAAAGTTAAGAAATATCACAGAGAAGGCAGAGGGAATAAGTTATAATTGCAGCTACAGTAAACCGAAAATAGCAATGTGAACGGGTGTGAAAAGGGAAAAATCAAGGAAGAGAAGGAGGGAGGGAGAGAAGAAGGGACGGAGGAAAAGAAGGGGAAGGAAGGGAGGGAGGAGAAGGAGCATTTTGCTGATGTGAACCTGAGTCAGGGGCCGCAGATTTAGAAAAATGTCCCAGTTCTGTTTGGAACCCTGGGATTGTGTCAAGCTTGAGTCAGCTGCCTTGCCTTACTGCGTCTGGTTTTGTTCTGTTGTGCTGTGGTTTCTTGGAGGCCTGCTCTTTTCTGGAGACGAATTGGAGGAGAAAGAGTGGATCTGAGGGAGAGGGGAAATGGAGAGGAGTAGAGGGAGAGGGGGCCCATAGTCTGGATATATTGTATGAAAGACGAATCTATTTTCAACTAGAAAAGAAAAGAAGCCAGGTTGAACGGTAACGGAGGGTTTGCTTCCGTTCCTGTGCTTGTTTGCCTTTTAACACAGAGTTGTCTCAGAACAGTAAGGACTTTTAGGGCTGGCTTATCCAATAATCCTCAAAGAACAAAAGCCACCAAGAAGTCTTTGAAGGTGCTCAAACCTGGACAAGCAGGTAGCTAATTCCTTAAGCAAACACTCAGGGGCCTTGCTAAATGCTACCTCCCTTCCTTCTTGACTTAAGGCGTTTCAAATCAGGTCCCAGTGTTACTGGAGTTCCGAAAGTCAAAACTCTGCCCCAACAAGCCAGGTGAGGTCCTTGTACCAGTCCCTAAGACACCAACTAAAAAGACAAGACATATTGAACAGCGTGGGAAAGAGACACACTCAGAGAGGACACACTGGGAAGGGAAACAAGGAGGTCCAGTGCCCGCCAAGTCTTTTTGGGGTATCAACATGAAATTTATGCTAAACTTGGGGGCAGGAGGGTTTGCATGTCCCAGCAGCTGTGCTCTTATCAATCACTGGGCGGTCACTGTCTCAGTTCCAGGCTCTCCTGCAAAATGGCCTAAGCTGTCAGAACTGTGTTAAGTCTTTCCCTGGAAACAGTTCTTCCTGTGGCTGAAGCCTTCAGGCTGCCTATCCACTAAAGGGGACTTCTGGGGAATGTTGAGTCATCCAGGGTCCATTGTTTTAATAGCCTGGTGACTGAAGAGAGGCTTGAGCGTCTCTTTAGAATGTCGACTCTCCCGTGTGAGTGGTTGCACCTGCACCTTTACTCAATGGGGTCCTTGACATTCTGGGAACACCTGGGAACACTTAACTCCACAGACATTGGCTTTACAGAAGCTGTGGCCTGGGTCTGTCCCAGATCTCCCTGACGCAGCCATATCTTCCCAATTCTCTTAGCCTCTTTTCTGTCCACCCCCCCCACCCAGATCCTGTGGCCACTACCGCTCCCCTGTGTTCCCTCCAGCAGCTCCTCTCCACCAATTCCTATCTCCTTTCAACTACGCATATAGTTCCTTTCCCATTCTCCCTAATTCTACTCACCTCTCCATATCTCTGCTTTAGCTCTCTTCTAGACTTTGGGACCTGGACCAGACAAGGGAAGGGGTTCAAGAACACCCCTATCTTTTGATTTGTTTTGATTTTTTATGAGATATAGATAGATATAAAGATAATGTCTCACTATGTAACTCTAGCTGTTTGTCCCCCCCACATCTGCTATGTAGACAAAGCCAGCCTTGACCTCACAGAAATCAAAACTTAAGAACTTGCCTTGGCCCAGCTGGTCTCAGGCCCAGACAGCCCAGCCTGTTGTCTTCAAGCCTACATCCTCAAGCACTTTCTTGCAGGAGGCGTTCCCAAGCCCAGGGCACCAGAATGGGGAAGCACCTGGCTGCATCTGACTCTCATTTCTTTCCTGAGATAGAAATAAGGGGCATCACCAATTCTGGAAGCTGCTTTCTCTATGTGAAACCAGGAAGTCACACAGTGATAGTAACTTGGAGGTCAGGGACTTCCAGGAAATAATACATGAAGGTGGTAGCCGGCTGTTCCCGAGTCCCCATGTCCAGCAGTCGATGGGGCTTTCTGTCTCTGGCTTCTGAACCTGGCAAACAGGAAGGTTAACCTGAATTCCTGAGCTCCTTCTGTGCTTCTCAAAGCTAAGAGTTCTGACCTTTTCCTCCAAGTGTTTTTCAACCAAAACCTTGCCATGCTGTGCCTGGACGTTGACATCGCTTATAACAGGAGGTGGTGACTTCCTCAGAGATAGGACAGTGCCCTCTCTGCTCCCTTCCCTGCTCTGACCATTGACATGGCATTTGTGATGTGGCAGTTCTGTAAATATTTGCAATATTAATTGAACTGGTTATTTATATAGGTCATAGACATAATTAATTACCCTATAAGCAGAAAGCGAAGCTACAAATGGAGCACGATGAACTCTGACAGCCAGCCAGTGCCCAGCCGATGCGCCACCTTTTGAGCTCCTTGTCCGAAAGCTAACAACTACTGGGAAATGATGGCCATGAGATGCTTCCGACCCTGGCAGTTCACAGCTCTTGTTCAGACTCATGTGTACACAGTAGGAGAACATGCTCTATTTATCTTATGTGCATTAGCATTTTGGCTGCATGTGTATCTGTGTGAAGGTGTCAGAACTCCTGGAGCTGAAGCAACAGACAGTTGTGAGCTGCCATGTGGGTGCTGGGATTTGAACCCAGGTCCTCTGGAAGAGCAGCCAGTGTTCTTTACTCCTGAGCCATCTCTCCAGCCCCCGATTTTTTAAATAAGTTAATTTTGTTCATTACTCAACAAAACAAAACAAAACAAAAAACAAACAAAAACACGTTTATAGAGTGCCTACTGTGTGCTGTCGTGAGTGTTAGGGATACGAAACCAGTGAGTATTCATTAGATCGTGGTTTATCAGATAACCCCTTCTTGGAATAGCAGTGTCCTATTTAAGGCTAATGTAAGAGGCACATGCTGTCTTAGATACCTTAAACCAAATAATTTGAAAGCAGGCCAATAAAGGCATTTATCACATTTGGATCCTTAATTAACCAGATCAGAATAAAAAAAAAATGGACCTTCACTCGAAACAAGGGAGATCCAGAGCTTGAACTCAGAGAGTCCATGCAGGTACCTAGCTTCCATTCTGGCAAAACAAACAAAAACAACAAAGAAAACAAACAAACAAAAAACTCATTTGTCTGGAAGCCCCACCCTGCTTTAGTGTTGAAAGAGTTCAAAATGGGAGGGAGAGGACAGCAGCAGATTCATTAAAAGCCATTTATACTCACATGAGAAAAATATTGAAAGTGGTCAGCCTAGAAGGCCCCTGCAGAACTGGAGAGCTAAAATGATTTATGCTTGGTTTCTTAGACCTGTGCTTGTGCTCGCCGAGAAACTGGCAGAGGGACACTGTGGGGGGGCCCTGGTGTGACTCAGGGTTGGCAGCCACAGCTCTGGAGTCTCTGGTTTACTTCAGTGTGCAACAGGTTGGAAGGTTCTAGGGAGAGAGGGGCCAGATTAATGTTCCAAATGGCATGGGCTTGATACCTGATATGAAGGCGTGGCTCAAAGGACGGATAAAGAAAGAAGGAGAAAAAATAGCAGGATCCGGTGAGGCGCCACGCCTGGCTGTAAACTAGAAGCCAGAGTCCACAGAGGACCCAGTGTGGTCAAGAGACATGGGAATGGGCTAAGAGGAGAAGCTAACAGCAATCATCACTGACTACGTTGGCCGAATTGGCCTATTTCAACCTATTGAAACCCCCTAAGAGCCCTCTGAAGGGGAGATGGCGTCCTCATGCTAGGATTGAAGAGCAAAGTGTACAAAGGCCAAGGAGCGTGCCCTGGTCATTAGGGACCAGTGAGGACAGCATGAGACTAATAGGGTGACTTCCTGCAAGGCTAGCCCAGACTCTACCTTCTCTCTCAGTGGGTTCTGGAGTATTCTAATGCCCCACCTCTTACTGCCTTCCGAGGAAGAATGGATGGCCTTGGGAAAGCAACATTGCATTCTTTTATTTTATTTTATTTTATTTTATTTTTTCAGAGCTGGGGACCGAACCCAGGGCCTTGCGCTTGCTAGGCAAGCGCTCTACCATTGAGCTAAAGCCCCAACATCGCAACATTGCATTCTTACACAGATCTAGGTCGGTCCGTTTTATCCCCTCAGTCTTAAAAGCTTAGGAGCAAACTCTGATAATTAGCTGGTCAGGGTCAAATACATCCAACAGAACATGGGCACTCTCAGCGTGATCTGAGCCTGATTCGCTCACAGCCTGCTGCCAAGTGGCTAACTTGTGTCATCCTTTTAGAAGTAGACTTGCTTTGATGTTTTGAAATAGCTAAGCCTATTCAAGATGGAAGGTTTACCCTTGCATGATATGCAAGATGGTGGGGATTCTGGGAAAGCAATGGTTGTCTCCAGAGTCCCATTGTCATATGTAGTTGTGGACTTTCTCCGGGATCGAGTTGAACCAACATATCCCATGTAGCTTGCGTAATTTCAAAAAAGTGAGGAACCACAGTAGAAAGATGGTGATGATCTCATCTGTCATCCCTGAGAAAAGCAGGGATCGGTACAAAAGTTATCTCCTTCAGAAAACAGAAACGGATCTAACCAATAGAGGGTAAAATAAAGAATGCGCACCAGGAATTCGTGACCATGAAACCACAGTGTCTAAGGCTGCGTGCTCTACCCGATTGCTTCGTGTTTTAACTTTTGGAAACTTTCCGTTTTGACACTGAAGATAAGCAGTGAAACCATCTCTCCTGCTCTCCTCACACCCTGAACAACCCAACCAGACATCGACTTCCACCACCCAACAATCATCAGAAGATGTTTTCTCTTTCTTCTCTTGCCAGTTCCCCCACCCCACCGGTCTCCTCTAGCACTAATCCTGTTTTCTTTCATTATCTAATGTTTGGTGATCAACATGAGGGCCTCTGGCCCAATACCCCTGTCACCTATGTGTGTGTGTGTGTGTGTGTGTGTGTGTGTGTGTGTGTGTGTGTGTGTGTGTGTGATGTCAGGAACTGCAGGAGAAAACTCTCCAGCGTCAAGAGTGGCCCTGGGCTGAGATGCATCATTTGGTCACAAACCTCTGCCCGTGAAGAAATGCAAAGCAGGCCACAATCACCCCTGTCCTGCACAACAAGCCACTTTGGATTCAGCTCGGGAGAGGTGGCCCTGTTTGCACTAGACTTCCTTCAGTGACCTGCTCTTAATGAGAAAGCTATCTCTACTGTGGCAGCTTGGGCATGTGGCCTCCCTCTACTGTGTGGTGGGTAAAACTTCCCTTTCCATGGTGACAGCATCCATTTGGCTGTCCCGAGATCCTGCCAGTTTTGTGTAAGCACAGGTGAAGGTTGGGTTTTGTGTAGTACAAAGGACAGGGGGTGGTTTTGCCAAGAGCTCCCCATCGAGCAAACGGAACCGGATGATGTCAAACAAACACTTCTCAGTGTTCAAAATCCCAGTGGTGAGTTGCGATCCAAAGAAGTAAAGGTGGAAACTCCAAATGTGGGCAGAATCAGGAGGTGCCTGAGACCTGGGACTTCTGGCTGTCTCTCCCTCTGGGTAGCCTGCTCTGCAAGCCCCTCTAACCAAAGCAGAACAATCTGGTCGTAGCTGGTGGGAACTGTATGGGAGCTTAGATGTTCTGCTGGAAGGCAATGGCGGTGTGGGTGATCTCTCTAGGGATCCAATTGCCCTGAAGGGAGACTTGAAGACTTCAGGCCTTCAGATACACCAGGGATGTGGGATTCCTCACTGTGGAGACTTAGGGTTTATGTATCATTTGAACAATAGGATTTCCAAAGTGAGCATCCTGGCCAAAGCACCTCTCCCATCTCAAGAGGAATAACAGATAGTTAATTCTAGAGCCAAACATGAATGGCCAGGGCTGGAACGTAGACTCAGTTCTCAGCAGGCACGTGAGGGATCCAGGGCATCTGACACTTTCCTCTGGCCTCTCTGGATACCCACACTGTCATGCACACACAGCCACCCACGCACCCACATACAATGCTTTATTTTTAAATTATTTGTATGTGGGGGGGGGTATGATGATTAGAAAATTTTAAAACTCCTCTTTTCCCGTGACACAACCACCATTTTATACCAGAACAAAAAAAACTTTGTACGTAAACTAAAAAATGCTGACTTTAAAAGCTTCAGTAGTCTTGAATCTGAAGTGCAGGGCTTCGGGCAGCTCCTCTTGGTGCTCTGTAGTATGCTGTGTGTTCAGGAGCAAGGCTGCATGGGGCAGTGAGATACAACACTATAACTGGAGACCTTAGAGGCAGTGTGTGCGTGAGGAGTTAATCTTTGGTGCTTGCGTGCCCAGAAATCTTCTAACGTTGCCAAATTTCCCTGATATTGTGTGACACTTGGTCACTAGGATTGCAACTTCAGGGGACAGGTATGGCAGAACCCATCCTTTGAGGGGACAGGGAACACAGTTAAGTCCTCTGAGCTCTGACCCGCTGCTGTGTGCACTTGACCGAGCAATTCCGTTAGACATTTACTTCGCAGCTAGCATAGGCGTTTGGCTTTAGGCATTGTATTGTCGGACCTATCACAGTTACTTTGGTGGTTCATTTCCACATTCTCTGTAAATTTGTACAGTTTTCTCTTAGCATTTGGTGGTTTTGTTTGTTTGTTTGTTTGTTTGTTTGGTTTGGTTGGTTCTGTGTTTTTTGTGACAGGATCTCACTACCTGGCTCCCGTGGCCCTGCAATTTACTGAGTAGAACAGGTCTTGAACTCACCTAGAACTGCCTGCCTCTGCTTCCTGAGTGTTGGGATTGAAGGTGTGTGCCGCCCACCGTTTGCCCTCATTCTCAAAGACACTTTATGCTGGGTTTGACTGACATGGGTTAATTCTATCTGCCCATCTCAACTGTGGCATACACTAAGTCGGCTTCCCCTTCCTGCCTCTTTCTTGTCACTGCTGGTGAGAGGTTGAGCTGTCTGGTGGCGACTTCCTCTTTCTGACCTTCACGAGCTGGGAGGCAGTCTTGCTGGCATGTGGTGGCCTGTATGTGTAAATGTTTTAGAAATTAGTCGAATGGCCAGGACCAAATCTATATGTGGATGGACTTATTTTTTTTAAAACAAAAACACCTTGGCCTTTTCTGTGTCTAGTTTTATTTACTAAGCAATGTTAACTATGTGGCGAAAAGTTAAATGTATTTTGTGGGAGTTGAGCTAAAACCTGCTTCTAGTTGAAGTTGTTAATTTAAGTTTTAGAAAAATCACATCCTAGAAAAACACCCCTTGGAGGGAAAATAAAGATGCTTTTCGGGTACTACATTAGTGTTGGGGGTCTTTTAAGTGACTCCACAAAGGAAGAATGAAAGACTGATAAGTGGAAGTAAAGCTTTTGAGGTTTCCAAGTCGGGGTAATTAAGAGTCGGGCTAAAACCGGTTACTGATTGAGCTTGTAAATCAATTTCTTATTTACGGAATTATCCTCAACTAATGAGTATATAGTGTTTTCTGGTTTCAGGGGGTTTGGCAAGAATAAAAGCCTAGGTGTTTACAGTAATATGTGAGTTTATTGGTGATACTTTTAGAGATGTGAGGGGATGGGAGGGTGTGAAGAGATGGTTTGTAAAACAAAGGCATCTGGGCATGAAGATGTGTGTTTGAGTGTATGCCTGTTACACACATGTAATATTTGTGCAAATGTGCATCATGAAACTGTGCTGTCTATCAAACATGGATGAAGCAGCACCTGGTGGTTTATATGTGATTTCCTGAATATTCATGAAGTTCAGCTTCAGGGTAACTGACAAAAATCAAAGCCTTGATAACTATGCATGTTTCCATGACCCGTCCATTGGTGAAAGTACAGTGTTGAAGCTCCCCAATACTAATATGTGGGGGTCAATGTGTGATTTAAGCTCTAGCAATGTTTCTTTTAAGAATGTGATGCCCTTGCCTTTGGGGAATAGATGTTCAGAGTTGAAATGTCATCTTAGTGGACTTTTCCTTTGATGAGAATGAAGTGTCCTTCCCCATCTCTTTTGATTACTTTTGGTTAAAAGCCTATTTTACTAGGTATTAGAATGGCTACTGCAGCTTGTTCCTTGGGTCCATTTGCTCGGAAAACCTTTTTCCAGCCCTCCTATTCCATTTTACTCCATCAGAATGGCTAAGATCAAACAAACAAACTCAAAAGACAGCACGTGCTGGCGAGGATGTAGAGCAGGGAACACTCCTCCATTGCTGCTGGGAGTGGAAACTTGTACAATCACTGTGGAAATCAGTCAGGCAGTTTCTCCGAAAATTGGAAATAGTTCTACCTCAAGACCCAGCTATACCACTCTTGGGCATATTCTTGAAAGATACTCCACCACACCCACAAGGACACTTGGTCCACTATGCTCATAGCAGTTTTATTTGTAAGAGCCCGAAACTGGAAACAACCCAGATACCCCTCAACCAAAGAATGGATACAGAAAATTATCCACTTACACATAAAGTCCATTTACACAACAGAGCACTATTCAGCTGTTAAAAACAAGGACATCATGAATTTTGCAGGCAAATAGATGGGACTAGAAAATATCATCCTGAGTGAGGTAACCCAGATCCAAAAGGACATGCATGGTATGTACTCACTGATAAGTAGATATTAGCCATAAAGTACAGGATACCCACCCTACACTCCACAGACCCACTGTGTTGGTCTGCTTTAGGCAACCACAGTTTTGAGATTTCCTGGCTATAGCTTCCCTGTCAGATACTACCACACAACAAACATCCTGGTCCTCTGGTTGTTATGGTTTTTTGCTCCCCTTTTCTGTGGTAACTTAGCCTTAGGTGTACATTTATCCTTTGGAGTTGGGTACCCCATGATCAGTTGCTCTGTGCATTTTGACCCATTATGGAATTCTGTAATGGTCTCTGTCTGTTGCAAAAAAAAAAAAATTAGCTCTTTTGGTTGAAGAGTGAGGGCTAGATGTATTTGTGGGTCGAATGGGTGTTGAGGATGCACTTAGAAATTGTGCTGCTTCAGGAAAGTAGAGGTAGCAGGTTCTCCTCTTGGTCCATGACCTCATCAGTGTCTACAGTGTGAATATCTAAATTGCTGTAACAGCATCCGTTTGCCGTGAGTGTGCCCACATTGTCAACCAATCGATACCTTTTGAAGTAGTTTACCAACAGGAACTAGGATCAGTATAAAGAGAACAAAAATAAATACAACAAAAAACAATGGTTGATTAATCTTGAAGTGTGCATACCACAGAAAACTAGGGTGGATCACAGGAAGGGCAGAACGATGGGTATAACCATTACTGAAAACCAGGCAGGCTTGAAACAGAGTTAGACTGGGTTTGGGTGGCAAGTCACTGCCAGTTAGAAATAACAATTTCCCAACCTGACTAAGGATTAGATTAAAATCAGAGTAAAGACAGAAATATATTTGATGGAAGGAGGGCCTTAGGCAGTGAGGATAGGGATTGTTAAGTGATGCCATGTTAGGATAAACAGGAGGGCAGAAGAATGTTTATTATTTTTACTTAGGGTGCTGCTAAGTTTTGGGTTCCTAAGCCCAATGGATGTCCCTAACCTTTAAGAATTAGAAAGAAAAGGACAGATTGATGTATATGGAAACATTAATTATCAGCTGTTACATACTTTAAGAACAGTATAAGAAATGTTAAGCTTCTGTTAGAGTTAGTCTACATAAGTTAAGCCTTATTTAAACTATATATATATTATATACACATGTACTGTATATATCATATATGTGAGATATATGTACTGTATATCTCATATATGTGAGATATATGTTATATATATACACACAGTCTAGAGGTTAAGACCGACTACTGTTCTTACTACGACGTGTATACTTTCTTGTTGTGATTAGTACATGAGGTGAGTAGAGGGCTGGGACAAACATTGTTAAGTCCTGTTGGCGATATGGACTGGCAGACCTTTGAGATTTGCCCAGCTGTGACCAAATGACACCGGGTGCCTGTGTGTGACTCTGGAGTCTGCTGTCCCATGCCAATGATGATTAAACACAGGAACTTGAGGGAGAATGCTAAGTGAATGCAAAGCACTCAAAGGAAAAGTGAGAAACCAAGGATCAGACAAGCTTAACCCAAGAGGAAGGACCTAAATTGCATGTCCATCAGCCTTTTTTTTTTTTTTAAATGTTTTTAAGGCAAAAACTGGTCAAATATTGAGGTAATTTCTATTGAGACTGGGCTTATCCCAGGGTGTGCCAATTAGAGAGTCTGTGCAGATTCTTCTGGACCATCCATGGAGCTGACGGTGTGCCATGAGCTCCCTGCTCACCCTGCCCATCTCTGCCTTAGCTGTTGACTCTGGTCATCTGCTGGCCGGTGGCACTGGCCAGCATTGACTGTGGCCAGCATTGCCACTGTTGACCTTTCAAGGCATAGTTGTTAAACTATGTCTTTTGTTCTCCTGTTTTTTGTGGCCAGCTCACAGATTCATACACATTGGGCTCCAACCTCATTAGATGTTAAAGAAGTATTAAATCAAGAACCTGACTTCTCAGGCCAGACACAGGGCTCAATAGTTAAAGATCCAGAAGACCAGAGTTCGACTCCCAGCACCCACACCAGGTGGCTCACAAGCACCTGGAACTCCACTTCCAGGGTAGCCAACTCTTCTGGTCTGCACAGGCACGAGCCCACGCATGCACATACCCACGACACCCACACATCCCCACCCAACCCTGTGTCCCCGTACACACACACAATTAAAAATTATAATTTTTTTTAAAAGATCTGACTTCAGATAATAGAGTTGCCTTGGAATTCCCAAAGGTCAGCATCTGGAAAAGTTGAGAGCATTGCTTACCAGAAAAAGACCAGTCTATGATTAAGAGGCAAGAACTTCCTTAAGAGCACTCCTCTGACCCTAGTCTCACGGGAGTAGCCAAGGGGGAACCCAGGCTCACACAGATATGGAAGATAATAATGAGAGGGTGAAACAGACTGGCACAGCCAACGGCGCACTCACTTGAACAGCAGTTTTTTCTCTTGTTTGTAAGTTGTTGTTATTTCAATATGTAAGCCGGGTGGCTGGGTGGTTCGGTCACACCACCTGTATTGGGAGCCTAGCTTTGAACTGTGGCAAGAACTCAGAATCCAGATCATATCTGTTAAAGTCTAGGTGAGACAAAACATCAAATAGAGACATTCACATCAGCCACTATAATAGGAGAAAGCATTTAGTCATCCTAGTTTGCCTGCTTCTAAAGAGCCACACTCAGAAGTAAACATCCTAAAACCTCTGCCTTCAGGTAAGTCCTGGTTGCTAGACTCCAAAACAGTAGATGACTCAGCTTCTCTCTCATATTTTTTTTTTCTTTTTTTTCCGGAGCTGGGGACCGAACCCAGGGCCTTGCACTTCCTAGGCAAGCGCTCTACCACTGAGCTAAATCCCCAACCCAACAAGGACCATTCTTATTTAAAGCAGCCCTAATGGTAACAGATTGCAAGATCTATTCCTTTCTGGTCTTCTTCTTCCTCCCTTTTAGAGCGCCCCCTGCAGGTCAGGCGGGCAAATGATTCATGCCCAACCAATGCCGTGACCAAATCAGAGGGACCACACCTGCTAAGCAGGGTTCGCTGATACTCTTCCTTATCTCTTCTCGGGACGACAAGGATGAGGCCCCTCTTACCACAGGTGTGCCTAACTCCCTTCACTACCAGCAACTTTTAGATTCTGATCCAGCCACAAACAAAGAACTAATCAAAGCTTTAACAATTTAATCCATAGCTGTTATTGGGGGGATTAGGAATGTATGAACCCCTAGAAAGCCTAATGAAAATGACTGCACGGGGAGAGAGGTGTATGAAGGAATGATGTGTAGGCCTTCATTTTAAAGAGCTGGGATACACCAGGATTGAAGTATGATTATGTGTGGTGCTGGGCATAAACAACTTTGCCCGTGCCAGGGTAGCAGCTTAAGTAAGCTTTACTGGTAGATTCTGGTGAAAGCTAGAAGGTGACAGCTTGAGAACCTTTGTTGGCCTCAGTGTATCAATACATAACACATCTGTGCTGTGTGTTTTCTGGCCTGGGTGGGGAATCAACTGTGAAGTTTATGTTAATACGACTAAAATCCCAGGTGTGAGAACCCAAACAAAGGTAACCGCTGTGGATGCATCCAGGAAGCAGGCCACAGGCAGAAGGTAGGCTGTGGTGCTGAGCCTGGGGTCGAGTAGCTAACAGGAGATGCTGATTGAATCAGCCTTTCTGAAAGAAAGAAAGAAAGAAAGAAAGAAAGAAAGAAAGAAAGAAAGAAAGAAAGAGAGAGAGAAAGAGAGAGAGAGAGAGAGAGAGAGAGAGAGAGAGAGAGAAATCAGGAGTGAAATGACCTCCATTCTTTACAATTCTCTATTTTCTGGAGGAAAATGTAATTTTGAAAGCTTAAATTTAAAAGAAAAGGCAAATCTTTGACTCTGTAAGCTTCTTGGAGTGAGTGTGGCTTTCCATTCTATTTCCACCAGTGCCCTTCCCCGTTCTCAAATTATCCTTGTCATCGTCTAGATACCTAGGAAGAACATGTTAGGGACTCAGTATTCACAGTTTAAGCAGAACAATTGTAGACTGAAAAATAATTAGTCCTGTGAGCTCTTTCTAGCTGTCTCTCTTAGCCCTTTCCTTCCATCCCGTCCCCATTTCCTCATTTCACCCGCTCAACTTCAGGAACACTTCCTACCAGGGACCTCCCTCGTACATATACTTGGCTGGGGAGCAAGTGATGATTTACACTATCCTTCCTGACCTCCATTCTGGTCTATCCAGACAGGTAGTAGGACTCTGCAGCCTGCTTGCAGGAGCCCCTCCTCTCACCTCACCCTTATTCCCTGGGGACTTTGCCTCTTGGTGCAGACCTAAGTTCTCCCTATCCGTTTCCCTGTCCCCCTCAGCCATTCCTCCAAGTCCTCCATCTCCATTCCTTTGTGTCACCTGTGGAGTCACAAACACACTTTCTACCAGGGACTTCACAGCCACCACACTTGCCTAGAATCCAGAGTGGGCAGCAGCAAGCCAACAGAAGATTTGCCCATATTAACGAGAAGCTGGGATAGCCACACTGAGAAGTAATCCAAACAGCACAAGTCCAGATGCCTAGATCCCAGTGCAAAACACAAACAAGAACCCGCCAAAACATGTGCATCACCCGGAAGTCAGAAACTTTATTGTAATAATTGACCCAGAGAAAAGTAACTCAGCTGAAGCGCAAGACAGGGACTTCAAAATAGATGATTATTAGTATGTCCAAGAACCTTAAAGAGGATATGAATAAATGCCTTAATGAAAACCATAGAAACACAGTTGAGTGAAATAAGGAAACAATTCAAGACATGAAAGGGTAATTTAACAAAGAAATATAATTACAGAAGTAAACCAACACTGAAATAAACTAGAAATGAAAAACTTAGGATGTCAAACAAAAACCTCCGAAGTAGGTCTCACCAACAGATTAAAAAGCATGGAAAAGAGAAACTCTGGTCTTAAAGACTTGAAGAAATGGATAGCTAACTCAAAGAAAATGTTAAATCTTAAAAAAAAAAAAAATCCAGTCACAATAATATCCAGGAAATCTAGAACACAATGCAAAGACCAAACCCACAAATAACAGGTAGAGTGGAAGGAGAAGAAACCCATACACAAAAAGGCACAAAAATATTTTTAACAAAATCATAGAGAAAAATTTCTCCAGTCTAAAGAAAGAGATGTTTAGTGTGTTACAAGAAGCACAGAGAACAGAACTGAAAGAAACTCCCTATGAGACATAAGACACAATAACCCAAATACTAAATATACAGAACAACAGCAAAAGGATACTTCAAAGCTGCAAGGGGATAAAGACCAAGTAACATAAAAGCAGGCCCACTAGATAATACCTGGCTTCTCATAGGACACTTTGAAAGCCAGAAGGGAGTGGATCTTCTGTGAGCTAATGGACCACAGATGGTAGGTAACTCAAACTATACCCAGCAAAACTATCTGTCATAATCAAAGGGAAATAAAAATATCCTACAATAAAACCAAATTTACATAATATTAACCTCGTTCCACAGAAGGCACTAGAAGGAAAACTCCAGTCTAAAGAGGTTAGCTACACCTAAAAGGACAAGAGGAGTAAATAACCTAGAAACAGAAAATCAAGAGGGAAAAAAATACCCATACTGCACCAATAAAATAGCAGGAATCTGACTAAAATATTAGCAAATATGGCTTTGGTGCTGAACTTGGTTCAAATATGATCACATGACTACATCTAACTACAAAGAGAGATGGGCAGCTAAACACTGTACTCAGCTGAACACTGAAGCTGTCAGGTGGAAATAGATGAAAAAAACTAGAGCTTTGTAAACAGTAAACAGAAATCAATAAACGCTCTTTGTTAATGGCTTTCAATGTTAATTGCTTCAATTTTCTAAGGAAAATATAGACTAACAGATTTGATTAGAAAGCAGGATCCAACTCTCTTCTTGAAGAAACACACCTAAGAAACACACTTCACCAACAAGGATACACATCACCTCAGGATAACCAAGAAAGAGGTATTCCAAACAAATGGACCCAAGAAGCAAGCAGGTATAGCTACTTTTAAATGTGGCAAAATAGACTTTAAACTAAATTTTGTCAGAAGAGACCAGAAGGAAAAAAATCCAAGAGGACATTACAACTCTAAGCACTTATACACCAAACACAAGGGCACCAAAGCTCATAAAAGAAAGACTACTATAGTTAAAACCACTAATTGACCCTCACATAGTGATAGTGGATGAATTCAATACCTCACGCTTATCAATAAACAGGTCATCAGACAAAAACTAAACAAAAATGATGGAGTTAAATAAACCCATAAATCAAGTGGACCTAAAGTTAGCTACAGAACATTCCACCAAATACTAAAGAATATACTTTCTCCTCAGAGACTTAAGGAATTGAGCACATATTAGGGCATAAAACAACTCCCAACAGATGTAAGAGAGCATAACACCCAGAAACCACTACGGATTAAAGCTGGATATCAATGACAATCAAGCTATAAAGAAGTATAGAAATCATGGAAACCAAAGAAGTCACTGTAAAATGAAAACCGGGTCAAGACAGAAGTCAAGAAGAAAGTTGAAAACATTTTAGAATTGGATGGAAATGAAAACACAGAAAACCGTTGGGACAGAGTTAAGGCAAGTTCATAGCATTAACTGTCTACATCAGAAAACGAGTGACCTTCTATTAATAATTTGACAGCATTCCAGACAGCTCTAGAATAAAAAGAAACATAAAACTTGTAGACAGGAAGAAATAACCAAACTCAGCAACAGAATCAATGAAATACAAATGAGAACCACAAAATAGAAAAAAAATTAATGAAACAACAAACTGGTTTTTTGGAAAAACCAAGAAGATTGTCAAACCCTCTCCCAACTAACCAAAAGATGAAGAAAGAAATCTAAATAAGCAACATTTGAAATGAATAGAGCAATATTAACAATGAAGGACATTCAGAGAATCATAAGGACATGCTTTAAAACTCTGTGTTCTAAACCAGAGAACCTTTTTATAAAAATGATCTTCCAAAGTTAAATGATGACAAAATATCTCTCAACTAGAAAAAAAAGAAAAAAAAAAAAAGCGCAGGGCCAGAAGGATTCTACCAGACATTATTCAAAGAAGTATTAATGTCAATGCACCTTAAATTACTCTATGAAAACAACTGGCAGGATACTTCCTAACTCTTTTTATAAACCCACTATTATCATGATGCCAAAACCACACAAAAGCCAGATTAATAGGAAAATTACAGACCAATTTTCCTTATAAACATAACCAATTTTCCTTATAAACATAGAAGCAAAAATTCTCAATAAAATACATGAAAAATTAAATCCAAGAACACATAAATAATTATCTACCAAGATCAAGTTGGTTTCATCTCTGAGATGCAGGTATGGTTCAATATACGTAAATCAATAAACATTATCCACCATATAAACTGAAAGAGAGAAACCATATGATCATCTCATTAAATACAGAAAAAACATTTGACAAAACCCAATGACATACCTATATGATAAAAGTCCCAGAGAAACTAAGGACACAAAGAACATTCCTCAATATAATAAAAGTAATTTCTAGCCAGCTTACAACCAACATCAACCAAAAAAGAGAACCTCAAAGCAATTCCACTAAAATTAGAAACAAGACAAGGCTGCCTACTCTCCCCACACCCATTTGATACAGTGCTTGAAGTTTTAACTAGAGGAAGAAGACAACTGAAGTTCAAGGGGCTAAGAATAGGAAAGAAACCAATTACCATCGAAATTACAACAAAATTCTTTACAAAAAAAAAAAAGTAAAAATCTTTAACTTTATATGGTAGCACATACAGGATAGCTAAAGCAATCTTGAATAATAAAAGAACGTACCCTCAGCTGTTGACCCACACACATTGGAATTCCACATGAACTCATGGACCGTGAGTAACCAACCCCTGACCTAGTTCAAAAGACTGAGGCTTTCCTCATTTTCTACCCCCAACTCTCTCCCCCATACATGCTCCTGGCCAGTTTCCCCCCACCCACTTTTGACTCTTAGCTACACTTTCCAAATCTTATTTTGGACTTGTTCTGCCACTGTGGCGACTAGACTAGCCTCCACTCTCTGCCCCTCCCCCATGTCACAGCGAGAGCTAACAGAGCTGCCTTTCAGAAAGCAGTGCCTGCCCTGAGCTCTCTGCTTCCCCTGCCTGCCAGCCCAGGCCCAACCCAGGGTCCCCCAAGGGCCAAAAAGCTAGATCCTTACTTGCCCTCTCACTACTGTTGCTGGGCTAGAAACACTGATGGCCACAAATCTATGGGGGCACTGCTGCGGGCTGCTGTGGCTAGTGACAGGGCCTGGTGCCTAGGAGCAGACACAGCTCCTATCATCCCTTCAGGGTCTCTGGAGCTTCAAGTCTTAGCTCAACCGAATACCAGGCTACCTTTCACAGTCTACTTCCCCACAGAAGAATTGTTGGAGTATATTTATGCCATGAAGTAACATCTACGGTGTAAGGAATGAGTTACATCTTGTTAAGTAGGTGGCCAAAGGAGTCCCAAGGAACCCCCAAACCACATGCTATTCTCCAAACTATTAACTGCTCTCCAGAACCTGAATGGTAAGTGAAACACCTATCTGTGTGTGTTATCGATATCGACCAATGCTAATCAATACCGCCCAGCTAGCAAACACTGAGACCCACATCAGCAACCTGCCTGCAAGATGCACTGGTGTAATAATGGCAAAAGCATTATGGGAGTGATCGATCGCTTTTGGTTGGCTGGATTTTAGGCCCACTCAGTGAGGTGAAATCTAGACCCTGACACTCCTAAAGCGGCCACAAACCCGAGATTAGATAGGTCAGGAGCCTAGGGGAAAACCTAATACATTACTTTGCTAAAGGAACACAGCAATACAGTGACTAATGACATATGTCTCCCTCAACCCTCATCAGTTAAGTGTCCTGTTTTGCAATAGATGGGAAATAACAGAGAAACTTCTTACCATGAATGCTAAGTCACAGAGACCCACTACTGGGACAAAGGGCAGAGTATGAAAGACTTTGGAATACTCGGCCCTAAATGAATGCCTTCATCAAACCCTACCCCTCAGGGCTCAGGAATCTATGCAGAATGGAGCAGGGAGATTTTAAGAGCCAGAGGTGATGGGTGAGTCCAAAGAAGCAGAGTCTTGCAAATACAACTGGTGCACAAATGAATTTAGAGAGACGGTGCTGGCACGCACAAACTCTGTGTAGGTTCAAGCCAGATGGGGTCCCAGAACTGAGAAGGAAAAGTAGACACGAGGTCCCATCCCTAACAAAGAAGTTATTTGCAACTGATACCTGGACAAAGGGAGAAACAGTTTCCTCCAATAGATCACGGTATTCTAGCCACACTCCAGAGCAGGCCCCAGCCCAACAGCTGCCCAACAGAAAGCAAACTCTGGAGTGTGTGTGTGTGTGTGTGTGTGTGTGTGTGTGTGCGCATATGTGTGTGTATCTGTCTGTCTGTGTGAGTGCATGTGTGCCTGTGTCTGTGTATATGGGTGTGTGTGTGTGTGTGTGTACTTTTTGTTTCAATTTACTTGTTATTTGTCTTGCTGGTCTGTTGCTTGTTTTGATGTTTATTTTTAATGGATATTTTTGTTTTGAAAGAAAATAATGTTGGGAAAGAGAGCAAAAAACAAAATACTAAAAAGAACAAAGAACCAGGGTCTTATTGGTTATTTAACAGTGGTTTTCAACCTTTTTAATGCTGTGACGCTTTAATACAGTTCCTTGTGTTGTGCTGACCCCAACCATAAAAACATTTCCATCACTACTTCAGCAGGATAATTTTGCTACTATTATGAGTTGTAACTGTCCAACACACAGGACCCAAAGGGGTTGCAACCCACAGGCTGAAAACTGCTCCCCTAAACATTGCTCAACTGGGTTACTGCTTTTACAATTGGTGTCACTGGGTTTAAAATGTGAAAAAGCAAGCACACCTCCTATCGTCCTCCACGCAGCTCGGTAAATATGAAAACACCGCCTTTTTAACTTTAACATTATCTCTGCATATGTCTGTTATCAGAGATGAGAAAGTTGAATCTACACTAGCCTATGAAATGTTTTTCTTTAGGCTAACTTACGTCTTCTTCCACATCAAAATCTTGACAATTTTCTAACAAAAGCTTTAGCAATATTTTGATAGGATTTTACTGAGAAATGGGTCAGGCTTTTAATTCAAGGATCACTCACCCTATTTCATGGATAGCTGGGAAATGGGACCCTGGTCCAAAAGGACAGCAGGCTGAGGTAAACCTATATGCCAAGGAGGCAGAAAATCCCCATCTTCTCTAGAACGAAGATTCTGAAGTCTTATTTTGCCACCAGATTTATAAAAACAATTAGACTGACTCATAAGCCACCGGTAGCATATCTTGTCAATCTACTGTCTAAACTACCTGAACAAGTCAGAATTAGTGCATTTGAGGACCACACGGCCTTCACCACGGGTTGCTCCAGGCTCTAATGTCCTCCTGGTATAAATTAACAAGTGCGTATCAACTGTAACTTCCCCTCAGCAGAAAAGAGTAGCCCTACTGGTTTCTGTTTAAAATTAAAATATCATAGCGACTTTTGAATCCTTATTAGACTCTTAAAGATCTGGGTAAAGGGACACAGACAGGAGCGTACTTGGAAATAAACAAAGATCGAGTGGATGCTCCTACTTGGTCTCAGCTCTTTGATGCGACCTGGAACAGGCATCTGTCTGCAGCTGGAATGTTAGGCAGCCTTGAAGGGCAGAGGGGGACGAGAGTTTGCAAGGCCTGCTCTGTCTTCAGATGTCTCACTGAAGAGCAGTGAAGGCACAAAGCCCGCTTTTGGCCAATGTCCTTAGCAACCTCCATCACCTTAGCAACCTTTGGAACTGCTCGAGAGTAAAGGCACGTGCGACACACTGAAGGGTCCACATGAGCAAGGGAAACGGCTTTCTAAAACTGCAAATCAGCTTACCAAAATAAACAAAAAAATCCCTGGAGCAAAAAACATCAACTTAAACTCAAGGAGCATGACTCCCTTTAATCGTTTAGTTTCCCAAGGAGTCTGGCCCCAAACTGGGGATTAGAAAAGCTACAGCAGTGTAAGAGCAGCCATGCTGTGCTGTGCTCTGAACTCTTCAGTAAAATGTCAGAAGACTAGAGGTGGGAAACGACTCACTCCACTTCCCCAAGGCCACCTCAGACACAGACACCGAGGGAGTGTTAGTCACCTGAGTGACATGAAATCACAGGGCTGGCAAAGACAGGTAAAAGCAAGAGTAGATATTAAAGTTTTAATGATTCCACTTCCTTTATTGCAGTAACCTCTGTACGGAGCAGCAACTGCAATACTCGGGGTTAAAACATTACAAAAGCATTTGGGACAGGTACAGTACAGTATTATCAAAATATTACATTTTCAAACTTAGCAGATCATCACCGGAGCTCAACTCATTAAATTATTTCCATAGTCTTAAAAAAACAAAACAAAACAAACCACACACACGTCAGGAGAGCCATATGAGAAGAGTGAAGGAAAACAAAGCAGGAAGGAAAAGATGAGACAAATGAATATCTGATTTAGTGAACCGTTAATCATCAACGACGTTCTCTTTGAACGCACTCAAGTTTTTAACTTATCCCAAGAATGAGCTCAAATGCCACTGCGTATTTTTAAGTTATTATCAATGATTAGGACTAAAACATAATTTGGCATCAAAATAATCAAAACAGCGTAAAATGAAAACAGCTCTAATACTAGCTAGATGTCTAAGAATTAACCGTTGAGAAGTTTCGTTTTAGAGTACTACTGCAACCTTGAGAACGTCTGGCCTGGCAGCTCGTGTTAGCTGACGACGGAAGGCGGTTTTCAAGAGTAGAGAGCTGCTGCTGGCATCACTTCACAGTGTCGCCACCCTCCCTGTTAGGTGCGTTGAGATCCATTTTATGTACTTTGAACACACACGTATGATGTATGACATTTAGTTTCTGTAGTACAGATCACAATGAAGTTTCCTGAATGAGGGAAAACCTTTAAAAATAAAAGGCAAGTCTAGCTGTGTACATTTCAAGATAGCAGCATTCAGCCCATGCCCTAGTATCCATTCAGAAGATCCACACATGATATGGTTTGCTAATATGATTCTTCTATACTGCCCTAAACTCTGCAAAATTTACAATAAATGGAACAATATTATATTATAATGTAAGAAGAACTTGGAAAAAATCACTTAACCTTGTTTTCTTTAATATTCTGAGTGGAAACGAGAAGATATCCAGCTGGTATTAACGCAGTCTGTTTTCATGGAGCACAAGTACTACACTACTGAAATGCTTTTCTGACATTTCCCTTAAGATGATGAAAGTCTGCGCTATGTTCTCCACTGAAACTTACAGATCATCTACTTTACATAACTGGATAACTGTACAAAGCTACACGATGTTCTTTCAATTGTCTTTGTCCTCCATGAAATCTGTAATGTCTTGATCTGACTTGAATGCTTACTTAAAAAAGAAAAGAAAAAACTAAAACAACAACAACAACAAAATCTGTAACCTACCAAATCATGATCGCTTTAAAATCTGAAACACTGGCAACATAAATTTCATTACATATACACATATGCACCTGTGTATGCAAAACATACACACAGACAGACATGTGGACATGAATCCCTTGAAATGTTTAGAAGATCCTTCCTTGAACTTAGACACTTCACATTAACGACTGTGTATAAAGCGTTCAGGACAGCGCAGGTGTGCACGCTCACTGTCAAGTGCACTTGCAGACGACAAGGTCAAATGCACAAACTGGCAGTTTTCTTTAACGCAAGTTTTAAAGTATTAAGAATGGATTAAATTTCAATGTTCGGAATAATCTGTTCAAACCTGAGTGTATTAAGACTAAATGTACTTGATACTTGAATAAATTAAGCCTAAAACCATTTCACTAAGAAAACAGTGGTCCATTTAACCATTGATAACATTGTCATCTTTCTTTTTAAATAAAGGATGGCATAGGATAGTGAAATCCCCATAGTTTTTATTGAAATGCTCTAGTAAATGGCAATGCTTTGTCTAAATTTCCTCGAAAAATACCAGTTAGCATGTCTTAAAAGTCCCTCCCATTTGAGAGGAAATTCTAAATTAAAAGAGATCTTTTAAAAACAATACAAATGACCTCAAGGTTTTGCTTTTAAAAAATGTGATTTTTTTTTTTATGTTATAAATGAAGTACTGGGTAGATCGTCAGTCATCTCTATGATTTAAAAGAAATAATAGATAACTCTAATTGAGAGATAGAAACGGTGTTCGGGCCTCTCTTCCCTAGCTCTAAGTATCTATTCATATAAACCTAACCTTGGGCTCCATTTTTGGATACTTTCTCCACATATTTTATTAGCTTGTCCTACCCTCTTCAGTATCCAACAAACGCTTTTACAAAAGTAATACGAAACACACAGCTCTCAACACTAACTGGTCAATGGGAGGAGACAAGCAGTGTCCACTTAGGATGACAGAGATTAGAAGTAAAAATAATGTCTGAAGGCAGAGTTTAACATTCTATAAATGTACAAAAGACGATAGATCTATGGATGAAATTTGGTTAATTTCAGAAGGCACCTCAAGGCTAAAGGCTTATGTACTCCTTTCAGCAATCAAAAATAACTCACTCTTATTGCTGTCAAGTAGCAAAGGAAAACTTTACTCTCAAGAACTTCAGTCCAACAAGGAAGAATCAGCAGTCATAAGACTGAGATCTGGAGTAGACTAAAACCGAAGTCTCCACAGATCTATCAGTGGAGCAACGTGTCCATGTGCTTTCAAAGAATGAAGTAGTGAAACAAAGACCCAGTTCGCCACTGTGATGCTGCGGTGTTGCTGACGATCCAGTCACTCTGACTAGGCACTGAAGTACCATTCTTAGAGGGAGTCCATGGGGCAGGACAATTAAGAGTAGAAGGTAAGGACGCTCTGATGATTCCCACGAACCAGCAGGATTGGTGGCAGGTCCTTAGACAGAGCTTCTAACCAAGCCATGTACAGCGCGCTGGACACAGCACCCTTCCGGGCAACTGGAAGACTCCTAGGATCAGAATGAGAGAGACACTGAGGAATGCAATTATTAATTAGGTCCCATCCCTGTGGTAAGATATTTCTGACTGAAGGGATTTCTGTATAAATATATCAGTGACTTCTTACATATTCTCATTTCACTGTCCCCAGGTTTCAAAAGATTTTCAAACATCTGTCTATAAGATTAGGAATTATTTGAACTTCAATACCTATAATTCATATTTAGTATGAATTTCAAACTTTGCCTTGACTAAGGATTCTTAGAAGAAAAATATATAACTCAGAAAATGAAAATTAAGATGAAAGGTGAATTTACCTTTTCTTGTGAATCTTAATTTCTATTTATAGAGTATGGAAGTGACTTTTTGACCAATAAGAATTCATTCTAAATTTCTATGGTTTACTATCTTTCATTATGGAAATCTACCTACCAACAGCACAAATTGAAAATGTGCTAGGTTACCGTAACAGTTTAGTGTCATAAAGTTTTATCATTTGTCTTGGTTTCTAGGTGCCCAACTTTCTCTTTTCTATTAAGGAACACAGGATTTAGAGCTGAAGAAATCCAGGTTTAAGTCATCTCTACTTAACACAGTTCAGTAGAGGAAACAGAGGCTCAAGTAGGCACCGACACTTATATCTAATTCAAAGACGGCCTGCCTGTGCAGAACACAGCTGCGAGGGAAACATGGGGCAGGTTCAGACATGAACTGCCATCCCAAGTTAACCATCGAAATAACTATCTTTACGAGAAACTTGTCTGGGATTCAAATTCTACTGTGAGAGCCTTTCCTGTGCCACTCACGCCTGTGGCTCTGCCAGGAAATCAAATAGACATACAAGTTCAGAAAACATCAAAAATGTACTTCGATTAATACAAAGGTATAGTGCATCTCTTGCCCATTAAACTGCTAGATCCCTATCGTGAAACAACCACATTTGAAAGTTTGAGGTTTCCCTTTTATAGATAATGTCCTTCTGATCAACTCCAAGTACTCAGTAGCCAGGCCTTGTCGACTGAAAAGCAAAGGCAGCACTTGAGAGGCAAAGACTCAGGAGCAAGATCAGGCTGAACTATAGAATAAAAGCAACCATAACGGAAACACACAAACCAACAGTGCTCGGACCATCGGGAACCAGCACACTGAGCGGATCTAAGGCCTGGGCTACAAGAGGGAAATCGTGCCTGGTGCTGTGAACAGGGTCAGCGCTCAAGGCTCGGGATGTCAGTGGCCCTAGTGGGTAACCTGCTTCTAATGCAGTCAAACTGCCTTCTAAGTATGTTTACACTCACAGTTGGTGCTGGCCTCCGCCTTGGTCACCCGTCTTTGTAGAGGCCAGTGGCTAATGCAGACTCACAATTTATCAAAGTGCCTAGTGAGTGACTGAGTTCTCAGGCATAAATGTTATCTTTTATCACACGTGTGCCCTCTACTCTCCATCCAGAATGGTATAAATACAATACTCAACATATGAAAATCTAAGAACCTTCTAAAAACCATTAAGTAATTAATCATAGCAAAAACAGAGAGACAGATACACAAATGCACTTTCATAAATAGCCTACAGCTTGTTCCGATAATACTTACATGACAATAATATTAGCTGTGCTTGAATGCTCCTTTAATAATTCATTTAACCTGATCTGCCGATATGTCTGAAATGAAAAATGACAGAATCATTCCTAAATACCCTGCAATTAGAATTGTGAACAGTGTAAGTATAAGGCAGACTATAACAGTGTACAGTGTGCGTGTCCATGTAGCTTTGGACGAGACCTTTAGCACTGCCAAAGAGGGAGACAGAGAAAGAAGAAAAAGAGGAGGAAGAAGCAGAGGCAGAAGAGGCGGCAGCATCGGAGGAGGAGGAGGAAGAGGAAGAGGAAGAGGAAGAGGAGGAAAGCAGCAGCAGCAGGTGCTACCATGGTTTGTAAAAACAAACAGCACAAACAAAATAAAGTTTGTGTGATAAAATAACATTTAGAAACGTATTGGGTGCTGCTTCCCACATTCATATATAAATGGCCTTAATGGAAGCTGACTTTACGTAGCTGTGCTAAGTCTCAGTGCTTGGTGTTTACAGCATCAGCAAGTGTACTAGGTTCAGGTGGGAGTGAAGGACGCGTGCCTTGGTCTTGTAGAGCTCCAGCTCGTTGTCTGTGATGCGCCAGGGCTCATCCTCTTTCATTTTGTCTGCAATATCCTGCTCTTTATCATCCTCGTGAAGTCTGTATGGCTCAATCATGTCATCAAAAGCGACGATGCTTTAAAGAGTACAGAGATGCCAACAAGCTTATTTTCAATTATGTATCAAGGACATACTACATAGTAAACGATAACTTGTAACAATCTTTATAATTGAGGTAGAAACAGCAACCCCCACTCTCTCACTGAGCGGACTTAGCTCTTGCCTGTGTCAGTCCCTCAACCTAGACAGCGTCACATTGGCCAGAATGATTCCTGATTGATGTCAAATACAACTTTACTCAAACAGTGAATCATTTCCCTATAAATGGAAAACATAATTCTTACCCCAGTCCTGTACCTTTTTAACATATGACTAAAAAAAACTACAATTATATCTAACAAAATATGCAGACAGTAACTGTCTCTCTGTGCCACTTTATAGGAAGAGAATCCGGCGAGTAGGAACTCTGAATAAAAGACTCTGACAACAGTGATTACAGGGAACCACTCAGACCTTCACAGTGACGTAACGGATGGAAGCAATCACATGACAAGCTGGGATCAAACACTTTCACAGACTGTGCACAGGAAGTACCTGAAACTTAAACCTATTGGAACTTCTGTGGCACTAACAATTTTCAGAAAGCATGGAGAAATGCAATCCCCTCTGAAAACCAATCACTCCTGAAAGCTTTGTCCTGAAAGCTTCCTCCAGTCTCACTGGCAAACAGATCACCACACGGTTTCAGTGTAACTCGGGACAGGGAAAAGGCCCAGGTGATCACTTCAAGTCAATATCTGTAACTGCACAGGCCACAGGACCTGGAAATTTGTACAGAATAATTTATCCAGCAACTTACTTTTCCTTTTTTGGTTTGGTGTTGATGTCTCCTAGGACCATGATATCGGAGAAGTCTATTCGGAATTTACTGAGTAAAGTAGCCATCCTATGAGAAGAAGAAGAGCGTCAGACGGGAGAGGATGCTCACTGGCATTCTCACTCCCTGCATATTTGGGAAGATGACTCGGACAGAAAGTCTATCAGCTGCTACACGCATTTCCTGAACTAGCTCCTACTCTCCATTAAAAAAGAAACCATTGAAATTGCCCAAGTAGAGACAACTGTAGTCTGTCTATCTTCCTGCTTACTGTATGTGGCGGTCAATCTTCACTGCGTTTGGAATCACTTAGGAGACAAACTTTTGGCTGTGCCGCTAAGTAAGTTTCCAGAAAAGCTGAGCAGCTATGCTTCTGTTTCCTGGCTTTAGACACATTTGACCAGCCAGCACACCATTCTACTATGAACTATATCCTCGAACTGTGAGCCCTCCCTCTTCTCAAGGTGTCTTTGAGGCACCTCATGGCAATGAGAAAGTAACTAATATAGCGCCTGCTGTGCATGAGCAAAGGCTGTCTGTAATGAAATGAGACAGCTTAAAAATGAATTTAAGTCAAAGCATACTAGAAACATATATTTAATAACAAGAAAGCCTCTTTTAAGTTACTTTTGGGTTATTACTTTTTAGATTTATCTTAAAATAGCTTAAGGCACAAATAAAACTTTCAAAGTCATGTTGAAGATTCAGTTCATAAAAGGGGAAAAAAAGCTCATGGATGGATTTGTCTTTGGTGATGGTCAGGGAAAGTATACCAATCCTGCCAACATTTGGTAAATAAAGACCCAGGTCTGGGTCAGGAGCCATGAAATACCAGGCGTCATAACAGAAACCTGAAGCACCCAAGAAAAGCAGTCAACAAAACGAGACCCAGTGTGTAACAAGCATCACAAAGGGAGGTGTGACAAGTGTTCCCCACACGATTCACTGCTGACGTGCAAATTCCTAACTGGGTTCTAGTACATCCTAACTACAGTCTGCTAAGTGTTACAGAACTACAGGACTACAGGACTAGAATTTAAGAAAAGTGATATAAGTGGTCTCAACTGTTAGTTAATTCAGGAAAGAAATGTGCTGGAGAGAGAAGGGGGAGAGAGTCAGACCCCGTGCTGAGGACTGAGCTGGGTTTAAAACAAGGAAGCACTTTATTGGGTAACAGTTTCCTCCCAGCTTGATACACTCTATCTTGCAGAGAAGGGTTACCTTAAGCAGGAAGGGAACCCAAAATAGCTTCAGGAAGTTCCTGAAACTGACATATTATATTCACTGGGTTTGTCCTACCCAGAGGAAACAACAGAGCTGCTGAGAGTCACTCTCAGACAAGCCAAACTGCAAAGACTCTGAGCTGTTTGGAAGCAGGAACCAGCCAAGCTGCTCGGATGAATGAGGTTTAGACCAGAGTTTCCTGCAAAAGGCACAAGGCCACTCCAACCTGCTGAGCTGCCTGCAGGCTGTGTAGTGCTCTAGGTGTCACAGCTTCTGTAATCTGTCACCCACGCTGGGGTGGGCTCTGAATGCAGCTGTCTCTGAATCACTTCTGCTCCTGCAAGTAACCTCTCATCTCTAATCCTGTAAGTAACTCCAATAAAACCCATCGGTTCACCAAGTTGGACTTTGGTAGTGTCTCTACGGTCATGTAACATGCTCCCTCCTTATCTGGAGTATGTGATGTTGTATCTCCCAGGAAAAGTCTTGTTGTACAACACATTTGCATAGATGAATGAGGCAAATGAAGAGATATGTACACAAGAGATAAAACAAGTAGACCAAAATGCCCAAAATCCCCAAATTGAGGACAGCGTGAAGGACGTATTTCGAGTGGGGACAAGATGGAAAAGGACGAGACCATCAGAACCCCACTGTCACGCTGCAGCACTCACGCTGTCTAGAATGTTTACTGAGCTGTGGAAAGATCAGTCAAAACCCTCAGACTTTCTACATAAGACTGGGAGCAACACGGGCAGTACCCTGTGGAACAAAGTAAGGAGAGACACGCTGGAAGCCACTCATGGCAGTGCAGACCAAGACGCACATGTGAACTCCTGGCGTCTCCAAGTCCACACAATCACTCCATATATAAAAAGGCAATGCCCACGCACTCTCTTAGGTATTAGTAAAGACTTTCTAAAATGCAGTGTTTAAAATATAACATATGGAAGAGTATGTATTTATAACTTAAACATGGAGGTGAAATTAAAGAGAATGAGGTTCTATTTAATGAGACTTTTGCAGTATGGTTAATACTTCAGGGCCCATGTAGTTTTTATTTTATCAAATCTCTATTATGATAGGGCTAGCTGAATAATGTTCTCCAACTTAAAACAAACTTACGCTCTCCGGTCATGGTCTATTCTGTTTATCTTTCCACCAATGAATACTCGGATCTTACAATCTTTCCACTTTTTCTTGGTTGTCAGAAGATAGGGTATCAACAAGGTCAAACCTGAATAATAAAAATATAGTTAAGTCCTTTTTTAAATGCTAACGCTGAAAACAAAAGAATTTAGTTTCAACTTGGTCTCAAAAAACTACAATTCAAAGTAAAATTCTTCTTCTGTCTTCCCTTGACAATTCTGTGAGGGAGGGAGGTCTAAGAGTTGAGGTCCAGTCCAAGAGTTGCAGTTCTATACGTAAGTGATTAAGTCAGAGGATGGCCTAGGCAGTCAGAAAGGAAGCTGCATATGGAAAGGGAAAGGGAATGGACACAGCCTAGAAGGAGCACGCTTCACACTGAAATGAGAGAGGAAAGAGAACAGGGAGATTGGAGCTGGCTTTAAAGGTCTATACAGTACACACATTAGAAATTCTCCCAGCTCTGTCCACTGAGGATCCTGGTAACAAAGTATCATCCAAGAAGCCAGCATAGCTTCTTCTAAACACTACTCTTGACTAGAAGGAACCAAGAGTTCTTGGATAAAAGGACTTTTCCAGGACAAGGAAGGGACAAGCTCAGTATGCCATCTTGTTTCAGGAAGGGACTCCCAAACTGTGTGCCTTTTGACAAGTGAACACATTAAGTCATTCTAGAGAAGCAAGGGAAGATCCTGCTGGCTAGATGTGGACAATCTGAACCAAATGAATGATGACAACACGTCACATCCTTCTGGATAACGTAAGAATCAATGACTGAAAATGAAGAGGCAGGCTCTTCGTTACAATGAACCAGCCAGGTGATGAGGAAGGATTGATGGGAGTGACAATGTAAGAGTCACGAGACATGACTGAAGAACGGTCTATTTGCAGAACCTCCAGAAGCCCTACCAGCACATCTGTAATCATAAAGAGGGGTAAGCAACTTTTCAGTGGATATGCCTGAAAAAATACGCTTTACTCAACATGACACTCTTGGTGAGACAGACAGAAAAAGCACAGTACCACTTCTCTGCTATTTCTATCACAGATTCATAACTTGAAACTGTGACTGATCTGTGATTTGTGCATTCCAAATTCAGTGACATTCCATAAACTGGAACTATGATGATTAATAAAATGGCATAGTCAAATGTTCAAGGAAGAGCTAAAACATCTGCTCCATGAAGGACCCTGAAGAGACATAATTCTCACACTGATCCTTTTGCTGTTTGAGAATGCTCGTAAAACCTTAATTAATGGGGTAAACACATGAAAAATGTGTGCCACTTCATTTTTACAACTTCGGTAATTCTTTGTAAAAGAAATACATTAAGAGCCTTACCTCCATCATCAAAAAGCCACCAGACATCTATAGTATTCTTCCCTTGTTTTTTCTGAAACTGTGTGCTAGCTTCAAGAAGCTTTTGGTCAGCTACATTTAAAGGTGCCACGGGGCCCTTGGATTCTGAAGGATTAAGCAAAAAATTATGACATAAGGGAAGTAAATGCTAAATCTCTTTTTACCATATTCCTAGAACTTCCTAGCATTTGTAAATTTAGAGATTTATATGCAGATAGCTGTATATGGCTTCCATCATAAGCCTGAGGGAGCTTATAACAGATACTTTGAGTACAAAAACGTTCCTTTTATTTAACAATAGGCAAACTCATCCAAATTATACTAGTGTCTAATATTTTGGCAAATACACAGGAATTCTAAATACCAAACAATCACTAACAAAGCTTAATTTTTTTCTTTTGGAAAGCTATTTTAGGCTAACCAATCAAGCTTTACACTTGTTCCTTAATATTTCTTTATTATCTGGTATCTCAATGAGTTCAAAAGTATTAAATAAAAGATGTATTTGCAAGATGATTGGAGAAACACCAATCACTCTTATAATTATCAGGGAAATGTGTTCGTTTATCATCTGTCCCTCAATATGAAATGCCCAATTTTAAAGCCATATAACTACATCTTTCTCTGAGGAACAGAAAGATGGTGGGAACTCCTTGGAAAGGATACAAGCTTGCTGCATGTCTGAAAGAAGTTCCCAGTTACATTTCTAGGAATTAAAAAAAAAAAAAAATCAGCATGGACTCTGAGCAAGCAAATGGCTTTTACGAAACTCCAGTACAACTTTGAAAACAAATCCACAGAAGGACCTCTGGTCATTTCCCAGAAGGTCCATCATTCACTTTCCATGCTGCCATGATGTAAAGCAAACATGACAAATGATTCTGCACGATGAAATATGGCTACCAAACCACACTGCTCCATAACTCTCACCTCTCTCTCCTTCTCATAAAATTCATGTACGCTGACATGACTGTATCTCCCAAACGCAGCATGACTGTGAGAAATTCACAATTTTTGAAACAAAAAATATATTAGTATCAAAATCGAGAATTTGGCGGGGCACAGCTGCTGGTGAAGAACGTAAGTGACACTGGCATAAACTTCCTTCAGTGTCTGCTTATCCTCTCAACCATGCAGCGGAACTCAGAAAAAACAAAACCGAGCCCTGCCACTCCAGGTTTGAGTATTTCAGAAACACTATGATGGTTCAAAAGACTGTGAAGTAACAGCTTGTCCCAGTGAGATGGAATGCTTTAGTTGGAACAATATTAATTTTGCTAATCTGCATTTAATAGATAACTGTAATATCACCTCACCATGGAAATTAAAACTAAATGAAAATAAAAGGAAAATAATAGGGTTGGAATCAAAGAGTTAACAATATGAGAGGGAATAAAATAAAATGATGAACAATGCCTGCCTTTTTTCAACAGTGGCTGAGTTGAAGTCTTGCCATCCTCTTCCTCATCTAGATTATGTTTAAAAACACAAAATAGGAGGTTAATTGCCTGTATAATCATAAAGTTTGGAGATGTAAATAGAGCACATTATAAACAAGACAGTGTGAAGTAACAGTCCATGAGAAGAAATGACTATGACTGAAAATTAAGTTATTTTTTATACTGAGTGTTTAATATGTTAAAACATATTTTCTATATACCATACAGAGTGAATGATTAACACCCACCCTGAAATTTTATTTCTGAAAAATTATTCAAAAAAGCCAGGAGATTTTGTAAAATTTAAGCTCTCATTCCTGAAATCAGCTGACAATGTCAAACTACAGTGTGTAGGATGAAAGCATGACTGAGCTATTGCCCTTGCAGATAGTACACAGCCGTAATCATGTCACTGTGTCCCTACACAAGAGCAAAGCACCTGATATTTGTACAAGTCAAACTGTACTTGAAATAGTAAAGAATTTAATCAGAGACAGAAGTCTAGTATGTAAATGTCTGTTTATAAAGGAATCATTTTCTTTAAATTAAGTTCATGTACATATGCATGTATGCATACATTTACCAGTTTATGTTTAAATATTCACCAGTTGGTTTTCTGGGGTAAGTGGTTTTCATAATTCCTTTTCCCCAAATGTAATTACTGTTTGTCTGTTTGTTTAAGGAAAGCAGAACTCAAGACTTAAAAAAGAAAGACCATTCTGCAGTGGGGTCCTGAGTCAGACTCCCTGGCTTCCAATGGTATCTCCTAGTATGAGCAGAGCTGGTGAGCGAATGCCTTGCTTTCTCACTGGTAGAAAACGTACCTACCTCCTAAGGCTGTAAAATTTCAGATACAGATTAAATGAGATTAGGACTGGCACAAGCCAAGCACTTAAAAGGGTATTGCTGTGTGTGTGTGTGTGTGTGTGTGTGTGTGTCTGTCTGTCTGTGTGTCCTTGTATATTAATTATACGCCTCAGTAAGCAAGACAGATAAAACTAAATACTGTGCCTATATAACTTTATTATAATGTTCCAAATACTGAAGTTTTTACATAGTATCCACCCTTCTTATGTATGCTGATTTTGAGAAATTGTCAAATGCAAAACAGAAAATCAAACTTTATAACAATTTTTATGTATGTTATAGGAAAATAACTAAGCTATAAATATCACTGTTACAAAGTAATACGATATCTGCTTTTGAAAATATAGTGATAAGTAGTTTATAGTCATTTAAAGGAATTTAAATGTCGAAGACCCGGTGGCATTTAGAATTATTTATATTACTTATTTATGTGGGTGGATGAAAGTTAGAGGGACAACCTGTAGGGGTCAATTCTCTCCTTCCACTCTGAGGGTCCCAGGGAGCAAATTCAAGTCATAAGACTTAGCAGCATTTTTCCAAGTGAGCTTTCTTACCCACTTCCAAAATGACCCTTTAAATTGGGGTAATGCATCTAAATGTTTAAAACAGAGTAGAAATGCACTAACCTAGCTTCCTATTGATAAAATATGAAGTTGTAGCACACGTTCACAAGCTGATGTACATGCTAACATCTATCTAGATGTGATGCAGAATATCTTCTAGGAAATGATCAATGTGACTGCATACATTGATTCCTCACAGACTATACAGAAGGGTCTGTCTCAGGCAATAAAATGGAGAAGGGTAAAAGAATGTACATATAAATTAAAATAAATGCAAAAAATGAACAGAAAAAGCTTATGAAATGTAGAGACAATACAGCAAAGAATACTAAAGCCACCAAGGGCTGAAAGAAGCAATATGTGCGGGCTACACTTTCTACTACACACTAGGCAAGTTACACAGGAAAGAAAAGAATAAAAAGCAACATTAATGCTTTCAAATAATCTAAAAGATAAATTGCACAGAGACATGGTTTGTCCAAGGCTATCAATTTCATGAAGAGGATAGCAGTCATCTTCGAGAAATCAAAAGTACACTATGGCTTGATGATTTACAGTGCAGATTTCTTTCTTGTTGCGGATCAGCTGGAACAGGACAGATGGAGATACGAGTCTCAACAGAGGTTGGAGAGTGAGGGTGGGAGAGTAAGATTTGGAAGTCATCCCTCTTCCTTCTTACAACATGATACACAGTTTGAGATGAAATTATCTGTAAGCCTCATGGAAAAGAATGTGTTCCTCACACTTTAAAACAAAAATATTGAAAGCAAACAACTAAAGATCATGTTAGTAACTGATCAATTGGCATGACTTCTCTTTCACTCACTAAGGCAAACAGATACTGTAAAACTGCTACTCACTCTGTAGTCAGTTTTGAGGTGCAATTGTACCTGGCCTACTAGGAACAATGCTGGCTTAAGAAAAGGGATTTTGTCGTACACATTATACACGAAAGCCAATAGCCTCCATATTAAATAGAACTGTTAATAAAATCTAGTTTGAATGAAACTTACCTTTCTGTGTAATAGGTTTTTCACCAGATGCTTTGAAAGCATCTTGATCTGACTTCTTACTGTAGTCCACATTTACTACCACATCCTTGGTACCAGGTGACTTTTCTTGTGATGACAATAATTCTTCTATAGATAAGAAGGTATTTAAAACAGTATCAAAACCATGTTTTAACTATTCATGATTTAATAATTAAAAGGTAACCAGTATTCCTTGTGATGACTGATTCCCGAAGAAACACCTACAATGTTTAAAATGACTATCCATTTAAACATGTCAACCACGAGTGGCTAAGCTGAATTCTGGGGAGTTATGTCATGACTGAGAAATTCAGATAAAAGTAGAATGTAGCAAGCAAAAGGATGATATGTAGGCTTTCAAAAAAAAAAAAAACAAAACTCTACTCTCAAAAGGAATTATAATATAAAAAATGTAGATGTAACAAATTTTTATATGCCCATAGAGGAATTATTCTATGACTACAAAGTCAATGTCTGAGGAACAGCCTTTTTGTAATAATCGCAAATGGAGGGAACAATTCCTCTAAAAGCATTTTGAGATTTTGGTAAATAATAAGTAAATATATAACTTCTACTGTGAAACATGAAGAAAACTATGATAAGAAATTAGTAATCTGTCTATAATTTCCATCACCGATGTGTATGGATGGAGAGAAATAGAAGCTATAGGAGCTGGGAGCCAGCATTAAACTAAGGGTGAAGAGGACTTCCCTCTTTACTGTTCATGACAAGCCCATGAGGGATGTCACTGGGCACTGATGACAAGTCACCAAAGCTGCCTGGGTTACAGAACTCTGGAAAAAGGCTGGGGGTTTCAGAAAACATCTACGTGGGCCCAACACCAGATCTTAGCAATGGGCAAGGCTTTCAAAAAAGGATTAATCATAAATGTATAGTTTGTTTTCCTTTTTTCTTTGAGACAGGGTTTTTCTGAATTAATAGCCCTGGCTGTCCTGAACTTGATTTGTAGTCAGACAGAGCTCTGCCTGCCTCCCAAGTCCTGGGATTAAAGGGAGTATGCCACCACACCTGGTAGAAGACAGTTTCAGTCACATTCAATTCCCAGTAAATGACACAACTGAATAATACGCTATTCTTTTGAGGGAAAGGGAGCATCACCTCTTAACTGTGCAGTGTGAATGGGTCTGAGTGACATTCTCTAAACTTAGTCACTGTTATAAGACTTCAAATGAGATCTTGCCAGGTTTATTCCAGAAAAAGAAAGCATGTTTACAACAAGACAAGCTGCTTTGTTTCACAGAGAACTCAAAAGTGTTTCTTCAAAGTTGTCGACTACTCTTAAAGGAAAGTATATGGTTAAGGAATTTAAGTTCATGAACAAATTACAAAAGCTTATGTTTCTTGTCTATCTAAATGCAGCTAATCTGATGATTTCATTAACTGATAAGAGAAAATGGTAGGTATTCAATTTTTTTTTAAATCAGTAGAATTTTTTGAAGGATATGGAAAGAATTAGGTATTAACCTTCATTTTAAAATATTTTAAAGATTATATACTGTGTTTTTAATACTTTTACAGCCTAAGTAGTAATTTAAATGTTTTAATACTAATCTAAATATTTTTCTCATCCTTATTTTTTAAAAAACAAATTTAGCCAATTTACAATCATAACTAATGTCTGCCTCTCTTAAGGCTATGATTTATACTAAATTTTACACTCTCCATTAATATTAATTAATGGAAAATAAAGCTATCACATGAGCTGTACAAAGAGAAGATGCAGACATAGCTGTTTCCAAGCACATCTGCTCTTAAGATGGTGAGCATTTGACATGAAGAGGACGGCATCTCAGGAAGAGGGTGACGAACTTATAGCAATGAGGCACAACTTCCTAACAAAGTAACTGTGCTGCTAAAATAAGCTCAGGCTAACCCGTACTTACCTTGTCCTTGGAGGTGTGATATATCCAGTCCTTCCTTTAGGCGAATGACCACAACTCCATACTGTATGTCAAAAGCATCACTATAATGGAGGGAAGAATCACAGTAATTATTTATGTTTTGCAAAAAAAAATGAAGGGAATCAGAGATTCTAAAATGACTTTCAGCTCAATGTCTCTTTTCTTTAATATAAAATTAGTCAGTGAGAGATCAATCACGTTAGTTCCTAACCCCACACCTTTCTTCTGTAGTACCCTTGAAAACTCTTAAGTGTGCATCAGAGTGCCGTGTCACATGACGCTCTGGCCAGGAACCTATGCATACATGATCTCACGTGCCACAGAGCCCAGGTGTGGTCTAGCTTTCTGTACCTACTGTAAACAAAGCCACCTCACAACTCACTTCCCATGAGGTGTAACCACCATAAGCTATGGTGACTGACTCGTGTAGCAGCTTTTTAGAGTAGAAATAGGCTTGTTTGGTTTTTTTGTTTTTAGATTTTGTTTTTGGTTGTTTTTTTTTTTTTTGTTTTTGGCTTTTGTTTTTCATTATGTGTCTGTTTGTAGGCATGTGCATTTGAGTGTCTGTGAGCACAGAAGCCAGAAAGATTGCAGTTAGAAGCCACCTGAGGTGTGTGCTGGGAACCAACCAAACTTGGGTCCTGTTGAAGAGCCGAGGTCTTAACCACTGCACCACCTAGCCCCCTCCAACAGATTTTTATCTTGTAAGGAAATATAACAGAAAATAGCTATCACAGTAATCCTACTACAATTACACTTAGGCATATTCCCTTTGAATTTAAGATAAAGACGAAAAAAAAATTGAAGATGAAGAAATGGGTTCTACTGGGAATGAGAATAGTTTTACACATGCAAACATTTCTAAAAGGATTGTATCTGAGTGTGAATATATGTGTACACAGGTACTTGTGTCATGTCACATATGCAAACATTTCTAAAAGGATCATATCTATGAGTGTGAATATATGTGTACATGGGTACTTGTGTCATGTCTGTAGAATCCAGAAGGTACAATTGATTGAGTCAGGGTCTTCCAAGGAAGCTGGAGCTAGTCAATTCAGCAAGAGTGGCTGGCCCACACGCCCCAAGGACTCTGCTATCCCCATGTCCCCAAAGCTGAGATTCTGTAGTCATGCTGCCATGCCCAGTTTTCTTATATGAATGCTAGAGGTCAAACTCAGGTCCTCATGGTTTCATAACCAAGCACATTACCACCTGAGCCATCCCTAGCAGATAGTATTTTAAGAACAGTTTTTTTTTGCTTTTTCTAGGTTAGCTTAGAAAAGCAATCGTCTGGTTTGAGCCTGTGCAGGTTCCAAGTGTGCGTCAATCTCTGCACCAATCCTGCGGTGTCTGGATGCTGATGCTCTCCTTACACCCCTCCGACCTCTGCTGCCACAGGGGTCCTGAGCCTTGAGGGGAGGGTCTGAGAGTCTAGGCACTCAGGGCTGAGTGCTCCAGAGTCTCTGTCTGAGCAGCTGTCCAGTCAGGAGACTTTGCTGATCACCACATACTGCAAGACGAACCTTTCTAAGGAGAGGTGAGCTCTGGAATAGTAATGCCATTAGGAGTCATTTGATGGCTATCCTTCCTTTGCAGAACAACGATAGTACATTTTCCCCTAGGACCAGGACCTATCCAGTCTCCGGTTTTCAACCAAGCTCCAGGGCAGGCCTCATGACTAGGAGTGACTGACCAACACAAAGAATCCCATGTTCTCTGTGCACTCTCCGTCTGATTGAGGTTTTTATTGTTGCTTGCTTTGTTTCCTTTTCGTTTTTGTTTCTTTTTCTTTTTTTTTTTTCTTTTGAGGAAGAGAAACTGTCTTTCTATTTGAGAGTTAGGGACATTATGCCGTGATGAAACACAAAGACCAAGGCAACTTGAGGGAAGGGAGGTTTATTTTAGCTTAGACTCCAGGTGACCATCCATCACTGAATGTGATGTGTGTGAATGTGACTTTGGAAGTCAAGCCAAAACTCAAACAGGGCAGAAACATGGAGGAGTGCTGTTTACTCGCTTGTCCCCCTTGACCTGCTCGGCCTGCTTGCTTAGGTCCAGCATCCCAGGGGTGGTGCTGCCTACAATGAGCCTGACCTTCCCCCATCAACGCCCTACACTCTAGTGTATAGCCTGATCTTGTGCAGGCGTTTTCTTAATTGAGGTTCCTTCCTCTCAGATGACTTTAGCTACTGTCAAGCTGACATAAAATTATCCAACATAAAGTTGGGTGAGAAGGAAGGCAGGAGGACTTGGGAAGAATTGGAGGGGGTGAAAGAATAGGATCAAAATTTTTCAAAAAATTGTAAAGGTGTTGCAAGAGTTTAGATACAGCAAAACCTTGAAGGCCCCTCTAAGCCCACTCTTTGAAAACCAAAAACTGGTGCTAAAGAGAGCTCAGCTGCTGAGGACAATCGCTGCTCTGACAAATAAAAAATACAGAATGTATACAGTATAACAAAATCTGTCCATCTGTCCATCCATCCATCTAGAGTGGGACAGAGATGATCTGGTCTTGTCCCTATAGTTAGTTAACTGAGGTTAAAGAGCCATTGTAGAAGAAGGTTAGTAGATATTATCTAACTAAGGTTACAGAGCCATTGTAGAAGAAGATCAGTAGATATTACTGTCAACTTCTTGAAGGATCTAATTAAAGAAATAACTAGCTTGTGACGTAGACAGTGAATCAACAGAAATCAATTACCAATTTTCTACAGAGACTGTCAGGAAATAAATTTGGAGTTTACTGTGAATATAACACTTGAAAATTTTTGCTAGAAATTAGAGAAAATGATTTGTGATTTCAGAACCCATATGTTGCTAATAAAGACATATAAAGCATACCTCAATTACACACAATATTTAAAACTGCCAGTAAATCATTAGGGGATGGTTCACGGCAAAGTCTGAGTCAGGAGAGTATCAGATTCAAGGTGAGAATGGGTTACTCATCAAGTTCAAGAGGAGCCTGGGCAAAATAATGAAAGGCTCTTTCTCAAAATAAAAACACCTTTCACCATAGCCAGCTGTAGTAGTAACCACCATTTGTAATTCCAACATTTGGGTGGTGAGGACAGACAGATCACAGAATTGATGGCCAGCCTTATCACATAGTGAGCTTGAAACCTGTCTGGATGGACTTGTAGGGAGGAGAATATGACCTTCATCAGCTCACTGGTGTAGTACATACCTAGGCATGTGCAAAGTCCCTTGGTTCACTCTCCACACCACCCAAAAACCATAGAAGTAGCCATAGGAGCCATGTCAGTAGACACAGGCACCTGCTACCAAACCCGACAACCCCATTTTATCCCCTAGAACTCACTAGGACAAGAAGAGAACGGATTCCTGGAAGCTGCCCTCAGGCCTCCACACTTGTACCAAGGCACTCAGACCCCTCCAGGGCTACTGTGATCCACTACAGCTACAACTAAGGCAGGTGAAGTATAGAAACCATCTTCCAAAATGGCGCTTCTCTGTTTTCTAGGGTAATTAGTTCATCTCACTGCTCTGAGCCTTGAGGGAAACAGCGTGGCACGGCACACAGACTTAGATAGCTTATGATTTAATCTTTATTTCTACTGTCTTTCTTTTCTGAGTTACCATATACAACGTGCAAAGTACAGAACTTACGTAGCTACAAGGAGATTCTCCTCATCATCTAACCAGAGGGCACAAAGTCCACAAAATCACCTAACAATTCAAGGACTCACGTTTGCCACCTACTGCATGACCTCTGATCATTTCTTGAAAGAATTTTCAAATAAGTTATGAAAAAAATCTAAAGACATGGCATGAATTCACTGAGAGAACTCCAGTGAGTTACAAGTAAAACTGGCATCTGAATTCCATATTAAAACCACTTTGCTAAAGACAAGATTTTCTCCCTGATGTTTATTTTTTAAAAACAAGTAATATTGTCTGATGCTAATGGCACAATGAGAATTCTCAATGTAAAATTTATTAAGCAAATCCTAGAATACTAGGAAAAGGAAGTCCTTCTCACGTTTTAACAATTCTATCTGGCAAAACCAAAGAACCTCTTATTAAAGGATTCAGTTCTTCAAAAGCACTAAGATTAAATGCATACATGAAAGTCTATGGACCAGAGAGGCAAAGTAACCAAAAAATAAAAAGAATGCACTAGACAAGCTGTGAGACGGAAGTTACAGTGATGTGAACAAGCTAAGGGCACGTACACGCTGCAGAGGAAATAACAAATGTAAACTCAAGACACTTCAAATGGAAAAGACCAGCACCCACGTGTAACTCAACAAGGGAAATAACTCAAGGGATGAGCCAGGGACCAGCAGCAGAATTAGTCTAAGTGGAAACAAAATCAAACCTTTGTAGCTTCTCAGTGTAGAACAGAACATAATAACCTTATAAGGCAACATTCTGACAGCTAACTGCTCAGTTAAAGCTACAGCATAGAAGAAGTATACATGGTTATAGAGAAAGCAGGGTCTATGCACACCATTGAATAGTCACATCTAATATCTACGAAACATTATTCAGCTGTTATGAAAAATAAAACTGTGAAATTCACAAGTAAACTGATGGAGCTGGAAACACTCATTCTGAATAAGGCAACCAAATCCATGAGGATAAACATAGTGCGCGTTCTCTCCCTTCTGAATACTACCTTTAAATAGTCAGATATGTGCGTTCTATTTGTAATATCCTAGAAGGCAGGAATTTAGTAATAGGGCACTGGGGAGGAGTGGTCTTCAAAGAGTAGGGGAACAGTGCACAGTAGTATAAAATACTAAAGGAGACAACGGAATAAAATGGGTTAAACTGGGACGGAAGATGGGAGGCAAGGTAGAGGGGGGAATATGGGGAGGAATGCCTGGTTACAGGAGTTTTTTTTTTTTTTTTTTTTTTTTTTTAATCATTTGGCAACCCACTGCTGTAGAAGCTTCCTAAAATAGATACACACATATAAAGAGGTATGATGAGTACTTTACAATGTGGGAACAATATCCCAACTAGATACCCCATTGTAACAAATAATCCTGGTACCAAGAAAGGGTTAGCATTTTTTGAGCTGTTAGTCAATGGGGTCCTCCAAGTCTTGAGAACTTGATGCTGAAGCCTATTGCTAAGAGAGCACACAGCTGGATCACAGATCATGGGAACATCAAGCTGGTGTTCGCCCGTAAGCTTTCCATCATTGCTGGCCAGTGTTCACAGTGTTGGAAGGTTCTGTGCACACCGCTAAAGGAGAAAAGCAAGCCTCACTCTCACCCAGCTATGAAACCTGCAAGCTTCAACAATGACTGGCCTTACAGGATGATGCCCACTTGCACAAGAGTGGCAAACGTTATGAGAGTAACCAACTACTTTCTGACGGGATTTAAGTCACAACTTAAGTCTCAAAACTTTGAGGTCTTGTCTATGAGAAAGAACCAATAACTGACACTATTAAAAGGACAAGGAACCTTTGGCTTAATAGGACATAGACTCCAGGAGAGGATCAAACACAGTTTGTTTAATGGACAGAGTACTGAGTATTAAAACTGTTTCTAATGTCTTATTGCTGTACCCACAGACTAGAGCATCTTTTATCCTACATCAGAATCCTCTCCCTGCAGGAGATGCTAATTAAGAGACCCTAACCAATGAGTGTGCAACAAACCAAGACTGGAATGCTTAGCCCTAAGTTGGACACATCACGCTCTTCACCCCAAGGCTCAATCTTTGCCAAAGAAAGGACTAAGGACTGTAAGAGCGAACAGTGGGGGACAACTTCAAGGAAACACTTTTTTAAGACACAACAGGGCAGTGATTGGGATAACATGCACAAGCTCCAGCCAGAAAAATCCCAAGATAGGGAATCCCAAGCTAGTGGCTGGGAGAGCAAGTTAGGGGGTTTTTTTAGTGCTGCCCGCCTCTGGTAGACTGAACTCACTAGCTGGGCAACCAAAATTGGGCTCAGCTAGAAAAGGGGGGAAAAAGAAGTAATCTGAAAATTGGATGGGAGATGCTGGTAGAAAGAGAAGAGTTGAAGGAGATGAATATGTTTCAAATGCATTAGAATTATTAAAGAACTAATTAAAAATAAAATGAAGGGCTGTAGAGATGGCTCAGTGGTTAAGAGCACTGACTGCTCTTCCAGAGGTCCTGAGTTCAAATCCCAGCAACCACATGGTGGCTCACAACCATCTATAATGGGATCCGATGCCCTCTTCTGGTGTGTCTGAAGACAGCTACAGTGTACTTATATATAAATAAATAAATCTTTTTTTTTTTATTTTTTTTTTTTATATTTTAAGTTCTATTTATTTCATATACTGTACACTGTCGCTGTCTTCAGACACACCGGAAGAGGGTATCCAATCCCATTACAGATGGTTGTGACCCACCATGTGGTTGCTGGGAATTGAACTCAGGACCTCTGGAAGAGCAGTCAGTGCTCTTAACCGCTGAGCCATCTCTCCAGCCCCAAATCTTTAAAAATAAAATGAAAAGGGAAAGGCTGACAAACTATTTTATAGAAAAAGAAGCTGTTCTGTAGATTTATCTGAAATTGTACATTTACGTAAGTACCTGTACATATTTGTCTATGCTTTGTGTAAGAGAGAGCTTCATTTTGTTAACAGATCATCATTTTAAAGCCCAGACAGTTCATGGGTTCTTTCATTTTTCTGCACCAATTAAGAAAAGACTATATAAAAACAGAGTTTTTAAAAAAGGAGTGAATGCTTTCAGAATTAGCAGTTTTCTCTGCCAAGTACATAACAATTTAGAACATACTTACTGAAATAAGTTTATATACATATCCACATCCCTCATATCTGCTTGTAACCAATCTTTCTTAAATCCGAGGACAAGTGTGTTTGGTTTCATACGACCAAGTCCAGCAGCCTAAAATATATAAACACAACTTCAAATACAAGTTATTTAACAAAATAATTTTTAAAAGATGAAGTATTTTTATGTTGACAGTTTTTCTTATAAATTACAATATGAAATTAACTCACATTACAATAAACACTAAAAATAGATGTTACAATGAAACTCTTGAAAATTCCTTTTTATAATCTTGAGGACATAAAAAATTGTACCTTTGCTAACCAAAATAACATATTTAATTAAAAAAAAAGTGTATTCACCTCCATGATATATTTTAACAACAGCCACTAGGGCCTAGATGTAAGTCTAATGTCTGAAGTTCTGAATTCTACCAGTAAGAAACTTTGAGTTCTTTTAATCATGCAAATATTCCTTCTGAAATCTCTTTGGTTCCCTCCCATAATAGTTTAAGTAATTTTCAATCTCACCAAAAGCTGCAGCACAAGCCAAGCATAATGGGGCCTGCCTGTAATCGAAACACTCCGGAGGCAGAGACCCACTGCCATCCGTGAGTCTGAAGCTAACCTGGTGTACAGAGAGGGAGTGCTGGGGGCTGCAGATTATCAGAGACTATAGAAGATCCTGTCTTAAAGAGCACATTAATGCAGACACTCATACAAAACCAAAGAGCTGTAATTCAACATGATTAACAGGAATCCCTCAAAGTCCACTAAAATCGCTTCCCTATGCATTTTCTTTTGCTCTAAGTACAGTGAGAACTGTATCCGGGGACTGCAGTAACACTTGAGTTTCAGGAATTACAGCATTTTTAAAAATGTGGTAAGGGCTGAGGAAACAGTTTGGTCAGAAAGGGATTGTAGTCTGACCATGAAGACCTTATTCCAATCCTCAGAACCCACGTTAAAATACCAATGGTGGGCAGTAAAGATAGGCATTTCTCTGGGACTCATGGGCCAGTCGAGCTACACAAATTGGCAAGTTCCAGGGAAAGAGTGGAAGACCCATCTTCAAACAAAAATAACAACAATAACAAAACACGAGGGGATAACATCTACAAATGGACTTGCGACTGACCTCTGGTTTACCTCCAAGTCCACACACACGTGAGCTGTGGTAGGAAGTTAACAAGCTTAACACTGAAAGCAGTGCTCATCACGTGCACGGTACTGCCAGGTCGTCTACCGCCATTTCCAGAGCTCTTTCTACAATCACTACTCGGGCTTTTGCTTGTGGCCCCTTGGACAGTTCATGAATGAAATACTACAACTTTGGGGTCTGCACCCAGCAGGCTGCCTCCTAGGTTAAAGTTACAATTCTAACTTAACTCCTTTCACAGACAAATGCTGTTGTGCACACATGTACATGTCACACTTTGCTGTATTTGATGATGGGCATTTCGATGCTTTCCAGTCTGTACCCTTTGCCTTCCGTGCATGATGGCGCAGTGAATTACCCGAATTTAAAAACAATCTGCCTGAGTTACTTCAGCTTTGTAAATGCCAAGGGACACAGCACTAAAGCCACTTCGAGTTCGCCTTTCTGAGAAACAATCAACCTAATTTCTTAAACGTCTATATCACTTTATATTCACAATCAGAAAAGCACAGGGTCTCACTTTTCTACAATCCCACTAACTTAAGACTTTATATTTTTAAAATGACAGCTATCCTAGTATATTGACCTAGTATCTCACTGTGGTTTTGATTTACGCCTTTATAACTAACGATGTTGAACATCTTTTCATATGTGTACTGATGATATATATTTTCTTTACCTAACTCTTAACAATTTTTAAATTCTCTTGTTTTTGCTATTTTTATAAGTTTTTTTTTAATTTTTAACATATTACAGATATCAAACCCTGTGGTTTGAATGAGAATGGCCTCCATATAAGCTCATACATACAAATGCTTTGTCCTCAGTAGGTGACCCTTTCGGAAGGGATTAGAAGAGATGGCTTTGCTGCGGTGTGCCACTGCGGGTGGGCTTCAAGGTTTCAGGGGCCACATCAGGCCCAGTTAGCCCTGTCTCCACCTTATGCTTCCGAGTCAGGATAAGTTCTCAGCCACTGCCACATTCCCATGCCTGCCTGCTTCTATGCTCACTGTCACATAGTCATGGACTCATCCACTAAGCCCACAATAAACTGCTTCTTCTGTAAGTTACCCTGGTCATGGAGTCTCAACAGTTACTAAGTTACTTTGCTACTAAGACAAAACTATCAAAGGGAAAGATTCTCCCTTTCAGTAAGTTGTCTTCACTTTCCTTACAATGTCTTCTGCAGAAAACATCTTAATTCTGGAAATGTGCAATTTATTTCTGTTTTAAGCCTCATTCTTTTGATGTCATAACTGGGTCTACTGCCAGGTCCAACGTCACAAAGATTTAAGCTCTGTTTTAAGTTTTAAGATTTAGTTCACGTTTATGTTCGAGATACATTAAGTTGTTTTGTCTGTGCTTTAAAGCGACATCTTTAAATCAGTTTTTTTCTTTTGCAAAACATTAAATGAATTCAAATATTTATCAAAGGCCTGGCCATGTGCCACTGCCCTATGCATTTGGGATAATTAGGAACAGGAAGTAAAGCTATCCTGCAAGCTTACATTCATCTTAATTTGTTCTCATGTACAAATATCTTTCTTTAGGAGACTAAGACTTTGCTCAGTGTTTATAACATCCTTCTCTTAAGGGTTAATAAGGACTACCTCGCCTTTTTCTAAAAGCAAAACTATCTGCCAGGTGGCTTAACCATGACATCAAATACTTTTCCCTGCAGAGTGGTGGTAGTCAAGAGTGCTGAACTGAGCCGAGCATTACTTTCAAGAATGACAGCTGTTTACCAGCACCAAGTCCCAAGATGGCCAGTAACTTACTGATGACACTATCAAGGTCATGTTCTTGCAAAAAAGAAAAACTATCATGTTATAATCCTAATATAATTAAAACGGCTTGTTTGGTGTTGGTGCTAGGGATTGAATTCTGGGTCGCACATAAACTAGAAATGCATGCTACCACTAAGCTGTAGTCCCTTAAAGCTCTAATTTTATAAAACTAGGCATAAACACCTTGTAAGATACTCGAAGTACTTAAGGCTTTCAATGGCATTGCTACAATAACTCCCCTAGGATTGTTCAATTTTTATCATTCCCACATGCATCTCTCTCGCCCTCAATCCTTTACTCAGGGTAGCATTTCCAGAACCACGAAGCTCGCACCACTGACGCTGTGCAGGCACCCACAGCTTCTTACACACACCAGCCTTTCCTCACACACACCAGCCTTCCCTCACACACACCAGCCTTCCCTCACACACACCAGCCTTCCCTCCCACAGTGCTATCTTTAGATCTTCAGCACAGTTCTCTGTGCACCTTGTGCCAGAACTCAGTGACCAGAAGTACATGTGTTGTGTCAATTTCTATGTGTTATCACAACCATAGCAGAAGGAAGAACAGGCTGTAGGGGTTTTCAATTTTGCCTTCAACTACTAAGTAAAAGTATTTGCAAATATTATGGCTAGCTACATAAATTAAATAACAGCAAGGGAAATTCATTAGATTCAAAATCATGGAGAAAGTAAATATATGACCTATTTGTTTGGGGGTTGATTTATTTGTCTTTTTTGTTGTTTTTCATTTTGGGGGTTTTTTGAGACAGGGTTTCTCTGAAGCACTGGCTATCTTAGAAATCTGTAGACCAGGCTGTTCTCGAACTTACAGATCCACCTGCTTGTGCCTTGAACCTTACCACAAATCTGTTTGACTGTGACAGAGAAACAGAAATTTGTGTGCTAATGAGTTTTCTTTAAGGAACAAATTCCTTCATAAAAATTACACTGATCAACCACTCAAAGGAAGTTTCTTGTGCCCGGATCATAAATTTCAGTTTTCTTTACATGTAAAGAGGTGTGTACACAAAACCTAGTTTTGTTCTCTAGAGACGGAAAGAGTCCTTTAGGTTGCCAGGCTCTTGTCCACTAGTGACTGTGACATGAATTTCCATAACCGTTCAAAACACCCAACTTCTTTGTACGGGGCAGCAGTGGTCCTCGTGGACATGGGCGCAGACAGAGATGCTGTTAGTTCTGCCTCTAGCCGTCCTCCCTGATTCTCTGCACTCCTTTCTGTTTTGCAGCTGTGGAAGGCTTCCTTATACCATGTATTCCAGGATGACCTTGACTAATGGTAATCCTCAGCATCCCACACTCTGGGATTACAAAGGCATACACCAAACCTTGGTTCAATATGGCTTTTTAACAGTCTTTGTAAGGATTTATTTCACATCTTTTTCATAGACCAACAACTATTACAGATAACCCTTTCAAACCACATGTATCACACAGTGAATTTTCTGTGTAAATGGGTCTCTCTTCTATTTTGCCATTATTAAGTTACAGTAGTTTCCATATACTTAGCAACCCTGCCCGGTGCCTATCCTTAAAGACTATTGATCAGTCTAAACTAAATTCTAAGATGTGCAACAGGATGAGCTGAGGACAGGGCTGGAAGCCTCACTCCACATTTAACAGAGCTCCATGGTCACAGGTGCTTCTGCTTTTACTGTTTGGTTGGTTGGTTTTTAAGGTTAAAGTGGTAAACACTTTATTAGTCAAGGTCATCCTGGAATACATGGTATAAGGAAGCCTTCCACAGCTGCAAAACAGAAAGGAGTGCAGAGAATCAGGGAGGACGGCTAGAGGCAGAACTAACAGCATCTCTGTCTGCGCCCATGTCCACGAGGACCACTGCTGCCCCGTCTCAATTTATACTCTCTTCAGGACCTACAGCTCAGAAGTTAGGTAAATAGTTTGGTCCAAAATCCAAAATAAGAAAGCAACAGCACTTGGGGTTGGGGATTTAGCTCAGTGGTAGAGCGCTTGCCTAGGAAGCGCAAGGCCCTGGGTTCAGACCCCAGCTCCAAAAAAAAAGAAAAGAAAAGAAAAAACAAAACAAAACAAAACAAAAAAACAAAAAAATAAAGCAACAGCACTAACACTCACAGCTGGCACTTATCCTAAATTTCCCATCGTGGTGCCTATAAAATCCATACAGTGAAAGAGAAGTCTAAACTTAAGAGCTAGCGAGTAAACAGAAATATGAAGGACAGGGATTTTCTGAAAAGTCAAATAAAGATAGCTATGGCCCAACATTTTAAAAACAACCCTAGTGGGCAGAGGAGGTGAGAAAAGCTAACAGAAAGAGACTTTTGGCTCAGGTGACTTCCAGATAGGCTCTTTGTGTCACCCTACAACACAAAATTTCTGGAGATTTCTAAACTATAAAACAAAAATAGCGATTGAGAGCTATCTTCAAATGATCTACATTTACATTACCACGAAGGGGAGGGGTTGGGGATTTAGCTCAGTGGTAGAGCGCTTGCCTAGCAAGTGCAAGGCCCTGGGTTCGGTCCCCAGCTCCGAAAAAAAGAAAAAAAGAAAAAAAAAAAAAAAGAACTAGAGAGAACGTAGGAGCTTTAGTCACATGCGCCCATCAAAGACCATCACCTGCATCAGGTACTGTGCACCTTCCCGCAAGTCATCTGCGTGAACCGGAGCGTAGAAAGCCTTCATTTTGTTTTTAATGAGCCATCGCTGATATTTGGCTTGATCAATGGACATCTCTTTCATAGCTTGTCTTCGGGGACCCTTTAAATTAAATTATCAAGATTTTTATTTAAAATACAATCCATTTTATCCAAATCCACGTACAGAGGCCACCCTCTCACAGCAGTGTGCAGGAATGTGCTGTTAAGTGCTGGGATGAGGAGCAGTAGCGCCTCATGGTCTCCCGGGAAGGGACTCTAATACGGAAGGTTATACAGCACTGCTGCTGCCGGGGAAGAGAGGCCGCAAACAAGATTTTAAAGCAAGTATCTCAATCCTAAATTAATGAGAGAAATCTGCAATTACAAAAATGGAAAAGATTACACAAAGCAAAATAAAAGGCCTTCTATTCCTCTATAGAAAGTTTACTAGTTTGCTTCTTCTTTGGTCTAAGTGTCTGGGTTACTAAATCACAGTGACATGAGAATATCATTGAAAATCGAAGGAAAACATATTCTAGCTGAAGCAAATGAGCTTTGCTAACCAAGGATTCCATTTTCATCCTTTTATGCAACATATAAAACTTGTTAGGCACAAATATTAATACAAATTTTTCAAAGTACTTAAAAGTATTTATCTTCAAAATAACTACGTAGAGAAAAATACAATCTTTCCTAAGTATGTTGCCTTTTTTATAACATCTTGGGCTCAAGCACTAGCTTCAAGGAATGAGCTAGAGACAGACTGGAAAACTCTACACACCCTAACCATACATCTAACCAAGGGCTCTCTACACAAGCCCGTGTGCGCACCGATGCTTGTGGCCTGGGCTATGCAATAAGAGCAACTGTCGCAGGTGGTGCAAAACAGTGCACAACACATTCCTGGCACCTAAATGAGTGGGCAGAATCTGAGGAAAATGGCGCTCTAGTTTTTCTTTTTTGTACACCCCCTCATCCCCTGCCCATGGCCTATCATTTATTTGTTACTCTTAAAGGTGTATTTTTAATTGGGCTCAGATTTAGAAACAGTGAAGACAGTCGACATTTCCTGGCAATCTGTTCCTCACATTTTTCTTTGGCTTCCCTTCATTCTCTTGGCCAAATGGTTATTTAATAAATTCTGCAGCCTCCTCATTTTCTTAGTGTTGTTTCTTCAAAGCAGCACATGGGCCCTTGTGTCACAGGACGGGAGCAGTAACATGCTGAATCTTGGGTGCGCTGGCCTGGGCTTCCCTCCATCTTTGTTTGGTGGTTTCTGCTAAGACACTGGCAGATGCCATCATCTTTAGAAACCCAAATGTCTTCCGGTTCTGAGTAGTTCTCCTCTAGGAATCCCCCTGCCTCCATCTTGTAACCAAGTTGAGAGCGCTCAGACTGGCATCCAACAAAGTCTCTCCAACAGGCGTGAGCCCTTCGAAGCTCTCCGTGGCCTGTCACAGGAGTGCTGCCTACTCAGCAGCAGGCACCCCCTGCTGTGCATCAAGACTCCTGGCTTCCCACCAATGAGCCGCACCACAAAACCCTGCCACAGCACTGGCAGCTACCTCATAACCATGTGCTCCTCACACAGAGCACCAAGTCTGTAGCTCGCATCAGCGAATCCCCAACAGCCAATCAGGAAGGAGATGGTCAGCTTCAACTGAACACAACTGATCAGGAGGTGCCGCAAAAGAGTCACCTTAGTTTCTTATGCAGAACAGGTGTGTCATAGATTCACAATTATTTTCAATATTGAGAATGATTTAAGAGAAAAAATGCACTACCCCTTTGGGGTGAAAACATATTATTTTAGACATTTTACTTACTCCTCGTTAAAATAACTATAGTTCAAAATATCCAGGTCTTTTTAAAAATGTTATTTTGTAACTGTTTAAAGAAAAGGGAGTTTTGAAGAAAACATCTCAAAAAAAAGAAAGAAAGAAAGAAAGAAAGAAAGAAAGAAAGAAAGAAAAAGAGAAGGAAAAATCCTACAGATTTTCCTAATGATTTCTAATCTAGAAGGTCTATTAATCACAGTCCGATTGAGGAGTCAAAGGCGTTTCACTATAAAAAACAAGACTGATACATACCATATGCACATGGCCACAGATCATTAAACCAACATTTTTCGTGAAGTCATGAACAAGATGCAGTAAAGCAGGCCGTGAGTTTGGAGAACCTGTCATTACAAGACACTGTGGCCTAATTTAAAATTAAAAAAAAAAATTAGAACAGTTTGAAATTTTTATGTAGTTTCTCTAAGATCTAAGGCTACACAAGAACTTTAAAAATTCATCTTTAATCCTTCCAAAGAACCCAAGTTCAGTTCTTAGAAGCCAAGTCAGGGGCTACAACTGCTTATAACTCCAGCTGGCCATTAAGGGCCCCACAGAGGGGCACATGCACAAATACACATACATATAAGCAAAGGTTTAGAAAATGCAAACCACCCAAATGGTTCTGCTAAGATGGTCTCTCAAAATAAAAATAAACAACAACAAAGAAGCCTTACAACAAATATGTTACCAGATATATACCTCTACAATAACAAGCAATTCTACTGTGTCTCTGGGAATACTATAGACATTACCGTGTTTAAATGGAATAACAAACTGTCCCAGTCACTTCATAGATCCTGCAAAACTTACTGAGCACAACTAACCCATAATAGTAACAGGTAAGTTCCATGATGACATAGACTTAAAAATCAACCATCCATCTAGTCAAGCTTCCTCTTCAGAGTGTTGGACAAGTAAAATCAAATACAGCAGTTTGATCTGTCTAGTTCAGTTAGTTCTACTGGGCTAAAATCTTTTAATTCTAGCTAATAATGAATGGCAAATGCCAAAACTGCACTCAATTATCTATATAAACATGAAAGTTGACAAGATATTTATGTCTTAAACCATTGTCTTTTTGGTTGGGCGTGGTGGTGCACGCCTTTCATCTCAGCACACAGGAGGCACAGGCAGGCAGATCTCTGACTTTGAGGCCAACCTTGTCTAGATACCAAATTCCAAGACAGTCAGGACTAGAGAAGGAAACCCTGACTTGAAAAAAAATAGATTTTACTAACTAGAGGAAATCAATCTTGTTTATATAATAGTCAGTATCCACTTTATCCACCAAATATGACTAGTGAAGTTCCTTAAATTTGCCACCTCTATAATCAGACAAAAGCAAAGAACGACTAGAGCTCCGATGGTAAGAGCTTGGAGAAAAGCTCAGCAGGTAGGAGCACTTCCTTTTCTTACAGAGAACCATGCAGGGTTTCCAGCACCAAGGCTTGGAAAAGGAAAAACCTTTCAGACTGTAAATTTAAAATTGGTAAGGTTGGGGATTTAGCTCAGCGGTAGAGCTCTTGCCTAGGAAGCGCAAGGCCCTGGGTTCGGTCCCCAGCTCCGAAAAAAAAAATAAAAATAAAATAAAATAAAATAAAATAGGTGATTAAACACAGTTCATCATTTTAGAGGATTTGATGCCCTCTTCTGATTCACAGATAGACATATACGTAAAAAAATATACATATACATAAAATAAAACTAAATAAGTCTTTTTAAAATTAATTCTAACTTAGATACTAACTTTTATAGTAGTCCCTAATAATAAAAACATTAACGAAGACTTTTAAAAATACTGACTTATAGGGTTGGGGATTTAGCTCAGTGGTAGAGTGCTTGCCTAGCAAGCACAAGGCCCTGGGTTCGGTCCCCAGCTACGAAAAAAAAAAAAAAATACTGACTTATTTGGCATTTTAGTAAAGTAGGTTACATATCAAGTCTGTCTGAGAAGGTTGTTTTGGAGTAATCAAATGTAACATCATGGCCCAGACTGCTCAGTGCCCTCTTCTATCTGTTTAGCTTTGCAGCTTCTGCGGGTGGCGTGATTTTCTAGAGGGTAACACCCCCCCAACACACGCGCGCGCACACCCACACCCACACACACACATACACACACACACACACACCTTCCTAGAATAAAATAACTGTGAGTAACTTACAACCTGAAAGGTGCTCCTTTTCCAGGCCTCACTACTTAAAAGTAGTTCTTCCTGTATTCTTCCTCATAAGCTAGATCACGGATGTTTCAATCTGCCTGCCTGCCTGCCATGAACCATCCATGCCTGGACATCTACCAGTGCCTTTCTTACTCAACTGTTGCGTTTTAAAAAGCTTCCTAGTGGGGTGATTTAGAGTCTCCTCTTAACGATTCTGTTAAAGTTATAAAATCACAAAACTCATGAAATAAACACCAGAGAATACAGCACCAAAACACTGAAAGCTATAATAAAGAAGCAGAATGGTGAAGGAACAAACTGAGACACTAAATGAAAACCTAACACTGTGAAGCTACTGATTCTAACCCTCAAAGGCGGCAGCATGAATTGCGAGCAGCCGGGCGTCTCCAAATATCTCTGCCAACTGTATTGAAGCTGAATCAGAGACACCGAAACCAAGAGCCCTGGTCTCGTGTGCACAGAAGAAGCAAGCGGGCAGTGCCCAGGCCCCTCCATCACTCTGTGACAGCTGCCTGCGTCTCCTCAGCTAAAGAGGCCTCTGTGGGCCAGACCCTGAGGTAGAAGGGCAGGCTCGGCGGTCTAAAAGGAGAGGACTCAGAAAGTTGTTCATGGGCAAAAACTCTGAGACCTGCACCTCCTTCCCCTACCTGGCTCTCAGAATTCTGGTAACAAGGACACACAAACAGCTTAAAATATTCATTTCTGAGAAATCTAATCAGATCAAAAAGAAAGCCTTTAAGATATCTTAAATTCCCCAAGGAATGAGCAAAGCCACATTAATCTGTGTTAAGGACCTGACTGGCAGACCTCAGCACCAATGCCCAGACGAGGAAGCGAAGAGCTGCACTTCAGATGAATCCAAGAACCAAGCTAGAGAAAAAGGGACAGTGAGAAAGAAACTTCAAGTAACCTATGTTTGGGAATACTGATGAGGGCAGAGGTAGATTCAAAAGCCAAAACCAAAAACCAAAAACCAAAACAAAACAAAAAGGCAGAGGGTGATTAGTTCTAATAAAACAAAAAAGCCAAAAAAAAAGCAAGAAATTTACACTGTGTCCACCTTGTTTAAAGTCATAAAAACATAAATGTTACATATGAATTATATCACAGTAACACCATAAAATATATTGGAAGTATAAAAAGAGCATACCCATGTGCTATGACCAGAGAGAGGGACAATGACAGCTAAACAAGCATGGGAACACACGGCAAGAAACACAGCTCTATGAAGTCTCCCAGATCTCCTCTCTGTGCTATGTTATTAAAACTTCAATAAGAACTAAAGTTCACACGCCTATAACCTCAGGACTTGGGGGTGGGTATAGCCAGAGTCCTTGAGTTATGGGACAGTTGGGCTGCATAGACAAATAAGTAAACTGCAAAAAGCAAACTGGGAATAAAAAAAGAACTTCAAAAAATCCATTTATAAGTACACATGAGTTTTTGCTGGTTTAAAATTAATTGTGACTTTCGTTCATATCTTCATTTATGTTACACAACTTACAAGAGAGTAATTTCTATTTTTTGTCATACTTGACATCAACTGCCCAGAATATGCTAACATTAAAGACTGCTGACAGGGTTTGCACTTCTTCCTCCCCAGCCCGTCACAGGCAAAGCTGTGAAGTCTAGGGACTCTTCACTCTAGACAAAGGCACCATAGGTGAGCAGGCGCCCACACAGCAGCACCGGGAGCAACCGATCTTTAGTCTTAATAAAACTACAAGAACAGACACACCAAAACAGTCCTATCCTAGGCATCCCAGCACTCAGGTAACAGAGGCAGACAGATCTGAGTTAGCCTGGTCTACGCAAAGGGAGTTCCCAGTCAGTCAGAGTTATACAGCGAAACCCTGTCACAAACAAACAAACCTCTTCCTCTGGCCCCTGCAGGCACCAGGCACGCACATGCTGCACAGACACACATGCAGGCCAACATCTACACATAAACACTCTTACAGAAACTTATAAATAGATATACAATATGAACGGTCACAAAGAGAAAAAACTGTCTTCAAATGACAGTTCCAAAACTTACAAAATCTTTTTCAAAAGAAGGTAACCTTTATGTAATTTGGTTTTGAGTAATTAACTGCTCAAGACCACCCAGAGTATTGTGTACTCCTCCACACAGAACATTACTGAAGAATGAAGGGTGTAAGGATGGCTGACTTAGCGGGCAGAGAATGGTACCCAGCACCTACCTGAAGTTTTTCACATGGTCCTCCACCCCGGAAAGACGGATTGAATGCTGCAGTGCGCTGAGGTAAGTCAGCGCTTGTGTGGAGGATCCCCAGTTCACATCTGTGGGGAAACAGCATCATATAGAGTAACACCAAAGGCAAAGGATTCAAACCCAGGAGACTGACAGCAAATTTTCATGTTAAAAATGTAAAATGAACTACTCCTCTAGAACCTCACACAGTTCCGGGACACAGCACAGTAAGGCTATCGTCATGCCTGCTGTTACACTTGAGGAAAGGCTTAACGTACGAAAGGCTTGAGGACAGCACTGCAAAGGAGCACAACTCCAAACAATCCCTTAACAACTGCAGCCTGAAGGGAGGGCGGCTTTAAGTACAGTAAACATGGTCAAGCTACGTGAACATGACGATGTCCTTTCCCGTTGAATAAAAGGCTTGGGCCTTAAATGACTTTAAACACTGGAAGTGTGCTCCTGGGACATTTCAGAGGAAATGTCTGACTCTAAGAGTTAGAAACAGCGCCTTTGCCCATCCATTTCTGGAGCCTCCATTTGAACCCAGAAGCTCCTCATTTCACATGCAGGTTAAATAGCTTCACCACTGTTTAAAACGACCGTGCTTTAACTGTTCATCTTCCGCTTTAACCGGTGGACCAAACTTCCCTAACTTTTTCTGACAGATCTTTTTTTGGTGTTCTGAACCAATCCTAATAGCACTCAACCCTCATAAATGTAGAAAATGGTAATCGCTGACTCTCAGTTTAAGAACAATTATATTTACATATTTTGGAAAATATCTATCTGTATATCTTTCCAACATTTGAATTCCATGCTACATAGCAGTTCTAAAACAAAAAGAGGCAACATACACACACACACACACACACACACACACAGCTAGTAGCCACAACAGTGCTGCGAATCTGGAACTTTCAAAGAACAATTTTAGAACATGCTAAGTGCAACAGAATGTTAGTGTATTTTTTCTTAAAATAAGGTTAGTCATAATTAATGGGTGAGAATGAAATTCTATAGGAATAAAACATCTTAAAATAGTTTGTTGACACTAAATGTAGTTCAAAAAGAAAAAAAAAATCCTTACTTAGAAAGGGGGTATTTTAAATTTTACATGTGACACTTTTTCAAATATACGAAAGATGCTTGAATAAGAAAAGTTACATAAAAACTTGTCAACATTTTCTAGTTTAAAATACTAAAACCAAAGTCTACTGACCTGGCTTTTTGTAAGTGACATAAATGTACAGTCCAAGAACTATCACATACGTGAGCAGTGCAGCCCACCAGTTAATGACGAACATCACTATGCAGCAGAGAATCGCTCCAGTAAGGGAGATCCACATGTTGTAGTACTTGAACGCAGGACGCCACCCTAACGAGGACAGGAAGAAGACATCGCTCAGATCTCTCTCTGCTTTATACAGTGGTGCGTAATTGTGTATAAAATAGCTTTCTTTGGGGCTGGGGATTTAGCTCAGTGGTAGAGCGCTTGCCTAGGAAGCACAAGGCCCTGGGTTCGGTCCCCAGCTCCGAAAAAAAGAACCACAAAAAAAAAAAAAAAAAAATAGCTTTCTTTATGGCTGCCACACTCAGATGACCTCAAGTATTAAATGCAAGCATAATCCCTAAACAGTAAAGTCAACGACTGTTATCGATCACAATTGGTTTTGATAATTTTTAACGACAAGGCAATATTTTCCTATTACTACATCTTCTCAGTCCTTTAGTCAAAACAATCTTTTAAAATGTAAATCAACCTACCACAGTGAAAACTAGAGAAATGGTGTACACAGGAAAGGCCTCACCCTGACCCTCTCTGACCCTCAGCATGACACACTCGCGCTCTAATAGCTCGATGAAACATTTCAAGAAACCTACCCATCGAACCAACTCTAGATGTGAGCTCACTCATACCTGTCCATTGGTGTTAATGAACTTAAACTACTCGTAAGATGTTAAAAGATGATGTTCTAACTTGTCACTAACAGCTAAAAATATTTTTAATTACATCAATAAATTTTTATTTTGAAAGTAAAGCTGAGGCTCAAGCATGTATGTTCACACTTCCTTCTTCTAAGAACCCCACGTGATTTAGCCTGTTCTGATAAACTTAAGTGCTTCGGTACTTTCCACACATTCACTGATTTTCAACCCTTGTCTGTTCGTAACAAAGGCCCCCGCATGGTCCTTTTTAAGTTAATAAAGACCCTTATGTGAGAATTCCACAGAACTCATTGTTAAAAATACATTGGAGGCTGGCACTTAGGGTTCAGTGGTAAACTATGTGCTTATCAGGCATGAAGCACCAGGCGGAAAAAATTTTAGAGGGTTATTAAATAAGGACAATGCTCTAAGAACTGAATCAGGTACACAAATAGTAAAGACATTTTAAAAATAGGGAATAATTATTTAGTATGACAAATGCCGTTGTCAATGTTCTGAAGGAAGTAACAGTGAAGGAAGGAGGAGCTTGTCATCAGTGCACTTCAGGGTAGAGACCTTGAATTTGATGTGACAAAAAGAAAACACTTTAATGAACTAAACTCACACAAACCAAGTTTTAGAATTGTGAAAATTGTTTCCTCTGAAATAAAAGCTACTAATACATTCAAATTCTTAAAATGTAAAATCACCTGGAGACTTTGCAAGTGACGCATGGAATACAGAAAAGTTGATTAAGGCGTATGATGCGAGAAAGAAATTAGAGATAATTGGAGCAATGACATTCAATTCAGCTGCAAAAAAAGAAAAAGAAGAAATTTAATGGTATTGAAGACTTCAAATTTTGAAATATTTCTAGTTTTTAAACAGCATCATAAGCACCCTTAAATCTACCACAAATTGAAACTTAGATCTTGTATCACAACTGATGGCATAATTGGACTTTCAGTCAACTAATCTGCCTGGCTACACAAAACTCTTTAGAGTCCATGCTGTGTTAGCAGTGAGGGGTCCATAGCTGTACGTATGTCAGAGGCATTATCGTTCTTGGGGACACCAGCAACCTCTCCTTTACACTGTCATTGCATGGATTTCAGGAAAAGGTGCATGCCCATAACCCTAGTCCTTACAAAATAGAGGCAGGACCATCAGGAATTCAAGATTATCTATGGCTGCAATAGCCAGGCTGGGCTACGTGAATCTTAAAAAAAAGGGGTGGGGGGGAGGCAGGAAAGAAAGAATAGGGACAAAAAAAGAAAGAATATAATATTCCTTTTACCCTAATTTTGCACAATGGAATTAAGTTTAATAAGTAATATCAGGTACTACTATTTGCAATATTTTACTTTGATTAGAAACTAATTAATATACATTAATAACTTAATATTCATGATTACAGATAACACTATATCAAAACATACCAAAACCTACATAATATACCATTCATAGAACTAACCAATTAAGATGAATCCAAGTGCAATTAAGAATGTTAAGATGTAACCACGAAGAGGTTCATTATTTTTTCCATAACCTTTCGCAAACATCTGGAAAGCTGGGTAGATATTGTCCTTACATAGAGCCTAACCCAAGGGAAAAAAAATACAAACATTAAAACAAAACACATAAAACTTACGATGTGCAAATCTGCAAACAGTTAAAGTATGTTAACCAAGAATGAAGTCCAAGTCTCTCCTTTCCGATACTATGTTTCCTGTCTCTCGGTGCTGCACCGACAGACTATAAAGGACAAGTGAACAGTTCAGACAGCTGAAGGCTAGATGGTTCCTAACACTGCTAAAGATTTTGTTTGTCTTGCTCCATCCCATGTTAAAACTCTATTTATGAAGAATCGGAGAAGCAGTCATTCAAACAAAGTACAATGAAAAACCCTAAAAGTTGGCATTATGATACAGTGTACCTAAGGCTTTAAGAAAACCAACTCCAAATCTGAAATGAAAATGATTAAAAACCCGAAGTATAAAGTTGAACTACTTTTCTCCCAATCCTAACAGATATTGTCTTAAAAGTCCTATTAGACAACACTGCTATACTTCTTGCTACAAATACAGTATTAAGAGCAAGGCTAGAAAGTCAACACTTATCACTGTCAGATGCTTAATGACCACCATAGGAAGCAACACTCATCCTAGCTATCACGGCCTCTACTACAGTCGCTGCACTATGAGCCACATAAGATAGTCAAGTTGGCATCATGTTAACTGAAACCACTATTTACAGTTCTGATTTAGAGTCTTACGCTGCACTCCTAACTTGACAACCATCCTAAACTTTAATGCTAAGTATGCCAAAAACAAAACCCACCTAATCCCTAAAATATTTTTAATCCCTAAAATATTTATTTTATCATTTTCAATTATCTATGTGTCTGGAGTTACAGCTGATTATGTACACCCAGTGCACATACTGGAAACTGAATCTGGATTCTCTGTGTGAACCTGTACTGCTGAGCCATCTCTCCAGACCCTCCAATCATCCTTCCTAAAGACATTTCAAGGCTGTACCTTGACAGTAGGAAAATGCACAAATGTTTTTAGGGATCTACACAGCATTTATGTAAATAAAATTTACACCAATCTTGATATATGTATATGCAAACAAACACATGAGATTGATAAGGTAATTTATCTGAATTTGAAATATTATTTTAACATCTTCAATAACAATAATATGAAAATATTTACCTGAAATATTTTGGGAGCACTCACAAGAGATGCCAGTGCTGATGAGAGTGTGGCTGAAAAGATACCCGCAGAGATCAGGGGTGCAAATCCTGACACCATGCTCATCACCTTGAATAAATGACAGAACAGAGTAAATACTCACAACTTGAGGTTTCTAATAAAGAAAACTAATACTAGAAATAATCTGATAGGAATCTGGTAATAGCAATGAGAAGTAAATTACAAATTATTAAAATAGGTCTCTGACTTAAAAACCCTTTCCTCATAAATTTTCAAATGCACAAATGACGGAAACTGTGGGTAACGAACTACCAACTACACAACACCAGGTCTCAACCAAACACAACGTGGGCCAATCCCACACCACGTTCCAAAGACTCCTGGCTTTTTAATGCATGAAGGATCAGTCTGTATCTCTTAAGAGGCGAAGACTTTTTGAAAAGTCTAACTACAGCCATTAGTCAGCTTAGTTATCTGAACTTTTCTTCACAGTATCCCTATGTTGTCAGCAATCAAACTACCCCAACTACCCCATTTTCTTGGTCATTTCAAGACAGGTTTGTTTGTTTTAAACAGCTCTCAAAAATGTCTGCTGTTATTTGGGTAATGTGGTTTTCAATATTTGTAATATATGGTCATACTGTTGAATTTTTCTAATTGTTTTTCCTGCCACACTCTGGAGCTCCTATCCTATATCCTGTGATGTGCTGACTCTATCTCTCTATTATGTAACTCATTTCTCTCATCTAGGTTCTAGAACACTGATGGTTAGATCTAGCCAGTAAGTCAGACTGAGGTAAGCTCTTATGAAAGTGTACTCATACATCAAGAGGGTTTATTTGTACGGGCTGTAAAAGTAATGTAGGTATGAAGTTTTTTAAGTACATAACAGTTAAAGGTAAAAATGCCAAGCCAAAAAGATTATGATACAAATTCTATTCTGCTTCTAAATACCTGGGATACAGGAAGTTACAAGCAAAAGACAATTAGTCACACCCTGATAAGTGACGAAGGTTACATGTACATGCAGTATATTGCTTCCCCTGTGCATTGTGCCCAAACATTTCTGCACATGCATGTGCACTCCTCCCACACTCAAGAGTTAGACATGAAAACTTCAGGCTCAATTCTCAGAAGCACTGTCCTTTGCACAAACACATCAGTATCCTATGCTTAGTATCAGAAAATACTGTAGGAAAAGTCAAGTAGGACTTCTGACTTTCCAGTTTATGTTTTCCCTCAGCACTTCTAAAATTTAATGGTGAATAGGAGTAGAAAGGACGTAGTGACACTGACTGAAAATAGGGGCTCCATCACTGTTGTCCACCACATACAGCAGCAAAGATGACAGGCAAGACAGCTGTCCAAATGAAGCGCTGAACGGAAGTAAGGAACGCTAGCCTGACTGCCGAAACGTGCGTAAACACAGGACCAAGTCCAGGACAGACAGAAGTGTAAGAGCTCAGGTGTTAGGAGCTTTGACTTACAGAATGTTTGGAAGGATTAGGAAGTGTGTCCTTGTTGGAAGCCATGAGTTGTTGGGGTGGGCTTTTAGGTTTCAAAAGTCTACCCTAGGCCCAGTGTCTGTCTCTCTCTGCCTGCTACCTGAAGATCAGGAATTAAATCTCTCAGCTACTTCTCTAGCAACATGCCTGCCTGCGTGCCACCCAGATCTTCACCACAATGACAATGACCCATTCTACTTCCCAAACGCTGGGATTACAAGCATGTGACATTTCACCCAGTTTGTGTGGTGCTAAGGACTGAGACCAGGGCTTTGTGAAGGCTAGACAAGCACCTCCCAACAAGCTACATGCCCAGCTCTATTGATCAGTATATCTTAATAGTTTATTTATACATAAACAATAAAGGTACTACTAATTACTAAGAAGCTAAAATTGCTAGAACTATTTTGGAAGAAGTTAATCTGACTTCAAGACTTACTATATATATATACATACATTCACACATACACACACACACACACACACACACACACACACACACAACGTGAATCAGGACTGACACCGATGAACAAATACACCCAAAGCTCAATGGAACAGAGCAGACAGAAACCAGAAACAGACGAGACGAAATGACTTTTATGAAAGATGCTTGTTTCATGGTCTTCTGAAATAGTATAAAATAGGATACCCATGTGCTACAGGTATACACACTGTACACTAGAGTTTACTTTCCCCTTTTGCCTGGTTAATGATGACAGGGTTTAGTAGTAAGGGCAGAAATTACAGTAAGTAGAAGGCAGAAAGTAACAACCGTCTTCCCTAATGGACAGGGACATTCTGAATGGCCAGATTTCAGGTGGTCTAAACCCTAGATAAATACAGAATGTCTACATCATATTAGCTCAATGCTCACCTGAAAGTTGTTCATTAGCCCATAAGAACAGGTGTTGCTTTCACAGTAGGAAAAGTCAAAGTTTAATTTGCAGGCTGCAGAAGTACAGTTAGTTAGCTCTGTTGTAATGGTGTCATTAACGTTCCCAGTGGCATCCCGGACAACACAAGAACCTAAAGCACAAGTGACAGTGAGAGTCAGTCACGTCTGCATTCCTCCTAAAACTACCCCTCCACTCCCGAAGAGATTGCAGTGCTGTATAGGCGACACTTATAACAGCATTACTGCATTTACACACAGCTTGACTCTGAATGAAGTCAGACAAGTTTTGGGGTGACTAAAATCTAAGTAATGAACTGAGCCTTCTATTTAAAAAAAAAAAAAGTGTGTTTCCACAAATGCAGGAAACCCTTGTATAAATATTTCAATCCCTAGATGGACTACAGAGCACTTGGCTGCTTCTGTTTCCCTCTACCTTTCAACCATGTTGGCAAAAGCACCTTTCCCTCTACATACACTTGAGACCTTACAGGATACAGGACAGACAAGAGCCCTGTATCTCCAATCAGCTTGCAAGCAGTCATGCTTCCATGTCCTGTGCCTGTTTCTTTGGAAGACAGTCACTGTCTATGCTAGGCTAGGCACACTGAAGGGAGAGCCCTGCCTCTGTGTCCTGAGCAAGAGGATGGATCCCACAGTGCCATTACACCACACCTGACATTTTGGGTGATAAAGGAAGGTTCTGTTGCTCTGAACTAGTCACTGGCCCCTCCTGAGCACCCAGGGGCGGCCACTGCTTACGTAGCACAGATGGAATGAAGTGACCATGAGGTCCAGCAACCGAGGAGGGACAGACATGTCGGAGATGTGTCCTTGGCAACTCATTACTTTAAAGGTTGGAACGTAAGCAGTTACTCCCTCAATTAAATTAAAAACAAATTTAATTTAGCTCAACTACATAATATAAGCACTTTTGCAAGTTTTAGGGAAGCATAAATTGTGTTAAATGAGTATGCTTAAACGTATAGTTGTTTTCCCAAACAAACTTCAGAATTATGTATTAAGAATATATTATATCCAAAATCATTTTTAAAAGGCAATTTGGCCCATCAGTTAGCATTTCTAACTTTTGTTCAGTTAAATTTCAAAATTACACTAAGAGATAGCTATGAGATTTGAAAATAGAGTTCTGTTGCTACTTTTGAACAAAATAACTTTTAAATGTGGTAAAATTACATTATTCTTACTAATTATACATGGAAACCTCTTACCATGAAATTAATAAATCCAGAGCTTATAATTTTGTTTGAGAATGAATAGATGCATGTAGAACAGGGTCCCGATCCTTGAAGACTGTATTTAATATTAAAGATTAAGAACAATAACTAATTTAACAAAGCAACGAACTCTCTGACTTTTCACCAACACTACTGGAATAGCAAAGGTGGAAAATGATGTAGTACCACTTACGCTAGAAACTCGGTCAATTCCTGAGATAAATAAACCAAGGCTATTTACCTACAGACACTGCGATTCCTATGTAAACCACTGTCGTAATCAAAATGGCTAAGAGCGTTCCTTTGGGTATGGCTGACTGAGGATCCTGAAAGACAAGAAGACATTTTTAGTCTATCTCTAAAAGTAAATGCACACATGTCATTCTGTTTCACATCAGTAATGATACAGTTCTTCACAACACTTACTGCAAGGTCACCCGAGATGTTCGCCCCAGCTAGAATACCAGTTGCAGCAGGAAAAAAGATGGCGAATACAGAAAAGAAAGTCTCTTCTTCTCGAAAATCCGGTCCAAAGTTCTCACTAAATATTTCAGCTACAGAAGATAAAATATTTTGGAAATTACTAGACAGCAAATAAGACCAAAATAATTTAGGTTAAGAGTAATCCGTATGTATGGTCTCCACACAACTGCTCATCCTTAGTTAATGATAATTCAGTTATCAGTGCTCCTGTTTTCTGGTGTGAAGGAAATCAAAAGCTGACCTAATCTTTGTTATATCCTACTTTTTGGCTACCTCTTACCAGTAATTTAAAGAAATTCTAAACTTAATTGTTAACACTAACTCAAACAGAAATCACAAGTATAGATCACTAACCCACTCTCCACCAAACAAAACAAACAAAACCAGAACCACAAGCATCTCCCAAGAAAGGAGGCGGGGGATACCTGTAGCCAGTCTGCCCCACTCTCCACTGCCCACTGCCACTCCCAACTATTTTTAACATAGCTTTCCCTATTTCCTGACCAGATATTTTTGGCTAAAAACTAAAATAAACAGTCTACAGGAGCAATTAAAAATTAAAATACAACAATCTCCTGAAGTTAGTTTGAACTATGAAGACACCAAGAGAGAAAATACAGTTGGCAGGCCAGGACCAAGACAAATGCAAGTGTGCCCTGAAAGGAAGGAAGAGTGTGGTGGGTAGTTATCTCGTCACCTTGACGAAAGCTATGCTCACGCCAGAGAAGGGAACCCTAATTAAGACACTGCCTCCTCCACAAGACCCAGCTGCATGCAAGCCCGTAGGACAGTTTCTTAATTGCTGATTCATTGGGGAGGCCCCAGTGCATTGTGGGTAGTGCATCACTAAGCTGGTGGTCCTGGGTTGTATCAGTAATCAGCACCCCTCCATGGCCTCTGAATCAGCTCTGCCTCCAGGTTCCTGCCTTGTTCTGACCTCCTAGGATGATGAACAGGAATATGGAGCCAAATAAAGCCTCTCCTCCCCAAGCTACATTTGGTCATGGTATTTCATCCCAGCAGCTGTAACCCTAAGGCCTAATCACCTAATGGTTTTCTGGTTTCCAGAAGACCATCCTGGATGTGCCTGTAGCAGAGCTCCTGGCCCGCATCTCTGCTTACCATCCTTCTCTCCTCTCTTCTCAGTCTCAGACTCCTCCTACTACTAAATGACATCTCCATCTTTCCCTCTATTTACAGTACACATGTCGTTCTGTCCACTTACAGCATATAAAAGTTTAAGCCAGAAACCCTTTCCTGTCCAGCTTGCTTTCTGGTCATGGTGCTTGCCCATAGCAGCAGTAATCCTAACTAGGACAGGGTGAGAGAGGTGATGGACTCGGCAACCACCGCTGAGAGCAGAGCAGCAGGCTCACAGCCGAGGAAAGCCTTTCACAGAGGAGAAGGATGCGACTCAGAAAGGAGGAGACAACCATCTATGCTGTTCTATGTCAGTGTGGCTTAACGGAAGCCCGCTCAAGGATTACTAATCACACTATCTGATTATAGTCAGATGGAGACAAGGCTATGCACTGTCTCAAAGTATCACGTATTAAATGGCAACTTCCCAAAAGGGAAGCCTCTCAGTCATCACATCAACAAAAGGATAAAAATTAACATAGCAGTGGGGAGACCAGATCAGGACCTTATTCTGGGTGCTGAGGACACATCACTTACAAGCTAATATAAACAAAACACCTGGAGAAATGACCGCACAGATAAACAAGAACTGTCATCATTTGGAAGACCAAGTTTAATGAGACCGAAGATCACATAGTGAGTCATGCTTTGGCTTTGTTGTGAAAAAGGCAACCAACTCAATGCAACTGACCCTGGAGGCCCATGAAGACTGAGAAACACTTGTGCATCATCCATGCATCTGACCAAAGGTACATTTCCTAAACTGCCATTTTCCTTAGTAGATAGGAGGTGACGAATTTAGAGACTAAAAGTCATGATTTTTACAACTCCTGTCTGCTTTTACAATCCAGAGCACTTTTAAACTCTTATGTTTAAAAAGTCACATGCCAAGTAAAATTCTGGTTAATGACAGATAAGTAACAGGTTCTGTAACTTTATCCAGTCTGACAGCATCACCGACATTTTAGAGTAAGTAAACCCTAGCATGTATGCAACAATAAGATCACCTAAAGATACATGTTTCATAGTCCCATTACAAGAAACACAAACTGGACACATGGGAGACATGCTGGCACCTTCTCCTCAGTAAAACTGGCTTCTCTACTCTCTACCACCTGCTGCTGTTAATATTCAAACACAAAAGATAAAAATGAAAGTGATTTTACTCTAATTGTACAGACTATATAAAGAGGGCAAAACCTGAGTCATTAATTAGTGTGAATCAGCAGACCAAACATAATTACAGGATAAATTACCTAAAATGTACTAAATTTAGTTATCAGCAGAATGCTGTAATTTGCACTGAAGAAAGTATTCAATCTTTTTACTTACATTTATAGCCAAAGAAACCCTTGGGCTTCTTGCTGTCCAGTGAGATAAATGTTCCTATGACGAAGTCAGCGATGGCCAGAAGAAGAATCACCAGAAGGACGATCTGAGCCTGTGGTTTTACACACTGAAAATCACAACCTTGTCTCTTGTCCTCACTTCCATTACACAGATAATTTGTCTTATTTTGTCTTTCTGCCAAATGTCTTAAAGAATGCAAAGTATTCAGTAGGTACTCAATAAATGCTGTTACATGAATAACAGCTCCTAAAGAACTGTATTAAAGCTAGATGCAGTGTCGTGAGCCTGAAGCTTCCCCTTGTCAGATAATATGCAGACAGAAGGGTCATGAGTCTGTGACTAGTCCCAGCTCTGAATTATTAGTGAGACCCTGCCTCAGGGAAAACTGAGAACATTCAATTACAGATAGAATAATGTCACCCATTTCTAAAACAAGGCCTAAAGACAGGCAAAGACACCTAAGCCACAGGCTTCCCATTCTATACAACTCTTCCCACCTCCCTGCCCTGACTATCATCGTGGGATGGTAAAGACTATGTTTGTTGCCAACACAAGATTTGTATCAGGTTCAAACATAATGCTGTATCTGTCTGCAACTGTTCTAAGAAAGAAGGAAAAGGAGAAAGTAATGTCAATGAGGACCTCAGGTAAAGGCACCAGAGAGGAGACAGCCTGAAACTTATCATCAACAACTTTGGCTTCTCAAAGTCTGGGTAAATACTGTCATCTGTGCAAATAACATTTTTAAACAGCACTTAAAAATATGATTATTACGGAAAGGGAACCACGTGCCATAGCATGTGTGGAGCTCAGAGGACAATCTAGGAAGTCAGCTAGAGCTCAGACCACAGGGTTTCCCTCTATAGCAAGCACTTTATCCGCTGATATGTCTTGCTAGTCCAGAAGGAACTTCTTTCTTACACATTAATTATGGCCCAAGAGGGATGAAATTATAACCTTTTTCAATAAATTCAATTCTTACAGTTATAAATAAATGAAAGACTGGGATACACTCGATGGTAGACATCACACCTAGCACACAAGGGGCCGTGGGCTCTCAAGCACTCAAAACCAAGAGTACAAAGAGGAAAGCAGCCTCTGTCTGAGCTTTAAATGTGTCATCCTCAAATCTATCATTGTAAATGCCAACTCTTACATATCGTAAACTTCTATAAAAATGGCCACGTTTCCACTAGAGTCTGAACACATCAGTCTGAGTTTCCTAGAACACTGCTGTGTGGACTAAATGATGACAGATCTATCTCTGTCTCAGCTCACCTTTGCTTCCCACTCCATTCCGGCCACTGAGATGCCCAGAAGAACCACCACTGTAATGGCTCCAATAATTCGGATGTCATTGATTTCATCTATCATAAGTATGGAATGTTCCTACAGAGGAGAGACACAATGCACAGCTCCTTACATACAGACACCACAGCAGTGCTTATTAAAGCCATGGACAGAGGTAGGTGATGATGCTTGCATTCCCAGGACTTAGAAGTGAGAGGCAGGGCTAGCCTGGTTTATACCACAAGTTCCTAGCCAGCCCCATTGCAAGATCCTCTCTCAAAAACAAGAGAAAAAAAAGAAAAGAATACTAATTACTACTAGTTTCATTCAACTAATATCTTAGATATCTAATGTCTTAATAAATTACTATTACTGGTATATCTAATATGAAACCAATTAATCAGAAAAGGAATTACTAACCAAAAAAATTATAGTCTGACTGATTCTGTTAGGTTTTAGGAAGTGGCATTACCACAAATGCATTCTATGTTTGGTATAATTAATGAACTCATGCTTTAATGATCCCTACAAGAGGGATAGGGATAAAGAATAAATCCTCATGCTATTGTCAAAACCCCACAGTTCCTACTCCATAAGCAAAATTACTTTTAAGAGGTAACAATGTAGACAGCATGTTTTTTTTTTTTCTTTTCTTTTTCTTTTTCTTTTTTCTTTTTTTCGGAGCTGGGGACCGAACCCAGGGCCTTGCGCTTGCTAGGCAAGCGCTCTACCACTGAGCTAAATCCCCAGCCCTAGACAGCATGTTTTAAAGCTCACATACAGGCTTAGGTGTGTGCATGTGTGTACCATCCCAGTGAGGATTTGGCAAATGGCCAGATTACCTTAAGCAGCTCCACTACAGTCTCTGCGAATCCAACAACATACATAGCAACTGCCACTGCATTGGCAAAAGCGAAGATCAAGCCAATCGCACCGCCAAATTCTGGCCCTAGACTTCTAGAGATTAAATAGTATGCTCCTCCTAAGAAAAAGATTGAAAACAAGTTAGGGTTTTAATGCCAATAACTCTTTTAATTGTACCAAGGAGTTCACAAGACAGATTCACCAAGTTAGGTGAATGTATTTTCAGAAAGAAATGCACCAGAAGCCTGGTTCCTGAGATGCTGTGTTTGCAGGAAGCATTGCAGGGAAAACTGCCTTAATAAAGCAGAACGTGAGACCTGCCTTCCGTAACTTACACAAAGCTTGCGTTGACCTGACAGCTACCCTGAGAAGGAACTTCCCTATCATAGAAAAGAACTCTGGCACTCTTCGCCTGGTAACACTAGTAATCCACAGCTAAACAATGGAGTTAAAGACCAAACTGACTTTACTAATGCAGTACTTTGTCACACGTAGCCAAATGTTTACTTTTCCTCAATTTCTGCGTTTTGGCTTTGCTGATACCCAAATGAAGAGGCTTCCAATTATTTCAGAAAAAAAATTTTTTTTTCTTTTAGACATTTGAGACCAAGCAGCACAATCTTCTTCCAGATTAAATTCTGCTAGGATAGGAATGTGACTGTTTCCTTTCTGGTCTCATTAGTCATATAAATAATGAAAGTAAGTAGCAATGATGGATTAAGACCACGTATGTCAAAACCACGGTACCACTCCCAGCCTTTATGTCTCAACAGTGGCTACTATTGCTACATGACTGTACGTCCTTACAATACTGAACCCTGCTTGACCCTGTGCAAATCCAGCATGTGCCAAAAGGGGCTCAACAATTTCCTGACTGGCTGAAGTATAAGTACAACACATTTCATCTGCCTCACAGAATGGCCAAGTGCTAGAATTTACAGTGGTCATCTTTAAAGGGTGCCTGTGGATGTCAGCTACTTTTGTAGTCTGGACTCAGCTGAAGACAGGAAGAGGCTGGTCTGTGCAATGCAAGAATGCAGGTCTGAGTGATGGGACTGAGAAGCAGTATTATTCAAGGGCAGAATCCTCAGGACCCCAGCAAAGTCTGCCAAGCACAAGCTCTCGAGAACACAGATGGGATTTACAGAACAGGACAAGGTTCTGGGCACTAAGGAAGATGCAGTAACTTAAAAGGCATGAACACGTCTTTCAGGTAGGGCCTGTGCCAGATAGTCTCACCTCCTCTCACGAATCCATTGGTAGCTATTGCTGAAGTAGACAATCCTGTGATGGTTGTCACAACAGTGGCCATTGCTATTACAAGAACGGAGAGACCTTTAAAGGAGAAAAAGCAAAAACAACTAAGAACCTTATCCTCTTAGGCTTGTCATTTCCGAGAACTGGCTGGGCTAAACACTGAAATAACATGGACTGGTGTTTTGGATGAGAAAAGCCCCCATAGGCTCGCATATCTGAATGTTTGCTTTCTAGTTGGTGGACCATGCGGGAAGACTGTTGGAGGAAGTGTGTCACTGGGGGTGGGCTTTGAGGTCTTAAAAGCCTACAGCAGGCTTTCTCACCCTCTCTGCATTCTGCATGAGAATCATGTAAGCTCGGCTACTGCTCCAGGGTCATGCCTGCGGCCATGTATCCCCACCAGTAGATCATAAAGCCCACCATAAAGGCTCACCTTCTGATACTATAAAGCGAGCCCTCAATTAAATGCTTTCTTTTATTAGCTGCCTTGGTCATGATATATTTTTTTACAGAAATAGATAAGTAACTAAGGCACAGGCCATAAATTACCTAATTTTCATCTCAGTTTTGAGAAAATCAAAATTATAGAAGTCAATTAAGACAGCAATCTACCTAAAGAGCACCATAGTTCAGTCAGCAATTGTAGAAAGGCACACAGCTATTTTAACACAAAGACCAAGTAGTATAAAGCTTCACTCACCTATTCCAGCCTGACCCACAATCCATGACAATCGAATAAAGAGCATCACACCCCAAATGTTCAACATACATCGTACCTGGGAGAGAAGAGAGGTCACACCACAGATAAACAATGCAACTAAAACATGATACAACAATAAAGAGAAAACAAGCCAAAAACTAGAATGCACTTGAAACCGTGGAAGCTTTGAAATCTAATATCTTCAAGTCTGTCCAAGGGGCTCACTGAAAGCTCACTGTCTGTCAGCTGATGTAAGAAAGTGCAATGTAAACATGTTTACAAATAAATGTGCCCACCAGAAGTGTCAGAAGCACAACTGTTTAAGGTTTCAACACTTTATTTTTATTTTCCAGACAGGATTTTTCTGTGTAGCCTGGCTGTCCTGAAATTCACTACAGAGACCAGATTAGCCTTAAACTCTGACATCCCTCTGCCTCTGCTTCCAACTGCTGGGATTAAAGGCCTATGCCACCAGGATGAGATAAGACCTCAGTAATCTTCCTTTGTTGTGTAAATTTTGCATGTGTATTCATAATATCTGTCATAAACAGTTAAGGCAGAGTTAATACTGCATACACACCAACACAAACGTCAATGGGTCACATCGTTTTTGAAAACTTTAAATTGAGTATGATACTCGCACAATTTGGAATATGTTAATTTTTTATTCTGAGTTCCTGTTTGTGTATTGTTACAACTGGTTCAACACTTAGGAAGCAGAGATAAAACACTGATCACAAAGTTCAAGGCCTGTCCAGTGTACTTTGCAAATTCTAGACCAATTGGGGCTATATAGCAAGACTCATTCCACCAAAAATAAAATTTGTGACTTTACAATTTTCATCCAGATGATGTGTATAATTAATTAACATTTCTCTCCTTAAAACAAAAGAAACACACGAGGTATTAACTGGGCCTTCCATAGTACTCACAAGCAAATTGTTAAAGCAGTAAAACATAATTCTCTTGAGGATATCAACAGAAGGACTGTAAGCAAACTGAATGTGTGCATACATACTAATACACCCTTGATCCAGCCAAACTTTACAACTCCTTTACTTTCGGCAGTGTATGTGACCACAGCATCTCTGGTTGGAGTACTTTCTTCTCCATTCGCAAAGCCATCCTCAAAAGGTTCCTGGTGACAGAAAGAAATAAGAATGCAGAATAAGAATTAGATATAGGGACTGGGGAAGTGGCTCCGTGGTTAAGAGCACTGTCTGTCTTCAAAGGACCCAGTTCAGTTCCCAGCACCCACACGGCGGCTCACAACCCTATAACTCCAGGTCCAAGGGAGCGGACACCCTTACACCCTCACACCAGCTCACATAAACAATTTTTAAAACGAATTAGATGTAACATTGAATCACTTGACAAAAACATATATAACATGTATATGTGTATGTTCCTGGATGTGGGTGATGTAATGCTCACGTTTGCACATGCGCCTGCTGTTGTACCGCACTATAAGGTGTCATAGTCAAGGGGAAGCTCTTTCCAAAGCCTACAACATGCTGTCTGGGCTTTCAGCAATCACAACTGTGAGTCAAATAAACTTTCCTTCCTAAATAGCCTGGCTCAGGCATTTCCATGTATAAAGACAATACTTTACCTGAGAAAGACCAAAGCAACAAAGTAAAAGGAAACATAAAATTTAAGCGTTCCTATGAAGTAAGCCTACTTTAATGACTCCAGCTTTTAAAATGGGCCTAGTGGTAGAAACCATATCCTAGCACTCAGAAAGCAGAAACTGGATGACTGTTTGAGCTCAAAATCCGGGTATCACCTTAGGCAACATGCATGGTCCAGTCTGACTTAATAATGAAAATAACAAAATGAATGTCTTACACTTGGTGTCTAGAGTGCAGTGGCTGCCTGCTTGCTGCTAGGGGTCACGGTGGGGTTGTCCTGAACCCCAACACTCCAAGGACAGCCTGTCCCAGTTCTAGGTAATCTTGGACTATGCAGTAAGAACTCAACATAGACAGACAGACAAATGGACATACAGATAGACACACAGATGGACAGATGGTAAACAGAGTCAGGCCTTGACTCTTTACCACAAACTTCTTTCACCTAGCTGTCATACCCTTTCCCGCATCTGAAATATCAACATTAACAATGTAAAGTTCTTTTTGTTTGGGGTTTTTGTTTTGTTTTTGGGTATATATGCTTGTTTGTTTTTGTTTTTCAAGATAGGGTCTCTGTGTAGCCCTGGCTGTCCTGGAACTTGCTCTAGAGCAAACTGGCCTTGAACTCAGAGACCCGTCTGCCTGTGCTCCCCTCCCCCCAAGTCATGGGATTAAAGGCAAGTGCATCCACCTCCCTGAATAAAATTCTTCCACCAATACAGAAGATTCTAAGATTCACAGATCTATTCAGAGCCACCTCACGCTGAGCTGACCCTACCTGCTCTAAGTCATCATCAGTTCTATACACTTTCTACAAATCAGAGTACAGTCTCACTTTTCTTCTAATTCTGTAGCTCTTAGTTTCTTAGTCTACCTCCCCTCTCGGTGTTCTATCTGTTCAGTCCTTAGTGGGGCGCAGGCCTGACATCTCCAAACTATTATTACAAAGACTCATGAGAACATGGTGGGAAACGGGAAACGGTTTGGAACACAGGCGCTAGTCTAAAGTTACAACCTTCTCACCATCACTGTGGTTCTTAATTCAACACCAGATAACAAAGCACAGCTGTTACCTTCAACATCGATGCTTTGTATGTACAGAATCCGATTTGTGAAACTGACTTTAGTGCTTCAACATCACTAAGTGAATTTCCCTTGCATTAGTCTTACTGTCCTTCTCCTTACACAGAATCTGGGGTGAACGTGGCAGCCAGGTAGTCACCATTAACCCTAACAGAAATGATAGAAATACCTTTTCTGTAAGGCGACCAGATGTTAGTGCATCAGAGTCACAATCCCAGCTGGGCTTTACACCGCTGTCAAATGCTTCCCAGACAGCAGAGGGTCAATGCTGATTACTCAACTTCACCAACCCCCTCAGCTGCTCAATTATTCAAATAAAACCACAAAACACAGTGCTTCCTGGAAATTTAGTAACTTTTTTTCTTCCAGTTTTCACTCTGGAATATAAAGTCTGTAATATACACAAAGAAGGCATCTCTTTCCATCTCTGCCATAGAAAACTGAATATGTGCATCCCTAATCAGCTACTCTTCCCAAAGCTAAGTAGCAATGTGGGTGTCTTGAACAATGTCTAAGTATGCAGGCATCCCAAAATGTTTGCTGTGGGTGCTTATCAGAATTTCACATCAAAGTATATGCATATTAAACTAAAAAAGAATATGCAGGCATGCTTATAGTTCTAGCACTCGGATTACAAGAGGATTATTAGTCTACAGTCAGCCTGGACTATTTAAAAGAAAGTTAGAAAAAGACAAAAGTGGAGTGTGTAGACCAGGAGACAAAAGTCTATCAGGCACCTTAAAAATTCATGAATGGAATGTAGAAGAGGGGCCAGAAGAGCCAGTAGATGAATGTATACATGGGAACAGAATGAGAGGAACATACAGAGAGAAAGCATGGGCAGATGAGTGTTCTTCTAAGCATATAGAAATTACAAGAATGGAAGAACCCTAGCTTTCATGGTTATTATTTCTTTGCAGGAATTTGAAAAAGCTTTTGTTTGTTTAGACTAGATGGGTTTTGGTTTTGGGGATTGTGTGTTTGTTTTTTTGTTGGTTTGTTTCTTGTCCATTCAAAGGTCTCCTTCAACCAAGCCAAAATGGGGTATGTAGATGGGTCCGTATCTTTGCCTTTCACCTTGTTTGAGGCGGGGTCTTTTTGTTTGCTGCTTCACAGGACAGGCTAGCTGGCTCACAGGCTGCAGGGATTCTGTCTCTGCCTCTCATCTCATCGAAGTAAGGAACACTGGCATCACAGACACACGTTAACATGCCTGTTTTGTATGGGGACTCGCGTCTTCAAGGTCAAAGGTGAGCTACCCACAGAGCCAGCTTCTTAGCCCCCAAATTGAAATTTTTAAAATGCCTGAGATATAAATACATTTTAGACTTATTCTTGGATATATACATCTTAGAAACAAAAACTCTACTAATACCAACTTGTCACTTGTTTTACCAATGTATATTTTGATTCTGTTGGCTCTGAAAGAAAATATTCCTTATTAAGGCACCAACTAGACTTAGTGATTTTTTTCCCATCATATAACAGAAAATGCTCCAATCTATATATAGTATACAATTTATCACACAGTATTCACAAAATACATAGCAAAAAGTTCCTACAAATTGAGCTAATTCTTCCTAACACTAAAGTAGCATTATGTACTTTAGACAGTCTACAATGAAGCCAGATTAAAAAAAAAATCATGAATAAAACTGTACCTAAGGACAAATATTTTCCCAAGGGTTTTTTCCCCCTTAATTACAATGAAAAACCTTAATGGCACTTTAATTAGAGCTGTAACATACAACAAAGGGAAGGCTGTCTTCCATGTATGCTGTTGCTAATGCATGCACACTCATCTACACACCACAGAGCTCCTTTCGTACTTTTGAGTGGAGGTGTCCTACATGTTAGGTAGCCTTGACCTCCTGTTCCTTCTCCCCAGCCTCTGGAGAGCAGGAATCACAGGCCTATCCCCCCATGCTGATGCTACTTCTTCTTATGCTTGCAGCTCTTCTGTGGGCCTCCCAGTTATAAAGTCCAAAGAGTTTTCTCCTCAAGTACACGAAAGAATTAGTCAACTCTGGACAAAGAGATTAATACCAAGCAATGATGACAGTGCAGACACCAGGGATGCTTTTGGTTTCTTGTGATAGGGTCTGGCCATGTGGTCCCAGCTGGTCTCACACTCAACCATCCTTTTACTACACAGCCTCTCACATGCTGGATATGCTGGATTATAGAGATGAACCACCGTATTCACCTACCAAAATGATTTTATCACATGTCCCTATCACCCACCAGGAAAGGCATTAAGACTAAGGAGTGCAGCCCCAAGGAACGGCAGAAACACTATTAAAGTAGACTTTGGGCAATGCTTACTAACATAAATTCAGTTTTAGTGGAAACGTCATCCTGCTTTTTGTAAAAAGAATCTTTACTCGGTGACTTTAGGCATAATGAAGACGTACCATTTTCAACCTGGGAGGAAGGAAGATGCTTGGGTTGTCTTTCATTTTAAAGATCAGTGGGGCAAAGCTGTAGTAAAGAGTCTCTTTAGGGTTCAGGACACAGTCTTTAGAGTAATTTACGGCCATCCAAATATCAATACCTTTTAAGTAGGGAAATGGGCCAACCCCTTAATGGTGCCAATATGCAGCAAGAGTCCAAAGTGGTGCTGACCGTCATCCCCGCTTTTGTGGTTTCTGGGCATAAATGACAACCATACCCTTTCACTCATTCTTTAGACACAGAGGTAGCAATGCTATCGGCCACCGTGCTGGGACTTCCCCACCCTCTTACAGGGTGATTTTTTTTTTCCTTCCCAACTAGAGTTGAGGGGAGAAGGCAAGTCTTTACCATCACTGGAGAGCTCCTCCATATTCAATGCAGCCTCCGGTAAATAGTTAGCCCTATCAAAGGCTATACAACTTTTGATTTCCTTTTTATATTAAAGCATCTGGTTTCCTCATCTAAATGGAGGTAATAATCCCTATCCACCAATACCACATCCTGGAAGGCATTAATTAGGCTCTTTACATAATACAACAGACATATATGAAGTGGGTGAGATGTCCAGCTTTGGGTTATTGAACTGACATACCATAATTATGAAATTTAAGTAATGCCACAGTTCAATTGTGACAGTCAAATCTATAGCTAGGCATTTCAATGATTTTGAGATCAGCATTTTAACAGGACAGTAGTCCTTAGGTGACTTGGCTTTTTAATTCCTGGCTACTCTTCAGGAAGAGAAAAATTCATCCAGCTGATCCTATGTGAGTAAGGGTAGCAGCTTCCCTGAACTATAACATGTATTGATCCTGGTCAATTCTGCTCCTGCTGTGCCTGCTTAGAAGCTCTGACCTATCCCAGTAAGGGTAGATTAAGAGCAGACCCCTCACTACTCTTAACTCCTCTTGCAAATGATCACAGCTGAATATACATGGATCAACTCTCCATGGGTTGTGTGGACAAAGAACAATCCTGCTTTTGGGCAAGGAGATATTTAAAAGAATACATTTTCCTTTCAGCATCACCTATTTAAAAAAACCCTGAATTGTGGACTAATATACCTTACACATGAATAGAAGACAATAAAAGGCATTCATCTAATGAATACACGAGGATTGCTATTTACTAAAGAACAATAATCGGAGAGTTGCAAATAAAAGCTTTTTGGTTTCAGTAGTCAGATTATATGTCCTGGAAAGCATATAGTATACTCTCCTGACATGGCAAGATAGGCTCAATACTCCTTTCCATGATAAAAGGCAGCAAAGGATTATTACACTGAAAGCCTTTCTCATACTTTATCTGTGAAATAAAAGTCTTGATTCTGGTCACAATTTTATTGTTGTATCTTTTATATGGTATATCAAATCTTATAAATAATAACCTAAAGGGACAGCAAAGAAACTTGAACAGGACAAAAATGGTGAAGAGAATACTCAGAAGATGGGGTGAATACAGGATAATAGCTACATTAGAGGAAAACAGGAAATTTAGCAGTCAGAGCCAGACTTTTATTCAGGTTATCCCTTTGCAAATTATTCTGTGTAAATTCTAATCACTTCAGACAACTGCAAGTCACCAAAAGAGACAAAAATCTAAAAAAGAGGAATACACATAAATAAAACAACCCTTTTCTGAGTTGAGTTGTTTTGTTGTTGTTGTTTAAAGATTTATTTATTTTATGTACATGAGTACACTGTTGCTAACATCAGACACACCAGAAGAGGGCATCGGATCCCATGACAGATGGTTGTGAGCCACCATGTGGTTGCTGGGAATTGAACTCAGGACCTCTGGAAGTCAGTGATCTTAACTGCTGAGCGACCTCTCCAGCCCAAGTTGAGTTTTAAATAATAACACAAATTACAACATGTACACTACGGAAAAACAAAATGGAAAAGCCAAAGTAGTGACTCAAGCCGCCTTCCAGAGGCTCACACCCACCACAGTTGCTGGGGGCCTCCACAGCTGCCTTCAACTCAAGTCCTTTGAAAATGCAACAGGAAAGAGCTCTTCTCCCCATTACTGCTACAAAAACGTTAATAGCCACAAGAACTGGTCTCTAGACTGGGGAATAACCTGGCTTTTCAAAATTGTGGAAGGGGATCCTGGCAGAGACTCCATTCCAAATCAACCCAGGTTTACTGCAGTAATCCCCAGATTCTTCTGTGCCAACACGGCAAGACATAGGTTTTTACTAACAGGAAAGAAGACAGAATAACTATAGATCGAGCCACACCACTTTCAGAGAAGGAATCGCTATCCATAGATATAATCCCTCCAGAAAGGCATATAAATGTGTAACAGGAAACAGATGTGTGTTAACTTTGGAGGCCATTTTGACAGGTAGATATCAGTCTAACTGGCCAGTCACTCAGTATCTGTGTTGTAAGGGAGCCCCTCACACTTGAGTCTCCTTTTCATCAATGCTCCCAGTCCTACGCAGCTTTCACACTCCCTTGTACACTTTCCCATCGTAAGCCTGCCCCCAGGCCCAAAGTGTCCATGCTTTTTCAAGAAGGCTGGGAAAATGCAAGTTTTTTTTCTTTCAATAAATTATTCCTTGAATTTGTCATCAATTTTTTTAAATAAATAGTATCTGACATGTTTAAAGATAAACATTAGACAGTTAACAGAAGGGAAATTCTCACACTTTTTCTAAAGAAAAGCATACTTCCTTTTTAGGAATGAAAGAAATTCTAACGTTGAGACTTCTCTAGTCAAATCTACAAAATCATGACTTTATATTTTTCCAGTGTCTTAGAGGAGTTTACTGCTCAATGAGACAAGCAGAAATGTACATGAAATATGACATATACATGACACTTACAGAGCCAAGAAAGTTTCTATAACTTTTTAAAGAGACTTCTCTATCTACTAACTTTCTTTGAAACTCCTCCCCTCCAATTCTTATGCTTCCAATTGAGAAATTACTACAAGTTCAAATCAAGTATTTAACTGGTGCAATTTGACTTTAGCTGAAAAGCTGAATTTTTGTTTTGGTAACTAAGATAAACTCTCACTTTGTAGACCAGGCTCATCTGTACCTGGAGTGCAGGGATCAAAGGCATATGCCACTCTCAACCTAAAAATTGGTTTTAAACTATTTTCTCCTGGGGACCTTCAGCTTGAGCTCCTTCTGCCTTTCTCTTAAAGGGACGTAGCACCACCTCAACCAAATCCCAGCTTGAACCTCGCCTCCGTAACTGGGTGGTCACATAACTTTCTAATGCTCTCGTAGTTCCTTTGTAGCACACATCACATGCTGTGGCCCTTTTTGTAGACAGTACTCAGGTTTTATAGTTCAAGCGCTCACCTCGACTTGTCCAGACTGAATTAAAACAGAATGTCTGAAATAGAGACGTTTCCTGTCAGTTGTACTAAAATACAGTGAATTAACACTGAGCTTTATGATTAGCCTGTTTTCTAAATAATACTCTGAAACGACATGGTGAAAAGCGTCAGCTCCCACGTCAGTTCTCCTCAGATCCCAGTCCTAACACTCACTGTCTGTAGAACTCAGCCCCTAAAAGCTGACTTTGAACACTGTGAGATGGGGTACTTTCACATACTGTTTGAGAAGACAAAATTTAAAAAAAATGATAGTTTTATATAACAAAGTTTCTCATACCAGCTATTAAAGAGTTTCAAGAGAGAAAAGTTGGCATTTTAAGTTGTATGTCTCAGAATTTCATCATAAAAGCTTGGGCTAGCCTTGAACTCAGTCTCCGAGTACTGGTTATTATTACTTTAAATAAATCCAAAATAATACATCAAAAATGTAAAGGTTCATACATCAAAAAACTATTTACATCTTAAAATATTTTGGGGGTTACAATACTGATAAAAATCCTTAAAACATCAAAATTACTCATACAATTTAACAGCATCTGTTTTAGTCTAAGCCAAAATGTTAATAAAATAGCTTACTTAGCAGTTAAAACATATGGACACACATGCAAATTTAGATGTCAAAGTCGGGGGCTTATTCTAATAACTGTCCTGATTTTTTAGCAAGTACTAGCTAATTATATCATCCCAAAGCTACCAACACTTCCTGTCCGAGCTGTCGGTGATTGGTGTATTCAGTGTAATGTTCCCCATACAGACTATGCTTTCAAAACAGAGTATTGTTTTACACAAATCCAACTTGCTTTGGTTAACAATGCTCTATTAATATCCAGTGGCATTAATGCAAAGCTCAAAACTCAAGTGCCACAGATAAAAGTGGACAGTGTGACCATGTGACTTCACAATGAACCAAGTCAGAACTGCTGATCCAAGTCAAAGAATTCAGTACTGGAACTGCTCTGCATGTTCTTTACCAAAACTTCAAGACTGAGCTACAAAAGACTGTTTCACAAATAATAACACAAGCATCACTTCAATCCCACACAACTTGCTAATGTCAACTAGGAGCTTAAAACATTAAACAGAATTCGCAGGAAGCATACACCTTCTGAAACGAGAAGCAGTGGCATGTGTAACTTTTATCTCTAATTGTTTACAAGGAAGACTAAAAGTTAGGAAACAACGGACAGGCAGTATCAAAACTAAGCCAGCCCTGGAAAGCACTATGTAGGGAACCCCATGGCTGTCACAGCACTGGATGCTTCATGTGATTCTTACAGCAACAGATGCTATCTTCTGTCGTCTTTCTCATTTTCAGTTCATCAGAATCAAAGATGCCATATCCTTCTTTGGAAAATGCATTAAATGGAATGGTCTAGAATTTAAATGACCATTTAATGCTCGAGAATTGTCAACTGACAGCCCAACTATTTGCGCATGGAAAAGAACCCAGGGAAAGTGTGTGTGTGAGTGTGTTGGGGGATGGGGGGAGGCACAGAACAGAGGGGAAACAGATTCCTGTACCTGAGAGCATGAGTTTGCTGCTTTTTCAAAGTCTTCTAGAAGTTTGTGGCAAACAAAGTTGAGAAGCCAGATCAGTCTGAAATAACGGAACAGACCTCAAAATGATCAGTGGAAATAGAAAATTCATTTGATTTTTCGAGAAAAAGGAGAATAGGAGTAAGAGTAAATCCCCATACATCACCTGGCCCCAAATGAAGAACAGTAGAAGAGCGTTCTGGGAGCCCAGCAGTGGGTGTCGGCAGAGACAGGCACAGAACAGAGACATTCTGTGATGCCTGAGCCTAGCAAGGTGGCACACGGCTGTAATCCTAGCCTGAGTCACACAGTGCATTCCAGGTCAGGGTAAAATATATAGTAAGGCACTGTCTCAAATAAGAAAGGAAAATACATTGCAGAATATTAAAAATAAAAATTCAGGGTCACTACATGTATTATCTACATATTGATTTCTCCCCTCCTCATACTAATAAATGTATAAATAGATGAGAAAATATTTCTCATTCAAATGTTTGTGGTAGGGACTTAATGTTCTCGTCAGGATGCAAATATTTAAAACTATTAAAGAATATTAGGAAAATATTAAGGACTATTAAGGAAGTTAACAGTAAGTCTGAGTACCAACAGGAATCTGATAAAGAAATGAAGGCTGCATTTTAAACTTCAGAAATTTGAGACTTTGGTACAAGATTTTAAAGAAAAGCACAATATTTAGAATGATAAAGTCACTGAAAGGATTTCAGTTCAGACTGGAAATGACAGAAAAGCAGTAGATAAAATAACTAATTTACAGTTGCAAGAAATCAAACTCCCAGGCAAGACACAAAGGAAAGCACCTGTAGCTACAAACGCCTGGAAGCGAACATGAGAAAATCTGCAGTCCTAGAGGAGTTACCCATCCGGACTTTCAGCAGCAACTGAGGTCAGACCCTGGGACAGTGTACTCAAAGGGCTAAAAGAGAACCTGCAGAACTGTCAAGTCTGAAATAAGGACATCTTATAAAAACAGTATGTCACGGTACCTTGCTTCTATTGCAAGATGTTCTTAAGGAAGGAAAGCAACATTAGGTGGAAGAATACATTTCTAAAAGTTGAAAAACAATAGACATTATTCTGGTCTTAATTTTAATAAAGCTGTGTGACTGTTAAGAACAGTACTGCAATGTACTATTGAGTTTACAGTACATGACAATGGCAAAGGCACTAAGGAGGTATTCTGTCTTAAGATTACAGTATTTTAACTGAATAAATTCAATGTACCTAGTAGATAGAGCAGGTACCACTAGCCATACTCACAGTAAAAATCCTAGAACCTTAGTTACTTTGTAAGATCTTGTTTCAATCACCTATCCTACAAAGGAAGAGTCTTACAAACTGCTACAATGTGAAACTGTTCAAGTTCTCATTAATTAGTAGCTGCAATCTTCTAGGGTTTGCCTCACTGTAAAACTGATTTACAGAATTATATCCCACCGACTCCACCTAACCATGCCCTTCCCAGGTCCTGCCTACCTCCACAAATAGCAATGCCATTCTAAAGAACCATTACATTTCTATTCCATACATTTTGTGATGGTTTGCCTATGCTTGGCCAAGGGAATGGCTCTATTAGGAGGTGTGGCCTTGTTGGAGTAGGTGTGTCACTGTGGGCATGGGCTTTAATACTTTCCTCCTAAAGGGTTGGGGATTTAGCTCAGTGGTAGAGCGCTTGCCTAGCAAGCAGAAGGCCCTGGGTTCGGTCCCCAGCTCCGAAAAAAAAAAAAAAAAAAAAAAGAATTCCATAAAAATACTTTCCTCCTAGTTGCCTGGAAGCCAGTCTTCTGAATAAGGGGTGGAACAAGCTCCTCCAGCCCGGCGTCTGCCTGGAAACTGCCATGTTCCCACCTCGATGATAATGACTCAATCTCTGAACCTGTAGGCAGCCCCAGTTAAATGTCTTTCTGAGAGTTGCCTTGGTCATGGTGTCTATTTGAAGCAGGAAAACCCTAACTTAGACACACTTCATCCATACTAGAGCAAAATACCCATAATTCTCCCTTTAAAAACACCTTGATCTGAACCTCTGTTCTGCCCGCCACCTGACATTCTGCCTACTTCTGAGACCAGAGTATCCATCCTGGTATTTGCATGGGGTGAGCCCTTTCTCTGCTACTGTCTTTTATTGAGACAGTTTTCAACTACTCCTAGGTGGCCTAGCTGCCATTTTCTCATCCTGTTTTAGCTTCTTCACAGTAGGTACATCTGCCTGTTGTCTGCTACTAGAAGTCTCCTGGCTTTTGTGCTCACTGCTATCTGTATCTGCCACACTTAGAATAGTGCTGCTGTTGACGTTCAGGAAGAACTTGATGAATAACTGAATTTACACCCAGTTCCCTCAGCAAGGAACTAATTCAACTGGTATTATAGACTTCCCAAACACTGGGAAATCACTGTGACAAAGATGCTAGCCACGAAGAACTGATTCAACTTACATCTTTTAGCTTCTAGTTTCACAGGACAGGCATGAACATAAACATCTGGAGATATGGAGACAAGTGTGACTAGTATGTACAAATCTTTTCCTTTGCCTCATTTTAGATCCCCAAGTTTATCTTCTTTTTACCCAGGTAGTCAGTTGCTACATCTCCTTGGAGAATTAATAAAGAAACCAAAAGCCAGACTACAGTAGCCAATGACATGAATTTAGCAGGTTGGGGCCCCAGCAAAACTGCAATTTGTCTTTGCTACATGCAACTACTTTTCATGCTCCCACTTGATCTGGAAACTTCCCAGATACCACCCAAGTCGGGAGCTGTTCTTGTCCTTCCAGGGTGACTTTCAAGGAACCAAACTATATCTTGAAATAATTGTTAGCAGGGCATAGAAGTAGCTCAGTGTTAGAGGCGACTGTTCAGTGTTTTACTTAAAGCCCTTGTTAAGTGACAGGAACTGCCAGCCCTGATACATTCAGTGAACAGCTCTGTACTAAGTACCTAATCTCTGTATGGAAATTAATGAGACAAAAGCTGATTCTAGTGAGGGATTAATTAACAATTGCATCATCTCAAGTATCCTCCTCCTCATTATCCTCAGGATGTCAACACGCTGAAGTGAGGATGGCGAATCTCCCTTTCAGCAGCTCAAGCATCTTACAGCAGGTCTGAGCGACAGCCAGAAATACGTGATAAGAGAAAGACCCCGAAAAAATATTCTAGCATCAGACAGAAAAGCAAGTCTGAATTCTAGTTCTGTAGTTTTCAATGAAAATGGCTAGTAAGCCATTTTTAGTTTCTATAAGATCATTTTAGTACTAGTAAAGTGGGTAAAAGACTGACTTCCTAGAAATTAAAAGAAAAAAAAAACAATACAATACTGTTGCCTCCTTTACTCCCTTCCCCTTTTGTTAATGAGAAAGACAAAGAGAGGTGGCATTTGGGGTTGGGGATTTAGCTCAGTGGTAGAGCGCTTGCCTAGGAAGCGCAAGGCCCTGGGTTCGGTCCCCAGCTCCGAAAAAAAGAACCAAAAAAAAAAAAAAAAAAAGAGAGGTGGCATTCAATGCTTTGGTAACATAACATCTTCAAAAGGATTCTAAGTCGTGGTCTAAGAACAACTGCAAAGGTGATATGAAGTATATCTCCACTGAAAGAAGAGAGGTGGGGTGAAGAGATGGTTTAGTAAAGCACAAAAGCTGGATGTGCTAGCCCATGCTTATAATCCCAGAGCTGGCCCACAGCCTGATCTGGGAGCCTAACCCTAGGTCAGTCAAGGTAAAAGGTTTCCAATGAACAGCACACCTGAGGTCAACACGTACCTGCAAACGTGAAAATGTTTCAGCACAGTGGTTCTAACTGCAGTCAGCAAATACAGTCACTGGTGGTGGTGGTGGTAGTGGTGGTGGTGGTGGTGGTGGTGGTGGTGGTGCTTTAAGTCCAGCAGCAGCAGACTGCTTACCACCTCACATTTAATAATTATGCCCACAATCACAAGTGTTTAAGTTGTTAATACTTACTTTTCTGGTACTCTCTGCTTTCTATTTTTTTTCTTTATTTATTTATTTTTTTTTTCGGAGCTGGGGACCGAACCCAGGGCCTTGCACTTGGTAGGCAAGCACTCTACCACTGAGCTAAATCCCCAACCCTTTCTATTTCTTCCTGTAGGAGAAACTGCTGCTTTGACTGAGGGGAGAAGTAGAGGGGCGCATAGCAACTTAAAAAAAAAAAATCAATTCCAAGCATCAATTTTAGAGTGTCTACCCTTTTGAGAGTTTCACTACATAACTTAGTCTGGCCTGGAACCATGTAAACAGCCACGACTAGCCCAGTACCAAACGGTGCTGCCACCTCAGCCTCCCATACCTGCATATTGTCTGCCATCTTTAAAACTCCTGTCTTCCTAGGGTGCTGCTTTCAAGGCTATTAGAAGTCCCCAACACAAGTGTAGGAGGTCTCCAGCCCCCGACCACACTTACTTTCTGATACGCCCTGCTCCACGACTCTTTGGTGTCTTACACAAAATACAGCTAGAACGCTCTTTGGCACTCCAAATTCACTCTACGTTGTTTTCCAAGTCTGGTAGGAGAATCCAACTATTCAGTTACTCATGTTTAAATCCTGGGAGTCAGCCTCTCTCACATCTATCTAATCTGTTTTTGCAGAAATCCTTACGGTGTCTAAGTCAGACCAACAGTTTAAGATTGCATTTCCAGCCACACCTTAGAAGCCCTGTCTGGCCAGCAATGCCGTTCAAATAAAATAGATCATGTTCTCTGTCACACAGAACCGCTGAAGGCTTCCCACTACTTTTACAGTACAACAAACTGGCCATTGAACAGAGCTGTCCTCACTACCTTTATAAATACAGTTTTGTTCTGGAATGTTGATTCACCATCAACTTATCTTTCAGGTCTCAGCCACAATACAGCACTTATCCCTTCCCAAAGCCCAGCCAAAACGAGGGTTCATCATATCCCGATGTTTCCTTTCACTGCCTTTATTTGTTATGTTAATAACTATTATTTGCTGTGTGTCTGTGTAGGCAGGCATGGTATCTGTCTTGCCACTCACTGCATCACCCATCATCCTACAGTTACAACACAGTCGCCCCTTCCCCAGTCAACAGCTAACTAGAAAGCCATCTCGGCCTTCTTCCTGGAATGGCTGCAGAACACAGAAAGAATCTGACCCTGCTGCAGTCAGGCATTAGGGAAAGACTTGACAAGGCCGGTGACAAGAAGGCAACACTAGTCTTTTCCTAACAAGTCTGTGGAGCATATTTGCCTTTTACGGCCTCTGATTTCCCATTCTCTGCACCTGTTACTTAGCTCGAGGATGGGAAAGCGCTCAGGCACTGGAGTCCAGTGACATGACAATCAAAGACATTCTAAGTATCATTATTTCACAAGGGCTAAAGTACTAGAAAAGTGTCTGTCAATCTGTATGGATAAGGAACAACTTCGGGAATGCCAATCAAGAGACTATGGCCATGTGTGCCGCCACTGCCCACCCTTCCACCACACTGAGCAGTGTTTAGCGGTGTTTGTAGTATGTAACACGACAGGTTTTTAACCCGTTTGCTGCAATAATCCTCAAGTTTGCTTATGAGTTAGCTAACACCAGCACCTTCTGGTTGCTATGTGGAATCTGGGTAGAGGCTGGGGTCCACCTATAGGAACAGCACCTATCTACCATGTGCTGTGAAAAGGTAAGGAAAAGCTGAAGGTTTCATGATGCTGCTCACTGCTCAAACAGAACTCTGAATTGAGCATTTGATAAACTGTTTCCATCTAGTGATATAATGAAAAGAATCTAAAATTGAAATCTTAAGAGTTTAGACTTATACTCTGAGGAGCCAATGTTAAGAAAATCAAAATAAGAATCACATTTAGCAATAATATTCCATGCACTCAGGATGGCCAGGGCCCATTATTTACACTGCATATTTTCTTTAATCTTCACCATAAATAATCCTGGAAAATTGGGGAAGCTGAGTTTGAGGACTCAGGTGACTTTTTCAACTAAGAAATAACTAATAATGTGCCTATTTTTCAGATGTGCAAAACTGAACAAAACCACAACCCAAATCACAAACCAAGATTTGAAGTGCACTGTTACTGACAAAACGTAAAATAGCGAAAACTTACTTTCAAGGGTTTGAGATGACACCTTTCTATTTAAATCCTACAACTTATAGGCATACTGCTAACTTTGGCTTTACTGAAATAAATCTGAGTGAAATGCACTGTACAGAAATTCCCAATACTAAAGATGCTCCCGAATCATTTATCAACTCTATTACTATGTGAAAAACTACATACGAATAAAATAAATGATTCAGGAAGTATTTGGCTCCTGATACGACAAAGGACAACAATAGAATGGTAGCATTATCTAAGGCTAAACGATGTCAATTTTTACACTCCCTAAGCTTGTGAGAGCTAGGACTTGTGCACTTACTTCAAACCATGACTGTTACTTTGTCAAACACAGGGACAAATGCAGTCTCATGAGACATGACCCTATGAAATCATAACATCAGCCAAAACCAATCACAGAAACTTCTTCACAGTGATCATCTCAACCTGTGGTACCGACTCTGAAGTCACAGAATTCCATTATGGACTCGCTGAGGCAGATGTCAAGTAATTCAGCTCATAAAAGTTAAATATTAATCAGATCTCAAAAGCATCAATGTTATCTTCAAATAATTATCTGAACCCGGAGGAAATAAAAGCCTTATGAGGCCATAAAAAAACAGAATTAGTAAAGTCAATAAGAGTACATGAGAACGGTTCTCTATTTACAAAGTAGAAGGGCTTTTACAGGGACCCCAGATTATGTCTCTGGACATCCCTGAGGGGTAAAATAAAATCCCTGTGTTTCATTTTTTCTCTAGACTCAAAGATTCACCACTGTCAGTTTTTGTTATGTTTTGTTTTTTTAAATTCGGCCCTCTTTCAAAGATTTATTTTATGTGTATGAATGTTTTGCCTGCATTCCTCCTGGATGTATATACCATATGCATGCATGCTTCGTGCCTGTCAAACTGCAAGCGGAGTTACAGATGGTGGTCGTGAGCCTCCTTGTGAGGGCTGGGAACAGAACCCTCCTGGTCCCCTACGCAACAAGTGCTCTTCTGAAACATCTTTCTACAACCCCCACCCTCCATACATGCCTCTTTGCAAAAAGTTTACAAACAAACAAAAACAACAAGATTTGGGATTTCCCACCCCAGGGCTGGGAAGCAGAAGCTGATGGATCTCTGTGAGTTCCCAGCCTGGTCTACACAGCAAGTTCTAGGACAGCCTGGGCTACATAGGAAGACCCTGTCTTCAAAGAAAGATTTCTATAGCCCTCTGCATATTTAGGATTGCAAAAACTGAGCTTTAATAATTAATAGACTACAAACACATGCTATTAGAGCTTTCCTTCAAACACCAACCTTTCCACTCAGGACCTCTAATGGATATACAGAAGCCATACACTACAATCTAAAAAGGACCCAGATGGTAGGCAGTAGGTTCTCTCCACCCTGTCTCAACAGAGCCTTTTCTAAACTTCTTCCACACTCTCTTCGCTGGTCCCTAACATGTGTAACCCAGCGAGGTGGCACTGGGTGCAAAAGACAGTGTATACAAGATATATAACTGATTGGGAGAGGCCGCTAAGTGCTGCCTCCGCTGTATCACATAACCGGCCAAACCCGCTGCAAACTTTTGAAGGATTAAGTTACATTCCGCTGCAATTCCACACTTGACAGCTGAATCCAGAGATGCCAGCGAGTCGTTCCTTGGGTCTTGCGCTGCCACCTCACCAAGGGAGAGTCAGCGGCTGCATCCTGAGGCCAGCACGCGCCAGGGCATGGGGAGGGAGGAAGGTCTGGGCGAGCTCACCTTTTCCAGCTCATCGTGGAGCTCTGCCAGGCTGGGCCGGAGCAGCTTCTCGCCCAGCTGCGCGGCCGTGTGCCGGTAGTGGTCGATCCTGGGCACCGCGTCCATGGTGTTGTGGCCGAAGGTGCGCAGGTAGTAGGTGTTGGTGTGGGTGTCATAGTAGTACTGCTGGTGGTGTCCACTGCCACCACCCGAGTGCAGGCTGCTGCCCTCGCTCAGCACCGTGTCCCCGCCGTTCTGGAAGCTCACGTTGGGCCCGTCGCCACCGACCCCCGCCGCATCCGACAGGCTGTCGTCCGCCGACGAGGAGGCAGCCGGGTCCACGAAGTTCACGCGGAAGCGGCCCTTGGCTTCCTCGCTGCCCTTGGCCACGCCGCTCTCAGTGCCGGCTTTCCCAGCCGCGGGGGTCTCCTTGCCCGCTGCCCCGGCAGCCGCCGCAGCCGCCGCTGCAGCTGCAGCAGCCGCGGCCCGCCCGGCGTTCTCGGAAACCGGGTCCACCTGGAAGCGGCTCTGGCTGGGGGTGGGCCCCAGAGGTTTGCCCAGCCCATCGCCAGCGGCCGGGGTTCCCTCTCCGCGCACCCCGCCGCCGGCCTGGCTCCCAGCGGTAGCATCCTCTCGACCGGAGAGTACGGCCGTGCCGGGCAGGTCCACCCCGGCGGCAGTCAGCGGCGCGTCCCCATCCCGGGCGGGCCGCGGGGCGCCAGACGAGGGCGCCGCGGGCCCGGGCTCCATCGCCGCCCGACGCTCGGGGACCTGCGGAGCGGGCGGGTGGACGCTGCGTACAGCGCGGCTCGGGTCCCTGGCCGGCGCTCCCACTAAGGAGCCGGGGGAGAGAGAGTCGCAGCGCCGCTGCCTCACACCCGCGGCACGCTCGCCGCCAGCCGCCAAGTGCCCGCGAGCGCGGCCGGCCCCGCGGTTTAAAGGCGCGGCGGGGCCGCGGCGCTCGGTGCAGCACGCGGGAGGCGGGGCCGCTCAGCCCGCCCCTCAGCCCGCCCCGAGCCCTGCGCTGGCCAGCCTCGCGCGCCGACCCTGGAGAGCGCCGGCCTCCGCACCGCAGCGAGCAGGCGCGGCCGCACGCGCCTCCGCGCAGACCTGCGCGCCGCCGCCCCTTCCGCCGCCGCGGTCCGCTCCGCGTCCTCCCTCCGTCCTCCCGCCCGCCGGCAGCCCCGGCTCCCGCACCGGCTGTCGCGGATGCTCTCCCGGCTGCACGGACCCTGTGGACTCCTCTCGCTTCTTTTTTTTTTTCCTTTCCCCCTTTTTTTTTAAGTTCTAAACTCGCAGTACTTGGGGCGAGCCGGCGAGATCTCGCGAGATGCTGCGGGGCCTGTGGGCGGTTTCCCTTAGGGCGCGTGGTACCCAGGCCCGCGGCGCTCTGGCTGCGGGTGATGCTGGGGGCTTTCCTGTTGGGCCCGCGCGCGCTTCCGGAGGCGCTGGCCACGCTCGCTCCCGGCGAGCCCGGCGCGCACCCTGACCGGGCGCCCAGCTCTACCGCTCCGTGCCCGCGTTTTAGATTTCCATAACCAAAGAGTAATTCCAGCCGCGATGCCGGTGGGTGTGTCAACACTTGGGTGACACCTTTATTTCAAAAGCTGGTAAAAAAAAAAAAAAAACGGTGAGGAGGGAACCTCATTTCGACGTTTGATGACATTTTTAACTTCAGTGTTAGGAAACGCAGTTCTTAGAATACAGGGACCGCAGCAGCCAGTGTTAACAATTGCTAGTTTTCCTTTTTGCTGTGGTCCTGAAGAACTCCCTCAGATTTTAACACAAAAAGCCACTCCTGCTCTGCGGGCTTGTTTTCGCTGGAAATAGAGGAACACCTGTTTTCCAACTTAGTATCAGTATCCCCCTTTATCAGCCTCACCAAACCTAAGTGAAAGTGAGTGACCCCAAGTAGTTTCCTCTGATCATTGCCTGTTATGCCTGCGTTCACTCTATGTTTAAAGAATAGTTGGAATAAACACCACTTGTTGTTGACTACTTTAAGCAAGATCAAAGAGCCTGGAATTGCAGAAATAAAAGGTGTTGGGGGGAGGCGGGGCAGCCAGTTCACCGGAGATCTTAATCACCCTTGATAATTTATCAGCTATATTTTCTGTATTTTAAAGATGGAGATGGAAAAGAACAGATATTGGGTCATTCAGCCAAGGCTTCTAATACACCCCTCCCTGACTCTTCCCCACCTTGAACTTTCCCAATATTAACAGAAAATCAGGAGAAGCCAGGGGAAAAAAGGATGTGTGCTTTTAAAGCTGTGTGCTTTTCTACTAGGGAACTGCTGTGTTAGTCACAGATCTCTGTATTGTGTGCCTTTCAGCATACAGCTCATCTGTGGCTGTGAGAATTCAACATTAATTTACCTAGCAAATGTCGGAACACCTGCTATGAGCTCCCCTGTGTCCTGAGAATGGATAAACTAAAGAGATCTGTCAGAAGCAGATGCTAAGGGTGGGGGTGGGGTTGTGTGAGACTGGAATGGTAGATCTTCCTTAGGATGGCATCACTGAGGTGACCAACCGTTGAGCGAGAGAGTACATTATGCAAATATGTTGAAACAATCTATTGTAAGTAGAGAAAGCAGAAGCACCATCATGGGAGCAGGCCTGGTGTGGAAGTGCATGCAAGGCATTTGGACTGGTTCTTCTCAAGACATGAAAAGAGTCGAGGGCCAGAAAGTCAGAGTTTGAGGATGTGGGAGATGTGTCAAGTCTCTTGCTGGGGCTTTTACTTTGTGTGGAATGATAGTTCAGGCTTCCTCGGTAAACTAGTATAGACCAGATGACTTAGGCAACAGAAAATAACAGTTCCGCATCTCTGAATCCAGGGCACTGGAAGGCTTAGGCGCAGGTGAGGACTCTGCTTACAGACAGCTTCCTTACCAGTGTGGCCTTCCACAGGGGCGCCACCACTCTGCTGCTTCTTTGACTCCTCATAAAGGCACGGTTGAGCTGACCCCTGTTTTATCCCTATGAGCTCACTTGGCCTTGAAGTGACCGTTGAAAAACCTTCTTTCTAATTCAATCAAACAGAGGTAGGCGACTTAAACTGTGAGTGTTTACACTACATAATTCGGTCCGTAGCAGCTGTCAAATCATTGAAGAGTCCAGGATCCTTCCGCAGGAAGAGCATCTTCCATGTAGAATTATGCTCAGTGACTGGCAGATGGCGGCACATGCCTTTGATCCCTGCATTCAAGAGGCAGAGGCAGGCAGATCTCTGTGAGTTCAAGGCCAGACTGGTCTGTAGAAGATCCAGGATGGCCATGACTACACAGAGAAACCTGTCTCCAAACCCAAAAAAAACAAAAGTGTGTCCAACTTAGTGATGCTTCAGGAAAGCTGTCATGCAAGGTCAATGATGGAGCTGAAAGAAATTTATATCCCTGTTTTATTGTACTTTTTCTGTTTGGATCCACACACAACCTTATATTAAGCCTGGGGCGTTCTGTTCATTGACATGTTGTGCATTTTTGTTGCCTAGGATAAATAGGCTGAGTATAACCCATGGATGGTATGGTGTGAACCATTTAGGTTTGAGCACCTACATCCTACAGTGATCCCTCAGTATTACCAAACAGCAGATTTGTCCCCCTACGTTACCAACATAGAGGACCAATGGACCTTCTGTAGACAAAGAGGTGGCAGAGACAAAGAAAGAGCAATGTGTAAAGGTGTATTAGATCAGGCCCTCATCGGACAGTGTGGCTTTGGCCATGGTAGTGCGTAGTAGAAAGGGGGGTAGGTGGTTAGATGAGTCATGGTAAGGGAGAGAGTAGCATTTGCAGACGGATACAGAGTGAAAACCCAAGGGTGCTGGCCCGGGCAATTGATAAATAGTGAAGCTTCTGAAGTGAGAGGGAAAGAGTAGGCTTGAATGAGATAACAACAGGAGCTTAGAGACATCAAAACTAAACATAAACATATAGGAGTAGCAAATCATCACCTGCATAAGCTTATGATTGCAAACGGAAGTTCCAAGAGAGGATACGAAGTAGAGACGTCACACTTGGAAGGAAGTGACATTTCAGCAGACATCTGAAACACGCCTAGAAATATACTAACTCACAGAGCATTTCTTTTTTATTAATCATTCCATTCATTTACATCTCAAATGATATCCCACTTTCCGGTTACCCCTCCACCAGCCCCCCATCCCACATCTGCCCTCCCCTTTACCTATATGAGACTGCTCCCCACCCACCCACACTCTCCCGCCCACTGCTTCAGCATCTCCCTACGCTGGAGCATCAAGCCTCCTCGAGACCGAGGGCCTCCCCTCCTGTTGCTATCAGGTAAGACTGTTCTCTGCTACATATGTATCTGGAGCCATGGATCCCTCCAGGTACACTCCTTGGTTGGTGGTCTAGACTGTGGGAGAAACTGGGTAGTCAGGCCAGCCTATGTTGTTCTTCTAATGGGGTTGTAATCCCCCTCCATTTCTCCAGTCCTTCTGCCAACTCCCTCACCAGGTTCCCTGAGCTCAGTCTGATGGTTGGCTCCAAGCATCCACATCTGCATTGCTGGCGGGACTTCCTCAGGACCTGCCATACCAGGGTTCCTGTCAGCAAGCACCTCTTGACCACAGCAATAGTGTTGGGTTTGGTGTCTGCAGACATGATGGATTTCAGGGAGGGACGCAGTGTAGACTAAAGCCTTCCTGGAGAGAACATGACCCAGTGACCTTGAAGTCTTGTTAGAAGCATAAGAGACAGGTAAGAGCAGTGGACAGTTGAGATGTTCCTTTTTGTCTACATCCCTGCTGATATAGAAGGGCATGTGACCAGCCTCTTTAGAAGGCTGGAAGAGGGAGAGTCAACAATGGGATCTGAGACTTTGTCAGTCTACTCCAGGGTGAAAACATTAGTAGTGGCCACTTTAGAAGGATCTATGTCTGGGACAATGGCCTAAAGCCTCTACATCACAGTCTAATTGTACAGTACTGTGAAGAATAGAGCAGCATAACCCGTGTTGCATGTGAAAAACTTAAGTTACGAAAATGAGTAATTCCAAAACTCAGTGACAAAAGACAGAAAGGGGAGGGGGAGGAAGGGACCCAAAAGATGAGAAGAAAACCAGCTGAAGCCGTTCGGAAGCAGGACCAAGGTGAGTTGAATATATTGAATTACATAGAGGTATTGGGTAGGGGAATGGGAGTGGATGTATTTCCAGGAGAAACAATCAGAACACACACGTGAAACATGCAGAATTGCTGTCAGGAGGTCTCCTTTGGGTAGCGGTCAGTCATGTGGCCCTCCTGTTGGCCAGGTGCCAGCTGAGGGCCTCATGAAAACAGACTCCTCTTCAGTGAAATAGAGGAGGCCCCTTGCCCCACCTGTTTACGTTTCCACCTTCTGCTCATAGCCCCAGCCCTGCACAATGCACTCTGGGCAATCTCAGCAATTTGTACCGAGATGGGGAGCTAGAAGGTTCTTAGGTTATTATTTCAGACTTCTCACACCACAAATGATGTGTCTGGTCACTTTTATTGTCCACTTCTTACAACCTAGAGTCACCTGGGAAAGAACCTGACGAACTGCCTACATCAGATTAGCCTATGGGCCTGCCTGTCTGTGGGGCATTGCTTGATGCCTGATTGATGTAAGAGGGCCCCGCCCACTGGGAGCAGCAGCATCCCAAGGAGGGTAGTCCTAGGCTGTAAAATCTTAGGTGAAATCCTAGCTGAGCATGAGCCTACATGAGTCAGCCACCAAGTAGCATCCTCTGCGGTTCCTGTAGGACTTTCTTTTGGCCATAGGTTCCTTCCCTGGTGGGAGGCAATGCTACCCCAATAGCAAGCAGCCCTGCTTTTGAAATCCTGCCTTGAGTTCCTGCCCTGACCTCTCTCTGTGGACCGTGACCTGGAAGTGCAAATCAAATGACCCCATTTCCTCCCTAAGTTGCTTTTGGTGAAGAAAGGAAGCCGGAACACGAAGGTACCTCATGGAGGCATAAGTGCTGGTTGGGCTCTTCTCTCTATCTATAGAATTAGTATATAAGTACAAAACCCGCATAGAACCCTTCAGTGCTTTTGAAACCAGCATAGCCCCTGCTGGCCTAGAGCTCACTGTATAGGACAGGCTGTCCTCAAAGTTGCAGCAATCCTCCTGCCTCTGCCTCCTAAACGCTAGGGCTACAAGCACGAGTCTCCGCCTGGCTTCCTGTGGAACCTTTAAAATTAACACACGTGCATGCGACCCTGAGCCAGTGAGTTCAGTTAGACAGACTGACCGCCTAGCTGGCTGTGGTTTTGTGTTTTCACTGACTGGCATGAGGCAGGCAGATGTAGTCAACCGGTGTTTCCCTTGGGAAATGAAGCGATTATCCTTTCCTGGGAAAAAGAAAACAGTCGCCCTGGAGAAGCTGGCTCTCTCGTGTCGTGAACCTTATTTTGTTTTCTTTCCTAAGTCCCATTCATGCTCTCCTTTCATTAAAAACATTGTAAATATTTTCAAGTCAGCACTAAACATCAATCCAAACCTTATTAGCCCTTTTCACTGCACAATATTTAAACTCATGCTTATAAGTTATCCCTTTTGAAACAAACAACCCAAAGCTACCAACTGTCTGTCTTTCTGTCTGTCTGTTTACCTACCTACCTATCTATGACTTCATGTGGGTCTCAGTCCTGTTGTGTCTGGAAGGCACTGTTTCCTTGGTGTGCTCCACCATTGGCTTTTTCCATCTTTCTGCCTCCTCACTCTCGGTTGAGCCCTGAGGGAAGGGATTTGATGGAGACCTCCCCCAAGGTCTCTTGTCTGTACACTGTCAGTTGCAGGCCTCTGCATAGTTCCCCTCTACTCCAAGAACAAGCTTCTCTGATGATGGCTGAGGGAGGCGCATCTATGGGGATAGCCAATGTCATTAGGAGTCCTTGTATCACACACTAGGTTCCTGGGGCAGAATCGTTTGGGGGTTTCCCCTGGGCTCCAGTCTCAGAGTCTTGTCTGCGCTAGCAGTGTCGGGCCTGGATTCCACATGGAGTGGGCCTTAAATCCAGTCAGAGTCGTTGGTTCCTTCCACCGTGGAGACCTCACGGGCAAGCCACAGTTGAAGGTCACAGCAGTTGTAGGGGGCTTACCATCCTCCTCTAGTAGCGTGCAGAGTGAGGTGCTGTGAAAACTAGGCAGTAGAGGTAAAGCCTCGACTTCCCTAAAACACACACCCCTTCATAATGGCTCTGCCCCTCCCCCATGCTTTACGGGCTGAACAATGCGATATTCAATAATGCACTAATGCAATCCCTCACTAAGCTGCACACTCACGTTTCCTTCACCATGAATAAGAAAAATCTTTAACGATTGAATCTTCCAGTGCACTCTTCAATGATTCTCTTCTTACCTCAAAAAAAAAAAAAGTCACAAACACAATTCAGATGTATTTTTATAAATGTTTTAAGATGCCTGAAATCCAAAAAGCCATGAACGAGGAAAGTATCTTCTTTTTACCACTGGGGCTCAAGCACAGGTCCCGACCCGTGCTAGACAAGCATTCCACCACAGAGCTATACCTCCAGGCCTGGGAGAGAATCTTAAATGGGTGTGAGTAAGCACTTTAAAAAAGAAACAAAGGAAAGGCTGAGTGTGGTGGCACAAGGCTTTAATCCCAGCGCTGGGAGGCAGAGGCAGACAGGTTTCTGTTGAGTTAGAGGTTCAGCCCTCTATACATGGGGGGTTCCAAGGCAGCCAGGGCTATGTAGAGAGACCCTGCCTAAATAAACAAACAAACAAACAAACAAATAAAATAAGAAAAAAATTTAAACTGGAGAGATGGCTCAGCAGTGTTAGAAGTGTGTTAAGAGCACGTGAATATTCTTCTACTGGACCAAGGCTCAATTCCCAGCACCAATATGGCAGCTCATAGCTGTCTGTGTCTTCAGTCTTCTGGTATACGCTGTGCATGGATGTGGTACACACGTGTATGCAGGCAAAACACCCATACACATAAAAATAGTCAATAAATAAAATGTCCGAAAACAATATATAAAACAAAAAGATTTAAGCTGGATACACTTTAATCCCAGCACTCAGGAGGCAGAGACAAGCAGATCTCTATGAGTTCCAGGCCAGCCTGGTTTACACAGTGAGTTTCAGGACACCTACATAGTAAGACCTGGTCTTAAAACAAAATAAAAATTCTATTTAACACATTGTAAAGATGACATTTTTTTCTTTAGTAACACACTAAATAATTTTACATAATTATCGAATATGTAAGTCACTTCAGTATTTTAGCCAACTCAAGTTATTATAAACAAACAATTCATATTTTTGTTTCTTATCCCGACCAAAGATTATGGCAAAAAAGTATAATTTCCACTTTTATTTTCTGGATTATTTCTCCTAGTGTGTCATTATGGAACCCAGTTTCTAAGCATATGGTTTTTATCACTTTCTTCTGTATTTTCCAAGTAATTTGATGTTTCATTAAATGTAAGCCAAAACTATTAGGTTTGATATTACAGTTTTTTTTAAAGAAAATTAAGGAAACAAATCCCACTAATGATTATGAGGGTAAAAACAAGCTTTTATAGTTCAAGTAATGTTTTCCTTTAAAATTGAGCTATCATGGACAGAGAGATGACATAGTTCACAGGGGCACTTGCCACCAAACCTGATGGCTTGATCAAGTCTTAGGTTGCATAAAGTGGAAACAGAACACTGACTTTTGCAATTTGTTCTCTGACCTACATATGTTCACTTCAGCATGTGTGTGGGCATGACTCGTGCTCGAACACACACACACACACACACACACACACACACACACACACACACAAAAGTTCTTTTAGTAGGCTCTTAGGTTAACATTGTAGCTTGATGGTAAAGGGCTTGCCCAGCACACACAGGCTCTGGGTTCAGTCTTCTCTGTGGACGAAAATAAAAACAAAAGGCAAAAACAAAGAAACAGAATTTTTAAATTATACTGAGCTAACTTCCAATATGTCCCTGAGTATAAATGCGTTCAATTGGTAGGCCCTTTGCAAGTTGACCGTAAAGAATCACATATAATTCTAGCACTTGGGGGAGTAAAGACCGGAGAATTACCAAAGGTACCAGACCAGCCTGGACTATGTAGCTCCAGGTCAGACTCAGCTAGTTGTGGTGTGAGAGCCTGTCTCAAACAAAACAACAAAAATAACCAACTCAAGCTGTGTGTGGAGTGTTGGCACACAGGCATAATCCTAGTTCTTCGGAAGCCTGACCCTGAAGGAGTGTAACATTTAGATGAGCCTGAGGGTAGAAATTTGAATAAGAATGGCCCCCACAGGATGAGATATTTGAATGCTTAGTCACCAAGAAATAAAATTGTTTGACAATTCGATTCGCAGGCAAGGCCTTCTAGAAGAAATGTGTTATCACTGGGAGTGGACTTGGAGGTTTTAAGAGCTTAAACCAAGGCCAAGGTTGATTCTCTCTCAGCCTGCAGACCAGGATGTAGCTCTCAGCTACTGCTGCTCTAGTACGGTGCACACTGTCTGCTCCCTGCCATGATGATAATGCACTAAGCCTCTGAAACTATAAGCAAGCCCCAATTAAGTGATTTCTTTCCTAAGATTTGCCTTGGTCATGGTGGCTTTTCATAGTAATAGGACAGGGACTAAGACACTGAGCGATATAGAGTGACTCATACCCCTCATTAAAAATATCTACCTTTATTATAGTTAGTTTCTAAAAATATGAAATTATAGACTTTATACCAAACATTTCATTTAAGATCCCAAGTAATTAAGCACTTATTACTTATCATCTTATCAAAGAGATACAGGGAGGCATTTTATGTTTTGCAGTAGCAGGAACCGAACCCCTGAATTCATGCATGGTAAGCAATCACTCTACCCCTGAACCATTTCTTTAGTTCACAATACTGATGTTAAAAAGCCATAGAGAAAAACAAGAGGAAAGTGATGCTTGCAACGGTGTCACCTAAAAATAACACCTTTTGGTTTTGATATAAAAATAACCTCTTGTATGTTTTGTGGTTTTAAAAACTTATTAATGATATGATCATTTTCCACATAAAGTAAAACTGGGTGGCCTACAATTCCACACTTTCTATTGGCTTCATAACATTGTATCATTTAGATTTACCACAACTCACTAAATCTGTCATGTTGCGTTTAATGTCTTTGTGTGCATGTCCTGGCTGCCCCTTTCTTCACGCCTGCCTCTGTTGGCCAGGCAGGTGTCAAACTCCTGGGCTCAAGTGATTCTTCTGCCTCAGACTCCTAACTATCCTGACTATAGGCAGACACCACTTTGAGCTTTCATGGCTTTCTCCCTGATTGATTTTTCCTAAAAATAAATCCCTAGAAATAAAGTGACAGAATGTGTGTATTTTAAAACTTGACATACATTGCAAAACTGTTTTTCAGAAAAGTGATTCTGTTGGTATTGTGTCTGACTCCTGATTCCTTCTAACCTTGCAGCTTTGAAGATGAACCCCTCCTCGTCCTGTGATGACTTGATCAGCAGAAGATATTTTAATTTTCAGATTTTAGAACTAACGGTCTAAGGATGTGCTTTCTAGTACGCATCTGCAGTCCCAGCTACTCAGGTGAGGTGGGATCCTCAGAGTTCAAGGCCATTCAGGACAACAGAGGCCTCAGAACTATGCCCGCCTCCCACAAAGAACAGCCTTTAGCAGTTATGTATGTACATTCTGAAGTGCCTGCTGATGCCTGTAGTAGACATTTGCTATGTCCTGAGAGTCTGGCTTCCATCCTGTTTTGATGCAAACCTATAAATGCTTTTTTAGTTCTTATTCTTGTTTAGTTGCTTTGTTCCCCACTTATTCGGTTGGGTGGATGATACCACTGTGTATAGTTTTGGAAGAACTAAATTAAAGAAATTAAAACCCTGCCAGCCCCAACCAAATTGTGAGCACATCACCGAAGTGTGCCAACCAGCCTCTGTCATGTTTTGAAGTCTGGGTGGTAGTTTGAAAACTTAGACACGAAGTCAATTTGCTGTAATTGTTACCTCATCCTAACTCACGACTTCTCGATAGGGAACTGCTGTGCCTGGGCTGGTCCAATGTGGGCTGCTGGCTGAGAGAGATTACAAAGGCCTCAGCTGCCTGGGCCACTGTGAAAGGATACAGCAGTGAGCACCCAGTGGGAGTGGCTGAGGCTTCAGCATCCTCCTGTGTTTAGACTAACCCTCTGCAAGTCCTGCCTCGCTCTCTTTTGAGATAGATCTCCTGAGACCCAGAAGCCCCTCTCCCTCCCTCTCTCCTTCCCTCTCCATCTCAGTCTGCAACCAGGGACCACCCATCTGGTTCCGGTGACAGCATTCAGAAGATTTCACAGTTGTCCTCACAAGACCTTCTGGAAGTTCTTCTCTTGTCAACCTCATTGCACCTGGCTTTCCTGTAGCAATTCCCATCCAGCAATTTACCCTGCTTTGAATTAAGCAGAGCTGGCATGCAACCAAGAATGAGCATCTATGCCTCCCTCTCCCTCTCTCCATCCCCCTCCCTCTCCCATACCCCAACCCCGTCCCACTTCTCTCTCTCTCACACATATATCTTAATGTACTGTGGCTACAAACTTTAAATTCCTTTTCTCTAGGTCATGCCTTGCATTGTAGTTTCTGCCTATCGTGCCGTTAACCTCCTGTAGTTAGTGAGCCCAGTAGTGTTTTGGTGTTTTTCTGTGACTCTTATCTTTAATAGAATGCTTAGAGAATCCTTTGCTGTCAAAAATCGTACAAATAAAACGAGTCACAAGATCAGATAAATAAAACCTGAAGCATGCGTTGGCTCTCATTTTTTCCCTGTTACCACAGTGATCTTTTTTTTAGTGCACGCCAATGCTGTAGCAATCCACGGGACATATTTTGAGTATTCAGGCTTTTATGTGTTGGTCTAACAGTCATTCCAGCTTAGATTTCAATGTGTAGAAAAGGTGCATGTTTACCTTGTCCCCAACAAGCCTCTCCTTTTCACCAGGAGACTCGGATATCAGAAAGGAAAGCCTTCATTTGTTGCTGTTTTCCAATCCTGGGGAAGGGGGAGGGGGGACTGGAGAATAGAGAACAATCTCTCTCTCTGCACTTTACATAGAAGGTAGGATTTTTGTCTTTTGGTTGTTGTTGTTGTTGTTGTCGAGGTGTTTGTGTGAGCAAAAGCTTCTTACCTGGCAATCCCAGGGCAGCAAAGCTCACAGGTTTCTGGAATTCCCCATATTGATGAGTCCTGCCAGTAAGTATAAACCTATTTTAAAGGGTTAGGAGACATTTCTTTATTATTTAAATGTTTACTATTAAAAATGATAATTATGACGAATGTGGAACTGAAAATCTGCTTACAACTGTAAAGCGAGAGCAGAGAGCGCATTTCCCAAATTTTGGAAAATGTTTGTGTGTGTATGTGTGTGTGAGTGCAAGTGAGTGTGTGCATGGGAGCATGCATGCCTTTGTGACCAGGAGTACTATATACAGTACCTTATGTATTTGCAGAAGGAGACAGTTTTATAGGTGTGTTTTTCTTCTGTGTTCTCCAGGTTGAGCCTATGACCTCAGGCATGCTAGTGAGGAAGGGTTCTGCTAAGTCCCCAGTCCTTTGTTTGTTTGCCGGTTTTTAGTTTCAGATAGGGTCTCTGTATTGTCTAGGCTGGCCTTGAACTTCTCAAATAGAGCAAATGACTTTGAATTTATGATTTATGATTTTTCCAATTTGGGACTCTTAAGAAGATTCTAGGACCAGATCCATCTGTTCATACATTTCAGCTTTCAGGTCCTTTCGGTACAGGCTAGATATATGGTACTGGTGGTAGAAAAGGAGAAGGAAGAAAAGTTTAAAATTGACAGACTCACGTTCTCATTTTATAAGGGCAACACGGTGTAAAATGTTAGCTGCATAATTTCACTTTACAGTTATGAACACATGTTCCGATCCATGTTCAACACAATTATCACAATAGAAGATTAATAAGAGAACCCGGCAATTTATGAGATAAATTTATCACGAAATGTAATATCCTTGAAAAAGATTGCTTTGTATCTAATTTAGGAATGAATATTAAAAGTATATCCTGAAAGAGGAATTAGAAATTCTATCTTCTAATCTAAATATAACACTTATGCTTGGGACCGGACTGTGTCTTCTCTGTGGTGATTTAGACGCAGTTCCATATTTAGCCGCTCTATGCTTTATTTTTGGATTATTAATGTGTAAACCTTGGCATTCTTCCTACAAGCTAATGCATGACTCTGCACACCAATACAAGATATGTTTTGGAATTGTAGAATAGAAGTCTACAAGCCTTTGGTTTAATGTCGAATGGTGTAAAATGTTCATGGAGTGGGTAGTTTGGTTTTTGTTTGTTTTTCTTTGTATTTTGTTGGGGTTTTGTTTTGGATTTACTGGGGGAGCTGCTTAGTGTTGTTGGGGCCTGAACCAAGGCCTTGGACAAGTTAGGTACACACTCAGCCACAGAACCATTGTCTCTGTCCTAGTTTGTTTTATTTTTATTTGGTTCTGTTTATATTTTGCATCAGGGTTTCACGGAGCAGCCAAGGATAGCCTTGAACTCTGGATTGTCTTGTCCTACCTCCGTGGTGTGTAGGTTACAGGAGTGTGCCAGTATAGCAGGGTTTAGAACATGTATGTGCATTTTGACTAAAATTATAAAATAAACACCCATTTAAGTCACTGTCTGGTGTTGAAATATATTTTCAGTGCCCCCAAGCCCCCAAGTCCGCCCCCTCAAGCTCATATCTCTCCCTCCTTCACTTCCAGAGGATCGTCATTTTCTCAGTTTTACTGTGGAGATCCTCAAACTCACTGTGAATGCATTTATACTGCATTCTTATTGTTTCTTTCAGAACATTATGTTGTTCTATTTTTTTTCCCTTAGTGATTTGTAAAACTGGTAGATTAAAGAAAGTCATTTTTAATTAGTTTTTACGGAAAATACTTTTCCAATTTTGGCATTAGTGTGTTTTGCATTTTGTTTTGTAACTTTCTTGTATATCTTAATATTCTTTTTAAGGTTTTTTTTGGGGGGGGTTACACACAGCATTCAAATTGCTTAGAAGCCAATTTCAAGAGCTGTCGCGTGTTGGGTACTAATGACGCAAACTGAATTATAAATTTGTCCCCTACCTCTTTCGAAGTCTGTGAGAGCATTCTTAGAACAGAAAGAAACCCCTTCAGATGCTTGAGTGTTGTAAGTCTGAATTGTCAAAACACAAATATATTTAACATTTAAGTTACTTCTGCCTCTCCCCTTTAGTCTCCCAAAAAGCCAACAGGTAGAAATGTTGTATTACACAAAAACCTCATCTGGTGAAACACAAGGATACCCTCTCTCCAACTCCCTTCTAAGCAACAGCCCTCGTCTTACTGAAGCCACAGTATCACAGGGTGACTTCGCCGTGAACCACTGGCTTGCAGTAATGACATTAAGCAGATTCATCTGGGCATTTTCTAAGCTTATTTGTCTTAACTGGTAATAAGGGTTGAGTGTGATGGCGCAAACCTGTGATCCCAGCATTTGAAAGACAGAGGCAGGGGGGTTGGAGCAAGTCTGGGGCCAGCCTATTGGGACTCTGTCTTAAAACAAACAAAACAATCCTATATTGTTATTTTTTGTACGATCCTTGAAATACAATCTGAGCAAAACACTTAAGTGTATATATGCATGGGTATTTTAGGATATAAGAACAGTCTCTGTGAAACAGTCCGTGTGAGCCCTGCCCCTGCTTTGTTCTCAGCAAAATGACGTCAAGTAAACCCACCAAAACCCACTGGGCAAATCTACATAGTAACACTGAGAGGTCAGAGAGAGCCACCAGCTGTGCGCGTCTTTCTTAGTTTTTTACTATGTTCTGGCTTCCTATCTGTTGGAAAGTGGTTCACAAATGACCCAGTAAGATTAACTAGCGAAACATCAAACCAATTCTGCCGCTTTGTTTCAGCAGATTGGGGACTGAAAAGTATAGGTCAGACTTGGTCGGCTGTGAGCATCGAAGTGACCGGTCTTCTCCAGGGTTCCTTTAGCGGCATGAGAACATTCATGTGAGATCCTTTCCTATCAGAATGGGAGAAGTCTGCTGACCGTGCCCGGTACTATGACCGTCCCCCCATACTCTGTCTACAGACGATCTACTTTTACAAGGCTTAGTGTTTTCAACAAGACAACTTGTTAAATATGCAACCGAATGCTGGTCATAGACTTGAAAAACTGTAGAATTTTAAAAACTATAGAATTTTTAAAACTATCTTAAGTTTTACACTCTTCCATTTATAATGCTTTGTGGAGACATCTTAGGCTGGTCTGCTTCTAGAACTTAGATGGTTACTTCCTTCCTTTCTTTCTTTTTTCTTTTTGTTTTTTTTTTCTTTTCTTTTCTTTTTTTCGGAGCTGGGGACCGAACCCAGGGCCTTGCGCTTGTCTTTCTTTTTTCTTTTCCTTTTTCTTTTCTTTTTGAGACAAGTTTCTCTCTGCAGACCATGCTGTCCTCAAACTCACAGAGATCTGCCTGCCTCTACCTCCTGAGTGCTGGAATCGAAGATTTACATCACTGTCACCCAGTAATAATTACTTCTAAGGCATTAAGAAGTCTTCTTTTCTATCTCGAAAAATCAAAACCTTCTTACATTGTCTGACTTTTATCACAGTCTTTGGAAAATGTTCTTTCTCTCCTCCTGATGATGACATGGCTGCCTCAAACACCCACTGTCTTGACTTCCCCAGTGTAAACTCTTAAATTGTGAACTGAATTAAACCTTTCTCCCTTGAGTTGCTTGTGCCATGGTATTTTAATCACAGCAATAGGAAAAGTAACGAAAACAGCTACATATCTCAGTGTCCACGTGGGGTTCTGCCCATCTCACAAACAGAGACACTGACTGGTAAGCCAAGCTATCTTTTCTTAAAGGTATAGTAAAAGGCCCCAGAAGACTGAGAGAATAGCTCCCTGCTGGGTAGGAGCAGGTGCCTTTAAGGTCCTTTATGAAGGCTTCAGAGTTCTGAGCTCAGGATTTCTTTCCTACTGTGCAAGCAGGTGTCTGTCACCTGGTTCCCTCCCATGTGACCGCAGTAGATTCTATCCTCCTATTGCTATAAACTAGTCCATATTTTCTGACCCCAGATTCTCCTGTCTCTTGCCAGACCCATGACTCTGCAGTGGCCTAACTTGTTAGCTTGCAAGACAAAATTTCAGAACCTTCATTGGTTGTGACTAGACATGGGCACCAGGCATGACACGTTTCTGAGGACAGATAGACAGATAACATGTGGCTTCTTCTATGAGCATCTTTGATTTTTGTTGTATCCATTGACAATGTGAAAACCATTTTACAGGTTATAGCAGTTTGGGGGCAAGAGTTGGCCCACAGGCTATTGGTTCTGGCCTCCACTGTAGATCCCCTGGTAACAGATCTCTGCTGTCCTGAGCATTTCCCAGAGCTCTGAGTCATTACTCAGATGATTGGCATTTCGTCTAGGCTCCGCCCCACAGTTACCTGGTAACAGCCAGGGGTGCTTGACTCACTATAAAGGGGGCAGCTTGCCTCCTCCTCACTCTTTTGCCCTTGCTCTCTCCTCTTGCTTCTGTTCCTTTCCCTGCCCTCTCCCCTTCCATGTGCTCATGGCGGGCCTCTCCCCTCTCCTCCCCTCCCCCTTTCCATCCCTTTCTTCCCTCCCCTCCCTCCCTCCTTGTCTCTCTCTTTCCCCATCCCTCTCTGTCTCTACTCCCTCTATTCCCCTACTCCCCTCCATGACCCGGATAAACTCTATTCTATACTATACTGTCCTGTGGCTGGTACCGCAGAGGAGGAAGGGGGCCTCAGCACGGGCCCACAGAGGCACCCTCTTCCCCTACACAGTACTGCGCCTCCACCAAACACATTCCTTCCTTCCTTTCTTTTTATAAAACACAACAACAGCTTCCTCTCTCTTAAAAAAAAATCTTTTATTTACTCTTTGACAACTTCATACGCGTTCACATTGATCCCATCCACCTCACCTCCCCCGTAGCCACTCCTCTCAGACACACCCCAGTGTGTTCCGCATCTGCTCCTCTTTAGTTTCCTTTTTCAAATATGATTTTCCCATGAGCCTCAATGAAATGAACCCTGTACAGCTGTACATCTGCTTACCTAAGAGCTGGATCATGGTCAGACGCTATCTTGTCTTCCCGAGTTTTCTTCTGTGAAACGGTATCCTGAGTAGATCTCCTAAAGATCAATCAACTGTGGGGCAAATAGCTCTGATCCCGGCCTCAGGCAGCCTTTGCGCTTTCCATTCTGTCACATAACACTCGCAGCAATAACTGACACGGAGCTTTATTGCAAAGCTTATCTCAGTATAGTATTTTCCTCAGGAAGAGGTCGTATTTTCCTCCCTGAGATCCTTACAGTTTGTCTGAGCAGAACTTTCCCAGACAATAAATGTTGGGTCAAAAGTATTGATGTGTTACAGTGTTTCTTAACTCATGGGTGCTGCTGTAAAATTATAAAAAACAAAATGCTGTCTTTTACCCCCACTAGGTCTGGCACCGCAGTGCCCCAAGATATCTGATAGATATCTTAATCTCAGTCAGCAAAGCGTCTCACCCGCTCTGCTCCATCCCATCTAACATTGCTGATAGCATCTCTCTGAGCCTGGTAGCAATCTCTCTAACCAAGTTCCCAAGGTGGGCTGCCACCAAGCCAGGAATATACATCCCAACTCTGTGGCGGCCCAGTGTCTCTGCTGCCACACATTCTCCTAAACTCAATTCGCCACAAGAAGGAATGAACATACAACACAATAATAAGATATAATTGATAAGATATAATTTCCCACCTAAACATACATAGCCCTGTATGCATCCACCCCTTAAGAATATTCATGACAACCTGTAAATACACAGAGTGGAATCTTAACATCAGCCTCCATGTTCTCTCTGTGGTCTCCTCTCCTCCCCGTCCCAGTCTTCTCCTCTTCCCTCAAACTTTCCTCCTGCCCATCCTTCCTTCTCCTCCAATGACAGGCCTTGTTCTATCTTGTACCTGCCTTCACTTGCACAATGACATCATCCGACATGTGGGTCCAGACCCCTTTGGGGTGGGGGTGATTGTCAAACAACCTATTCACAAGGGTCACCTAAGACTATCAGAAAACACAGATATTTACATTATGATTCATAACAGTAGCAAAATTTAGCTGTTATGAAGTAACAACAAAAATAATTCTATGGTGGGGAGTCACCACAATATGAGGAGCTGTATTAAAGGGTCGCAGCATTAGGAAGGTTGAGAACCACTGTGTTAGACTTATTTAACCAACTTCCCATTTAAAAACACTTAAGTTTGAAGATTGGCTGGGTGGTGGCTTACACCTCTAATCCTAGTAGTCAGGAGGCAGAGGCAGATGGATGTCTAAATTCGAAGTCAGCCTTCAGTGAGCTTTAAGCTATATAGTGAGGCCCTATTGAAGGGATAAAAACAAGGGTGAGAGGGTATCTCAAAGTTAACTCAGAAAATCTGGGAAACTGGGCTGCTTTTCCCCTGGGAATGAAATGGACCAGCCGGGTCAGGGTTTCCTGCCTGCTGTATAGTTAAAAGGACAGATGGTGTCTAGGGCCTGTCCGTGAAGAACCATGATGAACTACTTGTCCAACACTGAACCAACCCTGTGATCCAAGGGTTACAGGAAAGGAGAAATGTAAGGCTTCACATCCTCATGCCACGTTACTAACTTTATGCCGTCTCAGAGTCTGCAAACACAGTGTTAGCATTTTGTCCAAGCTCCACCCACATTTACCTGCCAACAGCCAGGTGTGCCTGACTGCCCCCTCCTCACTCTCTTGCTCTCTCTTGCTCTTACCTTCTTGTTCCTGCTCTCTCCCCATTCCCTTCTCCCCCTTTCTCCACGTGCTTAAAGCCAGCCTCTATTCCTCTATTCCTCTATTCCTCTATTCCTCTATTCCTCTATTCCTCTATTCCTCTATTCCTCCTCTCTCTCTCTCTCTCTCTCTCTCTCTCTCTCTCTCTCTCTCTCTCTGAATTTCCTTCCCCATGCCCTGAATAAACTCTATTCTATACTATACCATTGTGTGGCTGGTCCCTCATGGGGAAGGGATGCCTCAGCATGGGCCCACTGAGGCACCCCCTTCCCCCATACCTCACCACACATCCACCAAAACATATTCTCCCCGCTTTATCTTTTCATAAACACATACACAGATTTAAAAAGACCCTCGTCAATGCAGAGTGGCAACTCAGGGAGTCTAAGACTGGCCTCTCTTTGAAAGTTGTTTTTGTTGTGGCTGTTGTTTCTTGCTTGTTTTCTAAAACCTTTGAAGATTCTTTTCCCCCAATTCAGGGTTTGTCAATTTGAAGAGATGGGATGGCTGGCTGGCCCACAACTCCTGTGAACACAGGTCCTGATCTGGTCTTGAACTTGGTGAGCCTGTCCATCAGCAGGGGTGTGACAGGCAGGAGGGGAAACAACATCAGGGCCTTGGCTCCAAGCCTCCACTTTTGTCTCTCTCAGGTCAGGAGGATGAGGAAGACACCATCTTGGAAGATCAACATCTATCTTTATTACCTACTCATGGTCTCTCTGTATCTGTGTGCCTATCAGGGAATCTAAGGCCTCATTCCTTGCCACCACACCTGGGGCTGTGCATATTTATTGGTTTACAGGAGGAGGAAAAATCACAGAAATGTGATTAGCAAGTAGCCAATATAATCAAATACTTATGTACTTTTTTTTAGAAGGTAAGGTGACTAGAGAATGTAGAGAGTGTTTGAGGGGCTGTAGAGAAAGACTGAGAGAAATTAGAAGTTTGTAAAAAGACTAGAATCTGAACCTGGGACACAGGCATTGTCTTGATATGGGGATTATTTGGAGCTAAACAGTGAGATTTCCCAAGGAGATGGGAAAGTCTTCGTGCAGATAGGGAGACTGCAGAACAACCCTGTTTCCATAACAGATTGCTCATTGTGCCCCAAACTCCCATATTTAGGAGGTTATTCTAAGCCTTGATCAGATCTATTAGAGCATCAAAATATGAAAAAATTAATTTGTGTAAAGATATCATCTCTGTGGTAGAACAAGCACATTTTAGAGAGAGAGAGAGAGAGAGAGAGAGAGAGAGAGAGAGAGAGAGAGAGAGCGCTCACCAACAACTTAGAAGTTTCAGATAAAATTTTCAAATTTAGGGCTGTGTGGATCTGCACAGCTGTGATCGTAAGCATTGCTTCTGTTTGAGAGGATTCTGAACTCTGGATCTGCTTGGGCTAAGCAAAGAAGACCCCCAACTCAAGAACAAACAAATAGAACCACACGACCATTTAATCTCCATTTAAAGTTGTTTTTTTATTTTAAAGAGAGAGTAGCCCTATTGTTCTGTACTCCATAAGCCATAGACAAATACAATACTTTTAGAGCCTCTTAATCTGCAAGGTAAATAAATTAGGCTACTTGCATGAACACATGAAGAGAGTCAGCCTGTTTATAACCTCTTCAAATACCCAGGGAGTGGCTCTTTTTAGTATCTCCCAGATCTGAAACTGAAAGCGGCATGTCACCAGCACCATGGGTGATGCCCTGAAAGGAAACCTCTGTAAGAGGCTCTGAAGGCCCCCACTCTCTTACTTTGTCATCAGTTGTAGCTGTATCCATGTGTGTCTTAGAGTCAGGAGAGATAGAACCCAGTGATGGATTTGCATTCCTGGCATTCTCAAGGTTTCAGAGCTACACACACACACACACACACACCAGTTAAAGAAGAAAGGCTCTCTTTTCAAAAGCCAAAGCTCCCCTGTGGGGAATTCAAAAGCTATGACTCACAGACTTTCCTGCAGAACTTCCATGTAACTTTAAGTAAATCAGTTTGCCCAGGGCTGCGGCCAGTTCTGCACTCTAACTTACCAGCAGGAAGACGTTGGTATTTAGTAGCCGGGTGTGACTTCTGCTCAACCTTTCCTGCAGTCCAAATGGCCAAATGGCATCCTCTTTTTTCATTGTCGGGTCGAGGATGTTTTTGTAGGCCATAGTATAGCAGATTGAGCAGCAGTGACTAGGATCAAGTATTCTTGGAACTCAGATCTGCCTACTGTTGATCGGTGGTGTCTGGAAAGGTCCCCTTCTTAGTGCCTCAGTTTCTGTAACTGTGAAAGAAGAAGGTGACTGTATTGACCGTAGAAAAGGCAACTACCATTTTCCTGCTATACCGTTCAGGATCTCACGAGGTTATGTGAGTAAACATTAGGAATGAAGAGTAATGAATTTAGCCTTTGCTGATCATGTGCGGTCCTGGTCCTTGGTGACCATTAAGATCACTTTGGTGTATATCGAGATATTCAAATGGACAAGGCACAGCTCTCCCAAGCAAATACAATGTGACACAGCCTCTGTAGCAGCCAGCCTGGTCAGCTAAGTGAGGGACCCTGAAGAAGTCCATCATCGACCTAGACTTGTCAGTGCTCAGTTGATGGTTGCTGTCTTCAAACCCAGGACCAAAATGAGAAAGCCAAAAATAGAACCACCCCCACACCATCCACTCACAAGAAAAAGTTCCACTTCTGATGAGCCTACTGCCCCTAGCTCCTCCAGCAGGAGCGTACTGAGATGTTCCTTTTTTAATTATTATTATAATGCCCTTAACATGGAACCCTCCTCTGCTTACTTTTGCATTATAATTTATGCTTGGCATAAATTTAAAAAATGGTGTCTGATTTCCTTGTATGACGAGCCCGGGGGAATTATTTATAGCCTCCGATTATTCTCATTTTGTGGTCTTCATTTCCATGCTCTCTGTCCTATTTTGCTTTCTGTTGCTAGGAGAAACACCACCATCAAAAGCAAGTTGGAGGGGTGGGGATTTAGCTCAGTGGTAGAGCGCTTGCCTAGGAAGCACAAGGCCCTGGGTTTGGTCCCCAGCTCTGAAAAAAAAGAACCAAAAAGAAAAAAAAAAAAAAGCAAGTTGGAGAGGAAAGGGTTTATTCATTCTTACAGCTTTACCATCCATCGTGAAGAGAAGTCAGGGCAGGCACCCTAGCAGCTACTTGGAGGCAGAATCTAAAGCAGAGGCCATGGAGGAGTGCTGCTGTTTGACTTGCTCCCCATGGCTTCCTCAGCTTACTTTCCTATACAACCAAGGTTCTCTTGCCCCTGGGGTTGGTACTGCCCACAACTGGTTGGGCCCCTCCAACATCAATCATTAATCAAGAAAGTGCCCCCAGTCGCCCGACTTGTCTACAGGCCAGTCTGATGGTGGCATTTTCTCAAGGGAAGTTCCCTCTTCCCAGATGACCTCTAGCTCCTGTCATGTTGACAAAACTTGAATGCACAGTATCTCTCCAGCTTTAAAAACAAAACAAAACAAAATAACAACCACAAAAAATTCAAAACTATACACTCACAAATAGACATCTATATCTACTCTTTGGAAATATGTATATCATTTTGTGAAAATGTTTTCACTTTCTTTTTCGGTGTTGGGGATGAAACCCAGGGTCTCACTTATATTAGGCAAGTGCTCTACCCCTGTTCTGTATCCCCAGCCCTATGTTGTGGACTTTTATAAACAAAGTAGTCCCTGTGTTCTCACAAACATGCACTTACGTACATCGCTATTCTCATATCCTGTCTTCTTCTGATGTCAGCTCTGGGATTCTCTTCTAGAGTGCCACAGGCTAAGACAGAACTTTGAACCTGTAGCTCATTTTCCATCCCCAACCCCTCCCTAGGACCTTCCTCCTTTAATCCTTCTCTTTGCTGCAGTTGACTCTCTATGACCCTGGCTAGTTCCCTCCTTAGAGCAGCTAAGAATAGTCAGCTCCAGGCTGGAGGATGCCTGGTCATACCCAGGAAGCTCTGGCCTCAGTTTAGTCTATGTGTTTTGTATCTTCAGCTAAGCTTCCTCATCACTGACTTGTGACAAACTGTGAATCTCACTCATGCTGAATTCTTTCATCTTGAGTCAGGTTTTCGGTTGCATGTAAAGAATTTTTTTCCAGTGAGAACACATGTCAACCTTAGAAACCGGTTTCTGAAGGAAGTGAGATAAAGTTAAATGCTTCATTTATCTTTGCTTTTCTAAATTAAATAGTTTGGGTGAATTTTCCAGTCACCCAAATAAATAGTGTCCCTCCCTAGTATGTAACAAAACATTCAGAATTGAGATGCCTGATGGTAGGTGTAAGAACTACTTGGTTTTGTTTGTGTTATAGGTGTGTGTGTGTGTGTGTGTGTGTGTGTGTGTGTGTGTGTGTGTTTCCAGGGGTGAGAGGTGTTGCACCGGTATTGAACCCAGAAACTTTTGCATGCTAAGTTTCCTCCACACCCAGGATCACTGTTTTGGAATTGCTAATTAATTATTTTTTATTGAATGACATTGTTCAGATGGGAATTTGCATGCATGTTTATATGTGTGCATGTGCATGCATGTCTCTGTGTGTGCATGTGCATGCATGTTTGGGTGTGTGCATGGGTTTGCACGGTGTAGAGGCCAGAGGTCAATATCAGATACACTTTTCTATTGCTTTCCACCTTATATTTTAAGGCAGGGTCTCTCATTAAACATTCAGCTTATCAAGTTAGCTAGCTCAGCTTGTCAATGAACACCAAGGAGTCAAGGAAACGCTTGTTCAGCACTGGAATGACAGCCAGACACCATTTCCCCTGGGAAGCTAGGGCTCTGAATTCAGGTTCTCCCGCCTGTGCAGACGGATTCACACTTGTACAGACTTTATTCCCACTTTACTGACAGCCATCTCCCTATCTCTGAGGTTGTAACTTAAATGGAAAAAAGACAAGATAACAATTTAGGTGTTTATTTTCTTGTGTAGGAACACAGAACAAAATATGAGTCTCTAGAGAGCAAAAGATAGAGACTTTACGTGCTTTACTTCAGAGAAGAGGAAGAGAGAGAAATGGCTACTTTGGGAAAAACAAGCAAGTAGCCAAGGGAACAAAGGAAAGACAAAATTTTGGATCTGTTTGTTTTTACAGGTGTCAGTGGTCTTTTCTGTGTCTGGCTAGTACAAGTCCCTCCAACAAGATTTATGACAGCCTTACTTCTAGGAGTTTCTGCCTCTACTCAGATAAGGGAGGGTCTGAAAAGAAGAGTTCCTGCATCTGTTGAATCTCAAGTGTCTATAGTTCAATCTGTGTGCCCATATGGAATCTCATGAGAAAATTTGTGGACTGTTACGAGGGTAACTTGAGGTCAGTGAGCTGTGCTCTGAGCACAGCACCCCATAAATACTTGCTTTTGCTTCTGATATTCAAACATTGAGCCTTTTCATTGATACTGAAGAAACTGAGAGATTATGGGGAAGTTTTTGTTCTACATCAACCCACATGCTAGATCTCAGTCAGTTTGCCTCTTATCGGATCTACATCTCCTCTTTAGATTCTAAATCATCACCATTTGCTCATGTTCAGTTATAGTCCCAGTCCAACTTTCCAAACTAACTTACTTAAACTATTCTTAGGTTTAGACTCCATTGTAGTTGTCCTAAGTAATTAAAGCAAGAAAATTAACATCTGCTAAGATTTCTCTTTACCTTTCTAGTTTCTGTAGAAACTAGAAACCCCGGGTTGTTATTCCTGGGTTGTCTGGCTTCTCCTGAGAGACACTCTGAGGTGTCATTCAAGGGTTGCTTTTCACCTTTCCTTAGTTTGACTCCTTGACCCTTAGAGAAGAAACAGAGTTCTATCTTTGCACCGGCATCCCCTCAGCAAGTCATTTATAAATGCTTGCCATCCAGGAGAGCACCAGGGGTCAATGTGTCTTGTCAGCACACATGGCTTTTGCTATTTGAGAGTGCCGGATCTTTTTCATGTCTCTGTAGAGGAACCGAATAAGCAAAATCTTATTATGGTAAAGATGGGTCAGAAGATTCGTGTGAGTGCACATTTGTGTCCTTGCGCAAGTCATATGTTAAAACTTTTAATTTTCAGCATAATTTAGTGTTTTAAGATAGAGCCTTTGAGAGGTAAATTCTTCATGAACGGTTTAGTGACCTATCTCAAAAGAACAGACAAGAAAGCTGGCTAGCACTCACTCCACTATTTGAAGATTTAAGAAATGTCTGCAACCCCTAAGATAACCCTCACCACGTTGACACCCTAATCTTGAACTTGCAACAACCAGAGTTTGAGAAATAATTTTCTATTTTTTATTTGCTACCTAGTTTAGGGTACTTTGGGACAAAGGTGCAAACTGATTTATATAGCCTGGAAATGAGGTTGTATTGCTTATAACAAGTATGGAATTCCTTGAAGCATGTAAACTGCCTATGCCATCTTTTGTCTAAATTCGACAGATAAATGTCTGGTTTATTTTGTAGGGTTTGTTGTTTTTTATTTGGTTGATTTTTTTTCCAGATACACAGGGTTTCATTCTGTAGCTCAAGCCTGGCCTTTAACCCATCATGTACTCAATACAGGCCTGGAACTTGTGGCAATCCTCTTGTTTCATCCTTGAAAAACTGAGTTTGGATGTATGAGCCAACATAACCAGATTAATTTACTATGTGTTATGGTTTGAATAGGTTTGGCTCTCACAGACTTGTGTGTTTGAATGCTTGGCCCATAAGGATGGGCACTATTAGGAGCTGTGGCCATGTTGGAGGAAGTGTGTCACTGTGTGGATGGGCTTTGATGTTTCCTATGCTCAAGCTCCACCCATTGTGAAAATGAAGTCTCTTCCTGGCTGCCTGAGGATCAAGATGTAGAACTCTCAGTTCCTTCTCCAGCACTGTGTATGCCTGGATGTTGCCATGTTTCCTGTCATGATGGACTAAACCTCTGAAATTGCAAACCAGCCCCAATTAAGTGTTTTGCTTTATAAGAGTTGCCTTGGTCATGGTATCTCTTCACAGCACTAAGATACTAAGACACTGTGTTTGGGAAAACAATTACTTATAACAAAAACTCATTTGAGACTTATGATTGTGAATGAAAGCAAACAATGTGATTCTCTTTCTTTTTTAAAGTAGTAATTGCTAGACAATTATGCAAAAGGTATAAATGTATTAAAATTGTTTATAAATTTCTAAAGTTATACATATGTGTCTTACAAAAAAAATGCCAAGGTTGGGTATAAAACCTACAGCCTCATGTCTGCCAAGCAAGTACTTTGTCATGCTATGTCCTTAACCCGTGAAAATCATTTAAAAAATACTTTAGTCACTTGATATGGAAATCTCATTTCATTTTAAATGGTGAGAATTCCATTTTGATTTGCCCAAAGAAAATATTTAATGCCATTCCCTGAAGAATCATAAATTCCTAATTAGTGAGACCACCAAGGAAGTAAATTCTAAACCTTCAATCCTCTCTCTGATCCTTCAGTAGACTTGAATAAAAAAAAAAAAAAACCCCAAAAAACACAGCCTGCATTCCAGCTAGCTTGCCAAACAGCTGACAAAATGCAAGAGAAAGAACTAGTTTGACAACCTTAAGAAACATTTATCATAAGTGATCTCAATTTCCAATTAAATGAATGATGATTATTTTAACTCCAGTCCATATCTTCATTTGATAAAGTCATTTCATAATAGAGAACTAGAGTTCTGGCTATGCACATGAGAACAAAGATCACTTTTAAATCCTATACTTATAGATGTGGGATTTGTTTCTGGTTTATTGGAAGCTATTATAAAATAAGGTAGGTGTGTGTGTGTGTGTGTGTGTGTGTGTGTGTGTGTGTGTGTGTGTGTGTTGGGTATGTAGATGTGTGCTCAGGTGCACTTGCCTGTGTACATATGTAAAGGCCAGAGATTGACATCAGATGTCTTCATTTTATGAGGCAAGGTCTCTCACTATACTTAGACTTTATCATTTTGGCTAGGCAGGCTGGGGAGTTCATTTCCAGGATCCTTCTGTCTGCATTTCCCCACTTCTAGGGCCATCAACTCACTACTATGCCTAGCTTTTTCTTGGGTTCCAGTGATCCAAACTTAGATCCTCATACTTGTGTAATAAACGCTCTACCCACTGAGCCCCACATGCCCTGCTCCAGCAATCTTCCTTCAGATTTTCTTTTCTCTATCTCCTAGGAGAGAAGTTGAACCCTAAGATGTCATTGAAAGAGAATGCCAATCCAATGATGAGAAGACAACAGCCTGGGAATACAACTATAATTAATTCAGGACAGGAAGCTTCTTTTTTTTTTTCAACTGCCAAGATAATTGAAGTGTTAAGGAGTCAATTAGATTGAATGATCACAGTGCTTAGTGGTAGGATTCAAATAAATGTGACGACTCACTCCATGTTTCAGTTTCAAGGCATATGTTGAAAAGGTAACCTGTGTCAAGATTGGGACTGTGTTACTTAAAACTCAGGGAACTTAGTTCTAAGTGTTTGAAAATCAACTGAAACGAATTGACATATCTCTCTCCAGTCAGCGTGCTCTTGAATCTGGAGATTACCTTCAGTCTCATGATCGTTTCTCCCCCGGCACCTTATTTCTTCTTCTTAAATGAAGACTGTGTAAACTTTGCCCTCTCAACTTGAACAACTGGTCCTTTCAGTCTCTCTGGGACAAATATTTACAAGAGGAGATGTCAGGAAGAGGTGTTGATAGCTGAGTCACTGATGGGCTCTAATCTGCCTCCCTAAAGGCTCAGTCTAGAAGGATGTTATGGACTTGAGAGAATGAAGAATGCATGTCTCTTTTCTCCTGAGTTACTGGAAAGAGTGAGAGCTGGGACCAAGGCAGGCAACACTGGGATCCGGGCCAATGTTGAATTCTGTTATAACAGGTAACACTGAAACCTTGCTTCTTTAAACCCCACCTGACTCTCTGTCATCTTTATTTCAGTAAATGGTGTCTCCTTCTCTCCCTTTGTTATTCATTAGACTCTGTGTTGCTGTGATAAATTCCTGAAAAATGTCAACTTAAGGAGAGGAAAGATTTGCTCTTCTTGTGGTTGAGGAGGGATTGATTTGTGGCCGCTCAGGCCCATGTATTTGGGCAGACAATGGCGATTGTAGGGACACATGTGTCAGCAGAGCATCTTCTCTGACCTAGTCCGAAGGACACATAACCTAGTGACCTACTTCTTTCAAGATGGCCCTACTACCTGTTGTTTGCTGTCCACAGTGCTGTCTTATCACAAATCTATCAAAGGATTAATTTCACTGACATGTCAGAGTCCCTAAGCCTCTAATACATGAAGGCAATTCCTATTCAAACAGCCCTGGTCCTTCAGACCTATTAATTATCAGTCAGCTCAGAAGTAGTAAGACAAACAAACAAGCAAGCAAACAAAGACTTAATTACATATTAAAACTGTTATAAAAATTATTTGCAGCCTGATATCTGGTTTTATTTCTTTAGCCACAAAAAGAGCTTACTCTTAGAAACCCGTGGCCAGTCTCTACTCTCTGAAAGGAATAGAAAATATTTTTTTTAATCTCTATTCCTACAGGTACAAGGATAGAATTGACAAAATAGTATTTTCCCCATAAATTTGTTAGAACTTACCTTTTAAACTATAAATAAAATGGGTGAAATTTCATATTAAGATGGGCTAATTATTTATATTCAGTATATAAATTACTAGCCAAAGAACATTTTCTGAAGGTTACCCCCTCATCTCGCCCCCCACTGTAGACAACACACTCCATCCTTTTGATCTTGTTTTTGCTTCCTAGTTTTAATAATTACGTAATGTGAATTGTATTAGTTCTGTCCTGTGGAAAATGAGTAATGGACGGGAGGATTCTTATGGCTTTGGTTGACACTGGTAGTAATCACAGAAGGTCATTGTTTTGTTCTAAGCTTTTCCAAATAGACTTGAGCCCATGAGGCTAAAAGTCTAAAGGAATCACCCCCTGGAAAGTTCCACCAAGCTGAAACTAACCTGTTTCTCTGCCCTGCAGAGAAATCAGAAGCAGAGAACACAGAGGTCAAATTTCCATGAGAGAACATTTTCAACTGGCACAAGTAGTTTCTTTTGTGCTGCTGTTCCTTTGTTTGTTTGTTTTGTTTTGTTTTTGTTTTGTTTTGTTTTTTTTAGATAAGTTCTTACTATGTAGCCTTGACTGACTTGGAACTCCTGTATACCAGGCTGACCTTGAACTCCTAGAGATTTGGCTTCCTTTGATCCTTTTTTGGGATCAAAGGCGTGTGCCACCATGCCCAGTTTGCAAGTTCTTCATCTGAATCCTTATTCACACAGAAAAGTAACTTAATGCCAACTAATCGGTATTTTCATATTGTTCTTGTCCCTTGTGCTCAAATTAAAAAACAAAGCAAACAAAAAACCTTTGAAATGACCAATTCCAGTTTATGCCTGATTTTAGAATTCAAGACTAAGACAACCGAGATCTTAACTGAGCAGCTGGAATCCTGTCCTTTGAAAAGGTGAATCTGATATTTTTCTACCATGTGTACCCCAAGTTTTATGCCTCATGCTTGACTTCCAATTGTGAGCACGAGTGTGCCTTGCTCTCCCCTGGGTCACTAAGTTCCATCTCCAGACACCAGAAGTGTTATCACCTTGTAAATACAATAACTATTCAAGACTGGTGAACATCTTATGAGCAGAAGCAATAAAAAAAAGATCATGATGACATATTCATAGCAGACATAATGGGGGTGTGAGCTCCTTAGAGAAATCTATTTTGGTTTGATTTTAATGAACCTGGTGAACTACTCCACAAAAACATTTGTATCACATGTTGACTTTAGGGGTAGATAACATGAGTGAAGAGTGGGGAAGGTAAGTGAATCAAGAGAAAAGTTTTGAATCCTAACCTGTTCCTATGAGAACGTTTTCTCAGAGCCTCTGTCCAAAGCACCAAGGAGCTATCTCCATCAAAGGTTGACTTGGTTGACTTTTCTCTTTGCAAAGCTTTCTGTTTGCTCTACAGAATGTTCTAAACTTTGTGTAACTAGCCAGGTGTGGTGAGTTCTGTCTTTAATCTGAGCATGAGAGAGAGAAGAGAGAGAGAGAGAGAGAGAGAGAGAGAGAGAGAGAGAAAGAGAGAGAGAGAGAGAGGAGAGAGAGAGAGAGGAGAGAGAGAGAGAGAGAGGAGAGAGAGAGAGAGAGGAGAGGGAGAGAGAGAGAGAGAGAGAGAGAGAGAGAGAGAGAGAGAGAGAGAGAGAGAGAGAGGAGAGAGGAGAGAGAGAGAGAGAGAGAGAGAGAGAGAGAGAGAGAGAGAGAGAGAGAGATCTGTGAGTTTGTGGCCACAGCCTGGTCTAAATAGTGAGTTCCAGAATAGCCAGGATAACACATAGAAAGAACGTGTCTCAAAACCAAAATAAAACAAAACAAATTTTGTGTAAATAGGAAAACAATCTATTTTCTAGAAAGCGATGAACATAGTCTGGTAGTGCATTTTCACACAGAATGCTTAGTAGATGTTTGTTGAATGAAAACACACTCACTAATTTCTGTCCTAATTCTTTTAAAAACATTACAGGCGTTTGCTTATGGTCAAAATAACTTCAACTTCTTCCTTTAGGAGACATTATCTGGTAACTTTATCTTAACATACAAAACGCTCTAGTGAGAGTAAGGAACCTGACGGATTCTTTTGGCTGTTACATTTTAATCAAAGGATAAAGAAAGTGAATTTGTTTTCTCTGTCTCATTTTCAGAATATTCTACAAATAATCACCATTTGCATGTATGACATATACATAGTTTTCATATGGAGTGTGTTTTCATCTGATTTGGACATAGTAGGAATTTTTGAAGTGCTGCAAATCACATGGATGGAACAAAGTAAAATTCAAAAAAAAATTCATCTACATTGTAAATATAAGTAAATGCAAGAAGGATCGACCTAAATTACTGAAGAAATTTGACTTTAATCTATGAGTAAAGAGTTTAAAATCACCAGGCAATGGTGGTACTCTCTTTTAAGCCCAGCACTTGGATGCAGAGACAGGCAGATCTCTTTGATTTCAAGGCCAGCCTGGTCTACAAAGCAAGTTCCAGAACAACCAGGGGCAAGGGGGGTGGGAGGAGGGGCATTTAAAATCATGTGTAAAAACTCAAGAAGTTAGACTTCAGAGAGCCAAATAACCCTATTAAAAAATGGGGTACAGAGTTAAACAAAACATTCTCAGCTGAGAATTATCGAATGGCCAAAAAGCACCTAAAGAAAAGTTCAACATCAGGGAAATGCAAATCAAAACAGCCCTGGAGATTCCACCTCACACCAGTCAGAATGGCTAAGATTAATCAGGTGATAGCAGATGCTGGTAAGAATGTGGAGAAAGAGGAATAATCCTCCATTGTTGGTGGGATTGCAAACTGGTACAACCACTCTGGAAATCAGTCTAGAGGTTCCTCAGAAAATTGGACATTCCACTACCTGAGGACCCAGCTATACCTCTCCTGGGCATATACCCAAAAAGTGCTCCAACATACAACAAAGACACATGCTTCACTATGTTCATATCAGCCTTATATATAATAGCCAGAAGCTGGAAAGAATCCAGATGCCCTTCAACAGAGGAATGGGTTCAAAAAATGTGGTACATCTACACAATGGAGTACTACTCAGCTATCAAAAACAATGACTTCACGAAATTTATAGGCAAATAGAATGAACTAGAAAATATCATCCTGAGTGAGGTAACTCAATCACAGAAAAACACACTTGGTATGCACTCATTGATAAGTGAATATTAGCCAAAAAGCTCGAATTACCCAAGATGCAATTCATAGACCACAGGAAGTTCAAGAAGAAGGATGACCAAAATGCGGATGCTCCCACTCCTTCTTAAAAGGGGAAAAAATATCCATAGGAGGGTATATAAAAGCAAAGTTTAGAGCAGTGAAAGGAACGGCCATTCAGAGCCTGCCCCACATGTGGCCCATAACTACAGCCACCAAAACTAGATAAGATTGATGAAGCTAAAAAATGCATGCTGAAAGGGACCGGATATAGATCTCTCCTGAGAGACACATCCGGAGCATGTCCAATACAGAGGTCAATGCTAGCAGCAAACCACTGAACTGAGATGAGGACCCCCTTGGGGGGAATTAGAGGAAGGATTGAAAGAGTTGAAGGAGCTTGCAACCCCATAAAAACAACAATGCCAACCAACCAGAGCTTCCAGGGACTAAACCACTACCGAAAGACTATTCCAGGACTATAACTGCATATGTAGCAGAGAATAGCCTTGTTGGGGCACCAGTGGAAGGGAAGCTCATGGTCCTGCCAAGGTTGGACCCTCAGTGCAGGGGAATATGGGGGGGCAGTAAGGGGGATGTATGAGGGGATGGGGAGGGGATGAGGGCTTATGGACAGGAAATGGGGAAGGGGAATGACATTTGAAGTGTAAGTAAAGAATATCTAATATCTAATAAAAAAATTTAAAAAAGTAAATCATCTGTGTAATCTTAGTATAGCCGAGTAAGAGGATTAATGTATAGTTAATAGTATTGCTAACCTGGGCAGATGTTCTGAATGATGTGCTATACTCTTAAGGAATACCAGAAAATAGGACCATTATCTAACATGAGCAAATATAACTATTACAATAAAAACAACTGCAAGTTCAATCTTTAATAACAGTGGGCAGAAAGTATTTGGATATAGACATGTAAGGGGTAGGACTGAAGAAGAGAGATGGGCATATGCAACTAATATTTATTGAGAAGCCAGAGCTGAAAGATAATACGTTTTTAGCATCTAGAGGAAACTGAATGTGACCGATGGACTAACCTATTTTAGCATTTTGTTTTTGTTTTTGTTTTGTTTTGAGACAGGGTTTCTTTGTGTAGCCCTGGATGTCCTGGAACTCTCTCCATAGACCAGGCTGGCCTTCAACTCAGAGATCCACCTGCCTCTGCCTCTTGAGTGCTGGGATTAAAGGTATGGGCCACCATGCCTGACACAGTTTTTAAGATTGATTTTATTAATTTATGTGTGTGAATGTTCTGAATGTGTGTGTGTATGGGCACTACAGAAGTGCTTGGTACCCTCAGAGGTCAGAGGAAGGCATCAGATTTCCTGCAGATGGGTACTAGCTGGGGATTGAACCTGGGTGTTTTGCAAGAACAAATGCTCCTAACTGCTGAGCTCATTCTCCCAACCCCTAGTCCAGTATTTTACTAATGTCAAATAATCAAAAGCCACGTAAGAAGAATCCTATTGTAGACAAGAGACACAAAGTAGATATTTAAGAACAAAGTACAGAATGTGCCTTTTAGATTAGAAGTCAGTCAAGGGTCAGTCCTGTACTACATGTGCCTGCGGTCAACTACTTATGAGGAGACTGAGGTGATGTAGAAGAGTAACAAGTTCATGGTGTGTTATCTTGGCAGGAGAAGATGTTCATTTGTGGCTCTCCAGATAAAGGTACATAACAGGGGGAGCAGAACTTATAAGTTGATATTTACCTTTTTTATCCCCTAGGTGAGCTTTGTGGCTATAAGCTTCATTATATGATCCTGGTAAGACCAAGTTCCATCGACAATAGCCAATTGCAGAAGATACCTTTGAACTCATCCTCTTCCAAAAAAACCACCAATATACAATCCTATGTTTCAGTTCTTTTGAGAGATTTGATGTCAAATAAATGTAGGGAGAAATTGTACATAAAAGACCCTACATGAAAGTGTAAGGATATTAATATGTAAAAGTATAAGGATATTATTTATAAAGATAATGAATGAAAAGTGTGGTAGCTTGAATAAGAATAGTCCTCAGAGGATCATATATGTATATTTAAATTTTAAATATATTTAAATGCTGAGTCACTAGGGAGGGTGTCTTAGTTTGGGTTTTTTTTTTCTTTTTTCTTTTTTTTCGGAGCTGGGGACCGAACCCAGGGCCTTGTGCTTGCTAGGCAAGCATTCTACCACTGAGCTAAATCCCCAACCTTAGTTTGGGTTTTACTTCTGTGAACTGACACCGTGACTAAGGCAAGTCTTATAAAGGACAACATGTAATTGGGGCTGTCTTACAGGTTCAGAGGTTTAGTCCATTATAATCAAGGGGGGAGCTCGGCAGCATCTAGGCAGGCATGGTGCAGGCACAGCTGAGAGTTCTACATCTTCATCTGAAGTCTTGTAGAAGACTGGCTTCCAGGCAGCTAGGACCAGGGTATTAAAGCCACACCCAGTGACACACCTACTCCAACAAGGTCACACTTCCTACTAATGTCACTCTCTAACCTCCCTTGTTGGAGGAAGCGTGTTTCAAAAGCCCATGGCCAACCTCTCTCTCTCTCTCTCTCTCTCTCTCTCTCTCTCTCTCTCTCTCTCTCTCTCTCTCTCTCTCTCTCTCCTCTCTTCCTGGTACCTGTGGACCCAGGTATAGAGCTCTCTGCTACTTCTTCAGCACTATGTCTGCCTGTGTGCTGCTATGCTCTCTGCTATAATTACGGGCTAAACCTCTGACATGTAAGCAAGCCCCTAACAAACGCTGCTTTCTTTCATAAGAGCTGCCTTGGCCATGGTGTCTCTTCAACAGCAAAAGAACAGTGACTAAGACAAAGAGAATTTAAAAGACCAACTCTAAAAGAATTGATACAATTTAGTAACTGAACAATGAAGAAAGACAACAGCGTTGGAAAACGAGGTGAGGGGGTTTTTATCTTAGATAAGGCTGTGGCTTAATGATAAGTTAAACAGTTGTAGCTAAGATAAGGTAGTCAAGTGGAAGTTCAAATCTTGAGAGTATATATGAGTTCAACAAAGTATTTTAGAGATTGTGTGCTCTAGATCGAATTTCAGAGAATGGTCAGGCTCCAGGAGTCAAGATGAAAAGACACGGAAGATGCTGGGTGAGCGGAAACATGGAGGGAAGCATGGGATGGGAGGTAAGTGGAGGAGAACATGCCATTCAGCTCCACACTGATCGAGAGGCTAGACTAAAGAGGTTGGAGATGGAAACAGTAGACAGGACGAGAGGCACCCAGTAGCATCCATAACTCATGGGAGACAGTTTTCCTGCTAAGTAATAAGTTTGTTAGTAATAAGTATATCAAAGGAGAAAATTATAGTTCATCTTATTTTCAAATAAACTTTATTAAACTTAATGGCTCACTACATATACAATCTGACATTTATCCTAGCTTTTCACCTTTATGCATTTTTAATGCTTAAACCACCAATTAAAAAAAAAAAGATGAACACCCTTATGCACTTTCTCTAAGACGTTGACCCACAGAATGGCATCATTGAATATCACCTCTCTTCCAGAAAATATTGGAAGAATTTCACTTGAATAAATATTGCATAACCGAGTGCCTACTTTTACATACCCATATTTGTAGCCAGCTAATCCCAGTTTCCAAAAAAAGGTTTTGTACTGTTGAAAAGCATTTCTGAAATGCTGCCAGTCCCATCTTGTGATTGACGTTGCTTACTATAAAGTAGGTTAGCATGGCTAAGGTGCCAAGCAGGTAGCCAAAGAGAGGTTTCATCTGCATTCTAAAAAATATTCGAATTAGTCACAGTTTAGATAACCTGTCTTTGCAAAGAAAAAAAAATGTTTTCCTGTGCAGTGTTATTATTTTCTCCCTTGTATCTTTCAATTTCTGCTTTCAACATAAATGGCAGTTCCTCACAGTGAGCTCTGATTTCAGCCCACACCTTCCCTCTGGGGTAGGTTTATCATCTGTGGGATTAACATTCTGGATTAAAAAGTCACTGTCACTGAGTCACTGAGGGAGCTGTGAGATAGTGACCATTCGCCCACAGAGAGTAAGAGGCTTACAAACCACACGTTGTTTGTTTAGTGACAAGTAAGCCTCTTGTTTAGCCACATAATATAGTGGTGACAGTCAAACTGTAATTCGTCTTCAGGGGATACTTTTCTAGTTTTACGTTCTCTGACTATCACAGTCTGGCCTGATTGGATGTTAACTGCTGCTGAATTCTTTCCTGTTACCTTTCACATATTTCGGTTTTGTATATCTGCTTACTCCGCTTCTGTATTTACAAATATCATACCCAGTCTCTTAGTTTTTGTCTTGTGTGAATTTCCTTGTTTTTGAATGTGAGAGAAGTGCAGTCTCCTTACTGATAACAGAAATACTTTGTAAAATGAGGAAATAAAATTTTTTTCCTGTTCTGCCATTCAGAGACACTTACTGTTCAGACATTGCCAATATGTCTGTGTGCCAATATATGATGCAAAACACAAATGGGATCATAATTGGACATACATTTCCCTAACTTTTTTCATTTAAATACATCAGTACACATATAATTTTGTTGAGTATTTCCCTGCAGCATAATTTATACTGGTCATGCTGAATGTGTAGAACATTTCTGATTGTCCACTGCTTGTGAATAACCATACACTTAACCTTTCCCAGTTCCTGCTTACCTTTTCTGGTGAATGATTACATTGTTTCTATATTGGTTAAAACTCTTGGTTATTTTCCAGCAACAGAAACCATTCTGATCTTAACAAGAAGTGCGAGAAGAAATAGAAGAGAAGGAGGAAAAAGAGGAAGAGGATAAAGAAGAAGGTGAGAAGGAAAGGGGAGGAGGAAGAAGAAGAGAAGGAGGAAGAGGAGGAGGGGAAGAGGAGGAAGAGGAGGAGGAAGAGGGGGAAGAGGAGGAAGAAGAGGAGGAAGAGGAGGGGGAAGAGGAGGAAGAGGAGGGGGAAGAGGAGGAGGAGGAGGGGGAAGAGAAGGAGGAGGAGGGGGAAGAGAAGGAGGAAGAGGAGGAGGAGGATCTTCAGGAGCCTGCAAAAGAAGAAAGAGTTGAAAGACTCTCCTGATTCCTGTCTACATTCATCTGTGCACTTCCAATCCATGTTTCCCTTCCCACTCAACAGTCTTCCCCTGTTCCTTATGAAAATATGAGCACATTCAGCATGCTAGTTTATGTGTCAGTATGGGTTAAATCTAAAAAAAAAAAAAAAACTAAGTCTGTCCCAGTCCTCCCCACCCACTCAGTACTCCAGATCTTCTGAACCATTCCTGTTCACTGACCCGGTCCGCCATTTAAATGGTAGGGTGAGGAGTTCAGAGGAGAGAGTGGAAGGGCAGCCTGTAAGCACTACCTCATTACTGTCACTCATCCATCACATCCACTTCAGTTCCTTAAAGATGTTTCTTTCTTTTTTGCTCTTTTAAATTTTTAATTGTTGATAATATTTCACAGTATATGCTGACCATTCTTTCTTACTCTTTCAGTTTCTCCTAGAACCTTCCTCCCCGCCCCAACCCCAACTCTGAGCCCTTTCTCCCTTTTAAACAAAAACATGAAACACACTAAAAAACCTCCCACAAAACAAAATAGACAAGCAAAAGACCAAAAGCAAGCAAAATAGGGGCTGGGGATTTAGCTCAGTGGTAGAGCGCTTACCTAGGAAGCGCAAGGCCCTGGGTTCGGTCCCCAGCTCCGAAAAAAAAAAAAAAAAAACCAAAAAAAAAAAAAAAAAAAAAAGCAAGCAAAATGAAACAAAAAGTTTACAAAAATAACCATTGAGTTCATTTTACATCACATCCATTTGCAAGAAATTAATATTGTTAAACCAGTAAAAGGAAATGTTTGAGGCTAGAGAGATGAGAAGCAGTTACAATCATTGGCTATGTTTGCAGAGGACCCAGGTTCAGTTCTCAGCACCCACGTGGAGGTTTACAACCACCTTTAACTCGAGTTCCATGAGATCCAACACCCTTTTCTGGTCTCCTTGAGTATCAAGTAGGTACGTGGTGTATTTACATACCTGAAGACAAAAGCCATAGACATAAAATAAAAAGAAATAAACCTTAAAAATAGTTTTGGTTCTTTCCCTAATAATGATATTTCTAAGACTAAATTATTTTTGCTTGATGTTGGTCTGTAACTTCGTTCCATGTGTTTGAGGTGTGTAACTGCACGGGAGATGCCTTATTCCAAAAGTGTACTTGGGAACTGGGCTGGAAAAGTGTCTGTTGTCAAAATTCCTTTTAAAAGGAGTGTGTGTGGTATTTCGTTATGTGTAATATAACTTTTTGTTTGTTTGCTTGGTGCTTGAGATAGAGTCTCTGTATAGCCTTGGCTATCATGGAACGCACTATATAGACCAGGCTGGCCTCACAGAGATAGATCTGCTTCTCCCTCCTGAGTGTTGAGATTGAAGATGTTCATCGCCACACCCAGAGAATGTAGGATGTAGTTTCTATTGTTCAGCTTTAAGTCCCGGGTAGACCATGCTACCGGCCCAGCCCGGGTTCCCTTGGGTCCGCAGAAGAAAGACAGTCATACACATTAGCTTATTTTTAATATGCTTTTAGCTCAATGGTCGGCTCTTCTAAGCCTCCCTCTGCTAGCCAGCCCTTCTCTTCACTCCCAGCTCAACACTTCTAAATCTGCCCTCAGCTCCGTTGCCCGTGATCTTCTCCTTGCTCAGTGCCCTAAGTCTGCCCTCAGCTAGTTGTGTTTCTAATCTCCCCCCTGCAACCCCAGGCCCAGTCAGAGAACTAGCCAATGGCCACTCCACCTGAGATCTCACATGACTGGTGACTCTCCCTCTAAAGCTTGACAAATCCTCTTTCCTCCTCCTCCAGTCTGTGGGAAGCCCTGCCTCTTCTGCCCAGCCATTGGCTGCTAGCATCTCTATTGATTGATCAAGAACCAATTGGGGAACCAGATCTTTAACAGTCACAAGAATCACCCTGTAAATCTCCTTTTCTATCCAATTTAAACAAAACAAAACAAAGCAACAACAACAAAAACTCTTCTCTCAGACATAAGTTCCCAATCAAAGCATCAGAATTACCCCCTACAAGGGAACCTGTACTTTAATCACAACATTTCTCCCTTCTCTCTCCTTTCTCCAAACAGTGGTTCTGAACGTGTGGGTCATGATCCTTTTGAGGGTCAAATGACTTCTTCACACGGGTCATGTATCAGATATTTACACTGTAATATTATATAGTATCAAAACTACAATTATGAAGTTATAAAATAATTTAATGGTTGGGGTAATCAAAACATGATTTAATACATGACCAACTGTATTAAAGGGTCACAGCATTAGGAAGATTGAGAACCATTGTTCTAAACCCTCTTATGTATCCTTCCTGCAAGGTTCACTTATATACATATGTGTGTGTGTGTGTGTGTGTGTGTGTGTGTGTGTATACGTTTGTATATACTTGTGTATATACATTTCTATATACACATATGTGTTCTTAAATATAACCTGATAAGTCCATAGAATATTACTTGTGTGTATGTTTTCTGGGCTGACCATTTTGCAAGGGACAAACAACTATTTTCAAAATCTTAATAAAATTTAAAAATTTCTGTGATGGAACAAAGATTTAAAATTTATTAGCTGTTCTCATCCATTCAGACTTACTTAAATGTAAAAATCTTGTTTTTTTGTGGGGGAATAATAAATTCTACAATTATAAGAAAAACATTTCTAGCATTCAAGACTAGGACATTCATAATTACAGAGAAAAATCATGGCTAACTTGAAATAAGTCTAACTTCTCTCAGACTTTCACTACCCTACTAGAAATCCAGAGTATTGTAACTTTATTGTTTTTTGACACAAATGGCCTAATAATATCTATCTAAAATTGAAACTTTTTGTAAGTCTATATTAGGAGACCTCCCAAATATACTTGAATGAGAGATTCCAAATTAATGTCCTGTAGATATTTTCTTCCAAAGCAAGTGGCAGACACAGGGGTGCCTTCTTTGTTCTTTCTGGAATGTTCTGAGAGCTCCAGAAACTGGGAGGGCTGGTGACTACAATGAACAGGACCCAACAGGCCACGACGGTGCCTGCAGGTGTCTCTACCTAAAAGCTTTTAGGTCACAGCTCTATTCTTTTATCCCTAAGCAGAGTGAGGCCAAACACCAGTAGTGACAAGTAGACACTGCCAATCAGACAACCAGCACACGGCCCGGACGCCGCTGCTCAGATATAGTCAGATCATTAGCGAGTGGAAATTATGCTGTCACTCATGAGGTTCCAGGGAACAAGGGATGTTTCCACACACTCTGAAAACAGCGAACCGAATTTAAAGCAGGAATAGGTTGATCTTGAGAGAAATGAAGTTCATAGTCTTCATCTTTCTCCTGTTAATCTGTTAATTAATAGATTTATTTGAAACACTAGAGATCAAACCCGAGTCTTGCACATGTGAGGCAAGCACTGCGCTGTCAAGCCACGCCCCTGGCCCTAGGATAATTTTTAGTTATGAAGAAAGGTATGCGATGCATACATGTGTACCACAGAACAACCAGAACATGCACAGAAGCAAAGGGACAGCAGCAGGGGAACTGTAAGCACTGACTCCTAGCGCTTGAAAATAGCCCATGTAGGCTTTGGGGTGAGTCCTCTGATTCTTACATATATTTTTATAAATTACAACTGTGCTGTTGAAGTTGCCAAGGATCTCATGGGTCTCCAGGAAGGGCTGTCTTGTGCCATGGCTCCAAAGAAAATAGCTCCTTCGGCCGCTCTGGTCTCCATTCTCAGTCTCCTGCCAGCAAACACATCCTGTGTTCATGAGAGCAAGTGGCATCTTCAGAACAAGGAGAACTTAAGTTAACATACAAAACAAAACATTTCCCTCAAAAGGCAATAGTACCTGCCATTCAAAAGGAACCCCGAACTCATCCACACAGTAGCCTTCTCTGTGGGGGAGTCCTTTCCTCTAAAACACTCCAGTAGTGCGGCTCTCTGTTTCACGACCTTAAACTCAGAAGGAATCAGCTTGGGCCTTTTTAATCAGTGGTTCTCAACCTGTGGGTCATGACCCCTTTGGGGGTCAAATAACACTTTTACAGAGGTCACATTTCAGGCACCCCATCTATCTGATAGTCACATTGTGATTCATCACAGTAGCAAAATTACAGTTATAAAGTAGCAACGAAATAATTGTATGATTTGAGTGGAGGTCACTACAACAGGAGGGGGCTGTGGTAAAGGGCTGGAGCATTAGGAAGGTCGAGAACTGCTGTTTTAAATGGACTAATCATGATTTTCAGATCATAAGACTAATCTTCAGTAAAAATACACCCATTAGGTGCAACACGGAAATAAAAACCAGTTCCCTCATTGTCAGCTTGGTAAGCTGGGACGTTTCCCATCCAGGTTCCAGCTGGCTAAGCTTTAATACCGGCACAAGTTCAAACTTCTCAGATCTGAAGACCTGACTCTGGATTTTACTTCCTTTAAGGAGGGTTTTGGCTACAGGGAAGATGGCACAGGGGGACTTTTCCTCCCATACTTTTGATATATTCACATTAATATTACATTTTTTTAAGTTGCTACAATAGGAAAGCCCTCAAATGCTGGGCTCTCCATTTAAAAGAATCTACCCATGTTGCCACACAGATGACGGACCCCACACCACCAGCCTGTTGGAGGTTTCAGTACCAAAGCTCTGACCGCAGCGTGACCTCGTAGGATGGTCAACTTAGAAGTCAGTGTGCTTAGCTGTGTGTCGTGGGGCAGCCATTGCTCAGGCCGTTTACTTTGTAGCAGTTTGAAACTCCACCATCCCTTGGGCTATGTAATGTTCATTCCAGTAATCTGCTTTTTTCTGTTGTTTTGTTTTGTTTTGATTTTTTTTAAGCTACATCCTTTTAGTTCTCTGGATAAAGTTTAATCTCTGAATTAGCTTTAACCGGGATGAGAAAAGAGATCGTTTATCCTTTTTACACTTCCCCACTCCAGGACAGTATTTTTCCACACCTCTAGGAGTGGGCCTTCTGGTTTCTGGGTCATACAGAGCACTCCTAACTTACTCATTGTCTAATCCTTCAAGGTTTCACAAACACGGGCCACTCAGCTTCCTTATGCTTGGCTGCGAGATCCTTGGCCTTTCAAGGTTTCCTTCCTTGTGTGAATTGCTTGCGCCTGCCTTTTGCTTTGCTAAATTCTTAGATGGCTGGAAGTCTGAGAGTTTCTTGCTTCAGACTCCTCGGCCAGCGGATTTCTGAGTAGGGCTGCTAACAAATACTGGCACGGTATTGGACGGCAGAAAGCGACAGAGACGGGGATTCACCCGCAGCTTCCGGTTTCTTAGTGTCTCTGAGGAGCAAAGACGACATTTGCTGCTGGAACTGTTTTGTCAAAGTCCAGTCCCTACTTGGGCAGCTCCGCATCAGGGGATCCAAAGCAGAGTACAGTGCTCTGAGTACAAAGTCAGAATACGGTCTCTACCACACAGAGGCAGGCACAGGCTTGTGAAGCTGGTCGGTGAGTAGCGCTCATTCGCTTTTCATTGTCTACCAACCTTCCTTCCGTTTTCTCTCCAAGCTTTTATTTTGTAACCACATCCTTGAATTAGTTTTCCCCAAATACTTCATTAGTTTTCTTAACTATATCCTAATACCCTCCCCTTCCCTCTTGCCACTTGTCCTAGAGATCTGGCTTTTTCTTAGGGGACTCTGTGTAAGGATAACACTGTCTCCATGTTATTCTCAGGCTCTGTGAATTATTGTCACTTAGAAGTCTTCAGATTGCAAATACCAGAAACTGAACTAAGGGGACACAAGGCAAATAGAAGATGCATTATGAACTGACGGGCACATGGGTGTTTTCAGCTGCTTCGAGCTTTTGGAAGTATTCTTGGGAACACTTCAGGTACCCGAGTCAGTTAGCTACACGCTGCCTAAAAGCCCAGCCTTGTAATCGCAGCGGTTCGCTGGTTTACATAAATCTATGGCTTCGATGGGCAGTTTTGTTTGTTCAGGTTGGGCTTGGATGATATCAGCTGGCCTTCTAGTCTCATTGGCCAACTAGTAGGCCAGCTAGAATTGACTTGTTAAGATAGTTTTTCCCAGGGAAGCAGCAGTGCTCCTAACGCCAAGCACGCCTCACTTCAGGGAGTAGATGGGTCAAAGAGAAAAAGTAGACATGTGTGCTAGAGTCCCTCCAAGGCCCCTGTGTTGAAGGTTTGTCCCCAGATCGCTTGGCCCCCACCCCCACCCCGCCCCTTCTCTCCAGGAACCATAAGATGACTGCTTAGCTCTTTTACCATATCAAAATTCACCACAGGTCCCCAAACAATAGGCCAATCACCGGTGGATGGACAAAGCCCAAAGTCAACATTTTCCCTCATCTAGTGGATTACAATGCTATTTTAGTTCAGTATTGGAAAACCAACCCAATGTAAGATTCTTCTTGCGATCCAACCCTTGATATAACCCTTCTTTTTGCCAAAACGAAAAAAACAACAGCAACAAAACAACAGACAGATCACATTCAAGCAATAGAATATTAGGGTTTGTTTCTTTCCTTTTTTAGTTCCTTTTTAATTTGTTGAGACAAGCTTTCACTCTAGCCCAAACTGACCTGAAATTCATTGTAATTCTGCCTCGGCCTCCCAAGTAGTGAGGTTACAACTCTGAACCACCATGCTGCTCAGACCTCTCCATTTGGAGAGAAGAGCGGTAAAGTCACATCTGGAAGGCAGGGAGTGGAAGTGCCGAGGTCAGCTATGCATCTGGACTTCTGTGTATTCCAGCAGCCCAAAAAATAGTGCTCCCTATCTGGAAATGTTTGCTCTATGCTCCATTCTTTGTAGGCCAACTCTATCACTTGGTCCATGTGATACAAAGGGGCTCAGCTTCTACACTTATACTTCCTGTGTTCAAACAGCTAGCCAGGCTAAAGACAGAACCTCAACCTATTTCATTAATCCTGGGTAGGGTCTAGGGGTTCTAGTCTGGTGCCCATTGTAGATGAAAAAGATTTGTCTAGAGGGGACAGTTCAATGGGCCTTCCTGCTATCTGCATAAAATTAGGAGAAGAAGGTAGCTATGAAAAAGAAAGCAGAAACACAAATGCCACTGAGTTAGAGCTACAGAATTTCCATGTGGTTCCAATGTGCCTTCTGCCTGTATCCGTGGCTTAGCTCCTGAGCTAAGGAGGATGGGTTCGTATGATGAATGAGACCATAGGTTCTTGACTATGACTGCCTATCAGCTACAACCTGCCTGTTGGACATAGAACAATTCTTCATCTCCTTGGGATCCAGTTACCTTACTTTTAAAACCGAGGGAAAATATTTCTGTCCTTTAGGCTGCACTGAAGATTGAATTAGCAGTGCATGTGATCATCTTACTGCAGAAGGAATTATTGATAATGTCAGAGATCTGCGGAATACACTGACATGGTAACACATACCTGAATTTAAATCACTTAGTAGGCAGGAGAATTGATGCAATTTTGAGTCTAGTCTGATCTACATGGAAAGTTTCAGGCCAGCCAAAGCTACATAGAAAGATACTGTCTCAGAAGAATGAGACAATACACACACACACACACACACACACACACACTCACATATACACACACTCATATAATATACTCACACACACTCACATAAACACATACATACACTCTTGCACACACTCATTCACACACACTCACAACACTCACTCACACACACCCCCACATACTCACACACACCCACACACATGCACATACACACACTCACTCACACTCACACACATACACACACATTTACTACACACACTCACATACTCACACTCACACACAACACATACACACACTCACTCACACCCCCGCACACCCACACACATGCACATACACACACTCACATACTCTCACACACACACACACACACACACACACAGATACACAAAACACTCAGCTCAATAGTAAAGTTCCTCTGATTTCTTTCCATTGACTTCATTGTCAGATTCATTTGTTTGGTTCTTCTAGAGACCCATAGTTTGAAAATTAAACATCCCAGGATATTTCCATTGGAAATCCCAGATACATTATTATTCTATTAGTCATCTTTTCAAAACCTTCAGGTTTTATGTATGCTCCTGAAAGACATCAAGAGCTAAAACCCCAAACCATGAGTTCCAAAGAGAGGCTGTGGGCCATCAAGATAGGGATCAGAATAACCATTGTTAAGTCCTACCAGACTACACTTCTGGAAAAACACTCCTTTAACTACTACACAAAGCCCAGAAATCTAAACACATTAGAAATTATATGACTAAGTGTTCTGGCCCCTGGCAGGGGAAAATCCATGTAAATGTTGAAAGAGAGGCAAAGGATATGGCTCAGGGATAGAGCACTTGCCTACCATGTACCACAAGGCCCTGGGTTTGATTTCTCACACTCCTAAAGGAGTGTGGGGGGTTCATTTAAAGGCACTCACTCATGCTTCATATGATACAATAGATAGGAGTTTAGAGACTCAGGAATGAATTGTAGCAAGAATAGGATTACCTTTTATTATTTAAATCTTCTGTCACACACACACACACAAACACACACACACTACACACACCCCCCTCCCCACCACATACCGACACATACACACACACACACATGCACACACACATACACACATACACAGACACACACACACTACACACACACACACCCCTCCCCTCCACATACACACACACAGACACACACACACTACACACACAGACACACCCCTCCCCACCACATACACACACACACACACACACACACAAAACGTTAGCCAAGGGTGAAAATAGCATCCTCTGTCTTCTGAGCCACACCTACATTCTTTGTGTATGTCACATAGGAAGTAGGTAGACCGAAGGCAGGCAGTTCCCTTACACCCTTATCAGAAATAGAAGCCACTAGCTGTGTTGAGTCACTTGTTTCCTCCTGCTCTCTGTCCTTATCTCGGGCTACAGATTGCATTACAGTTGGTAAGGAATTGTACATCTTTTGTGAAGCACCCTGAGATGCCTGACAGGATAAAAGCGGGCCGCATTTTAGAACTCCTGAGCAAAGCGGAGTTTGGGACAGGGCCCTCTTTAACATAACACTTCACAGAATTGAGAGAATCCAGAGCCACTCAAAACAACAAAACAAGAAGGAAGGATCAGATCTGAGTATTCGGTAAATACTTGCCTATGCGACATCTATTTTTGTTACCCTCTTCTTCACTTCTAACATATAGGGGTGACCACGCCCTCTTGTAAAAATCCCTATCACCTTCTGCTTGGAGACCGTATGCTTTCTCTCTTACAGTCCTTGGCCCCAGCTCATTTCTCCTTTGCAGGTTGCAGAACTGAGTAGCTGGAAACTACATTAGCCTGGGTGAGGGTCCAGCTGAGGTTAACCAAGGCACAGCTTGATTTGGTTAACATATACAGCTGCCCCAAATCAAGGCTGTGTTTCTTAGCATTCTCAGCAGCTGAGTATGGCCCAGTAACTCAGTTCTGGATCATCAGATCGGTGGCATTAAGTACTATTAGCTCTGAGCTTTTGCATGAGACATACAGACTCCTGTTATCTCCACGTCTCGCCACCAACCATGTCTCATCCAATAAAGGGATAACAGGTTAGGTAATAAGGTTAATGTATCCTCAGCAGGCACACTCAAAAATAAAGATCTATGAGAGGCATTTGACCATACTTCAATGTGTACATTGAGTGGCTGTCTTGAGCCTTCAGTAGCATGTTGAATTTCAGTAGAAATATAAAACATATAAATTTGAGATGAAGTCTTACTATGTAGCTCTGACTATCCATGCACCTGTGTGCACATAGCACTGTGCCCAGCTATGAAAATATTCTTAAAAATGCAAAACATTATGTGTGTGCATGCGTGTGTGTGTGTGTGCATGCGTGTGTGTGTGTGTGTGTGTGTGTGTGTGTGTGCGTGTGTGTGTGTGTGTGTGTAAGCAGGTCCCTGCCGGAGGTTTTCATATATTGGCCTCATTTATTTGCTCCATCTCAATCTGAGAAGAAATTGAAAACTGAATCCAAATGTGGCAAAAGAAATTTGTGCTGCAGATAAATTTTTAAAGAAGAATGAAAAGATACTAACTTTGATAGAGACAAAAAGTTTAATTAAAAAATTAATTTGGGTGCCAGGTGTGCAGTGCACGCCTTTAGTCCCTACACTGAGAAAGCAGAGGCAGGCAGATCTTTGTGAGCTCCAGGCTAGCCTGGTCTACATAGTGAGCTTCAAGACAGCCAGGGCAACACAGTGACAGCAGTGTTTTGCTGTCTCAAAGAAGCAAAACAAACAAACAAAAAAACCCCAAAATGGATTATTTTATAAAGAAAATAAATGTCTGACTTTTGCATTTTAGCTTCTCCAAATTGTTCCTGGTATAAAGAGTTATGAGCCCATAAATATTGCATCTGTTTAAAATTGAACATCCATTTTCTTCTATGATAAAAATAGCACCTTTTATTATTTTCATATTTCTCCATGGAATAATCTTTGTAAAAATTGCATTCACACACACACACACACACACACACACACACACACAATGTGTGTGTAACATTCTTAGGTAAAATAAACATCCAACCATTGCTTATATTCTTATCTTTGTCAAAACTTAAATGGTCAACTAAATATATATTTAATCATATCAAAGCAGATAGTTCAAACTGTAATTTCTAAACCATTTTATAGGTCAGATGTAAGAGACAAGTTCTTCATTTCTTTCTTTTTTCTTTTTTTTTTTCTTTTTTTTTTTTTTTTTTTGGTTCTTTTTTTCGGAGCTGGGGACCAAACCCAGGGCCTTGCGCTTCCTAGGCAAGCATTCTACCACTGAGCTAAATCCCCAGCCCCAAGTTCTTCATTTCAAAATCTAAATTCTTCGTAGTATTAGGCAAGATTGTTTGTAATTATAGTTTTGAAAATAAAATTTAGAAGGCTATCAACAACAAAACATGTTTATACCATTGGCCATTGGGATCAGGTCTGCACACCACAGTCATTGTCATTTGGATCTGGAGTGAAAGTGAATGACACCTTCTAAAATTTGAATTTAAAGTTTATTGAAAATATATTTTCTCATACAATATATTCTGATTACAGTCTTCCCTCCCCATCTCCTCCCAGGTCTTCACTACTTCCTCACCCCTTTCTTTTTTCTCTCTCATTAGGATACAAACAAGAGTCTAAACAAAAATAATAATAAGATAAAATAAAACCAAACAGATTGATATAGGACCAAACAAACAGGAAAAAAAAAGATCCAAAGATAAAGCAGAGGAAGCACATATAGAAGCAGAGACATGTGCTCACACCGACACAAACGCCATAAAAACACAATATATATGCATGTAACATATATGCAAAAGATCTGTAAAAATAATGATCAAACAAAGCATTGAGAAGGAAACTCCAAAAATACCACAGAGTTTGTTTTCTGCTAGCTACCCACTGCTGGGTATGGGGTCTGTCCTTAGGACTGGTTTGTATAACCAGTGAAACTTGGTTGAAGAAAACTACGTTTAATTTGCCAAGCGGTATCAATTGGAGATAGCTTCCACGTGTAACTTTGGGTTATAATTTTGGTTCTATACTTAAATTCCCATCAAGTATGAAATATATTCAACCTGAATACCCATTTGAGAGAGATGATCCTCAGTTACAACTTTTAACATCAATAAAGTCTAACTTCAAATTTCCACTAAAATGTCTTCATGGATACCACCACCTGAATACCAGTAACTACCACAGAACTACAGTGCTCTACTCCTGAGCTGCAGCCCAGCCTTCCTAAGCCATCCAGGCCCTGATCTTGCTCTGGAAATCAAAAGTACTCCATTAAGAACTAAGTAAACATCTTCAGTATCTGTTTACTTTGTAACCTTAGTATATTAAGCACCTTAGGGCACAGGTGAGACAGAGATGCGCGTTAATTCTCTAAAAAAATAATATTACAAACTCAGCTTGGAGGCAGGGGTAGAATCCAGATCTCACAATGCTTGGTTTCCTTCTTTCTGACCTGTCTGTCACCTTTAGCCAATCGTAATCATAATTTTAAAAATAATTGAACACAGGCTGGAGAAATCGGCCGGTGCTTCTGAGCACTACTAGCCTTCCCCCACCAGAGGACCTAGGTTCAGTTCCCAGCTCACAACCATCTATGTAGTTTGAGAGATTCAATGCCCTCTTCTTGCCTGAAGACACCAGACATACTTGCAGGTAAAACACCCATAAACATGACATAAAAATGAATAAAGTGGAGAAAATAATTAAGCAATAAAATACCGGAAGAAATTCTGAGGTGATGACAACGTATTCCGTTCTATTTCTCTGTTCAGTTTTATTCTGTTTGATGTTGGTAGAATATATTTAGAGAATGGAGAAAAGATTTGGGGAGCACGCTAGTACTATTATTGTATGCTGGTCATGTGTTTGCAAACTTAGGGGGAAATGCTGGGACTTTGTTGAATATAAATTATATCTGAAAGAATTAGCTTTTCTGGAGGCTGAAGAAATGACTCAGTCTATAAAGTATTTGCTGAGCAAGCGTGAGGACCTGAGTTCAAATCCCCAACACCCATGTAAAAAAATGTACTATTGCAGTGTATATCTGAAATCCCAGGACTGGAGGTCAGAGACAGGAGGGTCCCAGGGGCCTGCAGGTCATTAGTCCAGTAGAATCATGAAGCTCCAGGTCCAGTGAGAGACCGTGTCCCCAAATTAATGTGAAGTGTGATTGGGGATTACATCTAACAAAACCTCCGGCATGCACATGCATGTGAACACATGTGCATATGAACATACACATGCATCACATAGCACACACAAACAAAATGGAAAATGCATTCCCCAAGCAATAGCAGACAATTTAGGATCAGTTTTGCCATATTGTAGAGCTCCAGGACAGTTCATCAGTTGATTTTCCTAGAGGGGGAAATGACCAATAGTCGAGGATTTGCACTGCCAGGGACTGGTCTGCCTCTTTCTTCACAGAGGCGCCCCCCACCAACCGCCGGCTGGAGAATCAGATCAGTGTCTTGCTCAGTCATCATCAGAGAGACTTTCTCCTGCAGTAGACGGGAGCAAGTACAGACACCCACCAAGGGACAATGTGCAAAGAGTGAGAAACCTTGACCTCCTCGGTCTGAAAAGGGACTTCTCCATCCAATCCCATCAGAGGTCAGAGGACACCGAAGCAGGGGAGATGCAAAGAGTGTAAGAGCCAACAGGAAGGATAGCAAGGAAAGAAGGCGGCCTTCTGGACACATCAGCACTAACAGGGAATTCACATGGTCTGCAAGGATCTAAGCCAGATGGACCCCAATGCTGACCCACCGCTCCAGCCTGCGTTCAGTTGTCTTTAATGACGATTAATTAAATTATGATTACTATTGGCTAAATGTGACAGACACATCAGAAAGAAGGAATCCAAGTGTTGTGAGATCTGGATTCTATACCTCCTCCAAGTTTAGTTTGTAGCATTATTTTTTAATAAAGAATTAATGTGCAGCTCTGTCACACTTGTGCCCTAAGGTGCTTAAACTAAAAGATCTCTGTAACATTTCCCCGAAAGTTACAATATGCTAAGGTTACAAGGTAAACAAATATTGAAGATGTTTACTTACTTAGTTCTTAGCCAAGTACTTTTGGTCTTCAGAGCAAGTTCAAGGCCTGGATGGTTTAGTAAGGCTGGGCTGCAGCGCAGGAGTAGAGCATTGTGGTTCTGTGGTAGTTATTAATATTCAGGTAGCAGGACATATGGGGACATTTTATTGATATTAAAAGTTGTAACCGAGAATCGCTTTCTCTGAAATGGGTTGAGTATAATTATTTTATAGCTGATGAGAATTTAAATATAGAACCAGTAATTGTAACCCAAAGTTGCACACAGAATATGTTACAGGATGAGTAAGTCTGCAAATCACCTCTAAAGCAACTTTCCTGTGTGTTTGTTTTGCAAACTCTATTTACCAATGCCTAAGCATTTGGAGAAAACGTTGACACTGTGAGAATATTCACTTTGCTCATGCTATAAGATTTGGTAGAAATTCAACCAACACAAAAAGACCCAGATCGCACTAGAGAACAAAACCCAGGCAACAGGCAGTTCCCGTACTACATGGTGTATCTTCTCAGAGAAATTATTCCTCTTCATTATTTTTTCTGAGACAGAATGTTGCCGTGCAGTTCAGACTGGCCCCAACCTCACAATCTTCCTGTCTCAGACTCTCCAATGCTGGACTTACGGACTTTCAAAAACCATGTCTAATTCTACTCTTCTCATTTTGACCATTAAGTCTATGCAATCCCATTCCACTCCCACCACCCCGGACTCCACCGAGATGCACCCCTGCATCTGTCTCACTCATTCAGGGTGCATCCTACTATGACCTTTGTCTCCCAGCTGCCACACAGACGCTGCAGCATCTCAAGGGAGCATCTGCCTCACGTTGCTCTTGGTTATTTCCAGTGGCTGAGCGTTCATCCTTCGTCTGTGGCCAGTGCTCAGAATTCTATCATATAGGCAGCATTAGTATCACTTATACCACAGTTTCAAATCCTCACACATCTCATCCGAATTATATCCTCCGTTTATGTTGATCTCTACTTGCCCTTCAAAAATGAAAGCAGTTAGCAAATGTATAAGAAATGTCGTGATTCAATGAGTTTGCCTCAGGACACTCGTTACCACCGGCCTTAATTCTTGGCTCATTTATGCTGGTTTTACAAATCTGCAGAGGAAGCACCAGATTATGTAGATGCTAGGATGCAGGTTCCTCAGCTGCTAAATGAATACAGATAAGGAGAGAGATAGATGTAAGTCAAGGAGACCCAGTAATATGCATATGCCAAGTGCTTCCAAAAGCTCAATGCCCAACAGCTGTCTTCATTATTCTGACAAGAGTCATCAGAACATAGGATCGTAGATGATGGTGGACTAATTTGGACATCAGAGACAGGAAAACGTAGATGAGCTGCAGTATGGCTAATAACTGAGGGTACTGGGAGTCGTATTTAGCTTGCAGTATAAACTGAATAACAATGACTACTCAAAACCAAACGTCATCTTCATGATAGTGAGAAATGTAGCAAGAAGGTGGAAACCCTGCGTGCTGATAGGACAGGACGGTGTTGACAAACGTGCTTGCACTTACTCTGACTAGCTGGTTTTGTTTCTATAGTTCCCAGGTAGAACCTAAAGGCTTTCTACCAGCAATTATCATAGGTTGTGTGAGGCATTCACAGTTAGGAACATTATCCGGATTGAATGGTCAGTTTTGGGAGAAAAAAATAATAAAAGTTTTAATTTTTTTTTACACAATACAGAACCTGTTCATTTAGAAGATAATTCAAAAATGTTGAAGATATAGTATTAACGACCTAATTTCTGGGCTTGCTTGCATTATGCAATTACTCTGTCAGCTCCTATATTGCATTTAATCATAAGGAAATTGGACATAGTACTACCTGAGGACCCAGCTATACCACTCCTGGGCATATACGCAAAAGATGCTCCGACATACAACAAGGACACGTGTTCTACTATGTTCATAGCAGCCTTATTTATAAGAGGCAGAAGCTGGAAAGAACTCAGATGCCCTTCAACAGAGAAATGGGTATAGAAAATGTGGTACATTTACACAATGGACTACTACTCAGCTATCAAAAACAATGACTTTATGAAATTTATAGGCAAATGGATCTAGAAAATATCATTCTGAGTGAGGTAACTCAAACACACACACACACACACACACACACACACACACACACACACGCCACATGATATGCACTCACTGATAAGTGGATATTAGCCCAAAAGCTTGGATTACCCAAGATACAATCCAAAGTCCACATTAAACTCAAAAAGAAGAATGACCAAAGTGGGGATGCTTCAGTCCTTCTTAGAAGGGGGAACGAAAATATTCACAGGAAGAAGTATGGAGAAAAAGTTTGGAGTAGAGACTGAAGGAAAGGCCACCAGAGACTGCCCCACCTGGGGATTCATCTCATATACAGTCACCAAACTCAGACAATATTGCTGATACCAAGAAGTACAAGCTGACAGGAGCCTGATATAGCTGTCTCCTGAGAGGCTCTGCCAGAGCATGACAAGTACAGAGGCAGATGCTCCAAGCCAACCATTGAACTGAGAACAGGGTCCCCAATGGAGGAGTTAGAGAAAGGATTGAAGGAGCTGAGGGGGCTTGCAACCCCATAAGAACAACAATACCAACCAACCAGACCTCTCAGGGACTAAACCACCATCCAAAGAGTCTACATGGACAGACCCATGGCTCCAGTAACATATGTAGCAGAGGATGGCCTTGTTGGGCATCAATGGTAGGACTAACCCTTGGTCCTGCCAAAGGCTCTATACCGCAATGTAGGGGAATGTCAGGGTCGGGAGGTGGAAAGGGGTGGGTTGATAGGTGGGAGGAGGAACAACCTCATAGAAGCAGGGGAAGGGGGGATGGGATAGGGAGTTTGTGGATGGGAAACCGGGAAAGGGGATGACATTTGAAATGTAAATTTTAAAAAATCCAATAAAAAAAGAATTTAATCATAAGGAAGATAGCTAATTTTTTTAAAAAAACAAGTATGTTTGTATTTAGGCAGTGAATGCAAATTATTTAATAAGCTACTGTTGAATTCTTAAGTCTTTATTTAGGAATAAGGTGCTAAATGTTCACTCTGTCTGGTGGGTGAGTTTTCTCAGTAGAACCCAGGAAATCTTACAGGCAACAGATAAATTTCCCCTGCCCTTGTGAAGGTGTCAAGGCTAAGTCAAGCACTGACATTCCCTGCTTCCACTGAATTATTCACCATGTTGCCATCCAACTGACAATTCTGTCTTCCCTCCGGAAGATAAGTTCATTTTTATGTCCCATAAAAGATTCATAATAAGGCATTCGTGTAATCTGTGACATTGTGTCGTGTAATAAATCTGTGATGTGTCATTTTATTTTTAAGATTCTCTTAATACACAAATCCTATAATAGACTGTTTCTAACAACCGTAGTAAGCTATGCTGGTGGTATCCTATAATCCTAGCATTTAGGAGGCAGAGGCAAGAGCATGTCCACTTCCAGACCAGCCTTTGCTGTAGTGAGACCCTGTCTCAATTACCCTAAAGCACCCAAATCCCTTTGATTGTCCACATAGTGAAGCTTTACACAAAGCCGTGCCTGTTTGTCTCTTCCCCACTCAGTCTCTTTCAGGTGGCTGGTGTCCTTTCACCCCGTGTTCCTGTAGCCTGGACATCTATTTCATGGCTTCCTAGACCTCTTTGTTATCTATTCCTTGACAAGAGAAATTTGCTAAAGGACAGAGAAGCATGTGTACCAAGTCCTCTCAAAGTCAAATGTGTTATTAAAAGGGCGAAGGTGGCTGGGAAGATGGCTCAGTCAGTAAAGTGCTTGCCACAAAGACATGGAGACTTAAGTTTGGAGACTCAGCATCTGTATAAAAATCCAGGTGCAGCAGTGCACACCTGTAATCCCAAAGTGGGGTTGCAGACATAGGAGGAGCCCTGGGGGTTGCTGACAAATAGTCTAGGCTAACCATCAAGTTCCAGATTCAGTAAGGGGCCCTGTCATAAAAGGAAACACCCCCCCCCCAATAAAACCAGCACCTAAGGTGGAAAATGAGGAAGATACTGAACAACAGTTTCTGACTTCCACATGCATATGCTTGTATGTATACAATTACCTGGACACACATATATACACAAGTAAACATGTAAACACATTTATGTCACCCACTCAAAGACACATCTGTACAAAACATAATAAAAGAGGTATTTATGTCTAGATCCAGGCCAAATTATGAGAGGCATGCTAGAAACAATCAGGACTATGGATTGAAGAATATGGAAAAAGTCAGGAATACGGAAGATGAAGAGTGCTCTATTAGACAGTAAAGAAACCACTGCAATCAAACCAAAGCAAACCGGGACTTCATTTCCAGCAAATGGAAGGATAAAACATACACTGACTCAGTTGGGTGACTTAAATTGGCCTTCAGGCTGCAGAACTTGAAAATAAAAGGAGGCAGAATCCAGTTTTTTACATATGAGCAACGTTTTTCTTTCTTGTCTGGATTTGGTTGTTTATGCCTATGATCCCAGCACTGGGACAGTGGAGACAGATAGATGGGAGACAGAATTGCTGGGCTTCATAGTAAGTCCCAGGCCAGCCCGGGACACAGAGTGAGAACCTGTTTGAAGAAACAGACAGACAGACAGACAGACAGACAAAACACTGTGGAAAATCTTATCATCATATACTGTACATGAATTTTGATGTTGCCATATGTGCATAGAAAGTACCCTAAGCATGGCTCAGTGTCCTCACTAATCCTTTCTCCCCATCCCTAGACCAACTCTTTTTCTTGAGAAATGATCTGGTTCTATAGCCCTAGTTGACCTTGACATCGCCATCCTTCTGCCTCAGACTCTAGAGTACTGGGACTGTAGGCATGGAACACACACCCAGCTTCCCACATCTTCTCTTTCCTAATTTAAGGAGCAGCAATAGAAGAGCAGGAGATTTCTTTTTCTTTCATGGTTAGACGAATCCCCGCCTTCCTCCATCTGATTTTGTTTAGAGACGGGTTGTATTTTCTTGGCTTTGGATGCAGTAGTATAAAGACGCCCTTGGAATAAAGGAAAACTTAGTCTTCGGTAATAAAATTCCTGGCTTAAAATATGCCACCATGGCTGGCTTATCTGTTATTTTAAATGGATCATGGTGCTTAAATATTCTAGCCGCTAAATGAGACAGGTGTCTGCAGATCCTCAGAACAGCCGTATAAAAATAGATCTTGAACTGGAATGTGTCTGTGGTACCCAGAGGCAATCACCATAACAACTGGTGTGAATGGATACGAGAGAGCTCTCTCTAACTTGGCTCTCTAACAAAGGTTCCATTGTTTGGATTGACTCTGAGATTAGAGTCTAGCATTCTAAAATTCATGAGATATCCTCTCTCTTTCTCCCTCCCTCTTCCTCCCTCCCCTTTCCCCTCAGGCAAGGTCCAACTATGGCTAACTTGAGTTTTTCCTGTCTAGGGTTAGAGTGTGCACTACCATGCCCAGTTTACCACAGGGGAACTCTTTCAGCCTGCGGTAAAGAGGGCAAGACAAAAGATCGTGTACCAAGGGATGTACATTTAGTGTCTTTTCTATCAACTCAATGTAATTGACGTGATGAAATTAATTTATTTAACATCAATACGGGTGATGGGTGTTAAGAAGTAAAAGGTGAGTATAAGGGAGCTGGTGAAGACAAGGATGGGATTTACAAGATTTGTGGGGAGCCGATGGTGATATGAAGACAAAAAGGGGGGGAAAGTTGTTTGGCACCATCACCGAATCCTGAAGCATCCATCATCCTCTGCGATCACCACAGAGAACCAATAAAGCACTACTCGCCTAGTTTTATAGGTGAGAAAGATGCTTCTAAAGGCTTCCCAAGACAAGATAGTTATTAGCTGAACCACTTCCAGAGGCTTGCTTTTCACCACTGTGTTTTGTTTCGTTTCGTTTCTGTCAATCATGGAGTTGTTGGCTTTTTTGAAATACTCTAGAGGCTGGGTGGTGGTAGGACAAACCTTTAATCCCAGCTCTCACTCGGGAGGTGGAGGCGGAGGCGGAGGCGGGGGCGGAGGCGGGGGCGGGGGCGGGGGCGGGGGCGGAGGCGGGGGCGGGGGCGGAGGCGGGGGCGGGTCTTTGACTTCAAAGCTGGCCTGGTCTACTGAGTGAGTTCCAGGACATCCAGGGCTACTGGAAACAGAGAAACCCTGTCTGGAAAAAATAAAATGAAATAAAAACACATAGAACTATAAATACCCTTACATGGGCCATCTGTTGTTATTAGTTTCAGAGAAGTGTGGTTGTAATTGCTGTTAAAAGATATGCTAGATCGTAAAATTATATATAAAGATTTAGACATTGTTTTGTTTAGAGAACACGGTGTCAAAAATAATTAAATCAAAGGATGAAACCTTAGTCTTAGTAAAATTCACTTTGAAGGTGTGAACTGGGGAGGAGGGCAGGAAGCGGCATAGACTGAAGGGGAGATAATGCAGCATCCGTGAAGTAAACAATGCAGTGGAGAAAGAGAATGAAGGACAGCAACAGGACTAATGACCACATCATTGGAAACCGCAGATACAAGGAAGAGACCAGCAATGCAGGGTGTATCGCAATGCAGATAGGGGGATGTTTAAGCTGCAGACAGGAATTGGTACACAGCCTCTACTATTGGCGCTACAAATAAGAAGCAGATAAATAACCACGGACCTAGAAGGGACCAACCACTCACGGACAATACATGCTGCCTTTAAGCTTGACATCATCTGTTGCGGAAAAAGCCATGAGCCAAAGAACAGAATTCTGCTGACTGAGTTGTGTTAAGAACTGTAGTGGAATGTACTCAGGGTCTGGGTAAGAAGGTGTCTCTCTGTGACTCAGTGAAGGAAAAGCGTTATAAACTAGAAGATTAGACTCTATTCGTAAGGAAGATGGGAGGAATCTCACAATCACCTAAAGGAGATTGTGAGAGCTGAAAAGTCTGGAGAAAGAAAAGTGACACAGGAAACCAACAGCCAAAGGTTAGATTTCCACATCCTCCAAGAAAGAAGCCCTGTGGGTAGAAAGGGTGTTCAGCATGCACAGTAAAGATACAATATTCTGTACAACAATATAAGCTAATTGAAAGATGTTGATGAGTCTTGGATCCTTTTGAGAATCTGATGAAAGCTATCTATACTTCTTCCCCCTAAAATTTTATGTTATAATTTTGGAGAATATTCAGATGCCCTGAAGCAAACCAATGGCTCTCTCGAGCAGCCTTTTGTCATCTCCTCAAACAGCTTTATTAGTTTATATTCCATAAGAGGCTCATATTTTATATCCATAACTTATGAATTTTTGTATATTTACTGATTTACACCACCACCACCACCACCACCACCACCACCACCACCACCACCACCACCACCACCACCACCTCCACCACCACCTAATTTTAGAACATTTCCATTGCCCTAAAAAGAAATCCTAAGTCTATCAACAGTCAGCATCTATTAATATCCCCTGCCTATGTGCAGGGAGTTATTCCTCTCTCTGTCCCTTTATATTTGTAGGACTTCATTTCCAAGACCATTTGCACCATAACAGAATATACTAACAGCCAATTCTTGGGTGTACACAAAGCCATAAGAGAAGTTTACAGAGCATTACTCTTGCCTTTTGAAATGCCCTTGTACCTATTGCATTCCATCACAAAACTTAATGTTGTAACCAGCTGAGGACTTGTAATCTCGGATTGAAAAATGCTATCCTCGAGGTCTACCAAATCAAACCAGCTTGAATCTCAAGTGGGTAACAGAAAGCAGTCCAGGGATCTAACTATCCTAAGACAAATGCCCAGTGGTTGCAGAGGCAGAATTAGAAATTAGCTATCTTTTGTCCGACGACACATCATTATTTTACTTCCTATTTCTATAGCCTAAAAAAAAAGCACGAAAATGTGTTTATAAGAAGTCACAAAAGTTTACTAAGTGACCAGGAGGAAACCAATTTACTGTGTTATTAGCTCTCCATATACTTTTGAGCATTTAACAAGATCATTGCGAATCCCATCGCCTGTCACGCGTAGTTATTGTTTGGAACAGGAGGCGAGGTTGATGGTTCTGGGAATCTGGGAGCATTAAGGGCCCCGGGGTACCAAGTTGCTGTAGAGCACAGCGAAAGGCACCCCTCTTGCAAGGTGACCAATAGAATGCCCTGGAGTCCGAAGTCTGAGGCTAATTACCCTGCCCGTATTAAAGCCAAAGGCAAGGCGCCGTTTCCATGGAGACGTCTCCCATGGCTCTGTTGCGAAGGAACGTCTGGCACCGGCAAAGATGTTTATAATCTTTGTCGTGACGGTGTCCCAAGTGGGATCCCCTTCGTTTGCCTTCACAGTGCCTTCAGATCAGCATCGAATACAGAGATGTACATCGTTGCATAGATCCACATTCTTCTCTGTCTTCTCTGTCAGTTGAAGAATTAGCTCTCCATATACTTCCGAGCATTTAACAAGATCATTGCGACTCCCATCGCCTGTCACTCGTAGTTTTGTTAACAACTGCAAACTGCAGGACAATGGTACGTGCCATTGTCAAGAATTCGGGTTGTAAGCAGATGATCCCTTCCCCCCACCAAGTAATTCAAGGTAACAGAGCATTTTGAAGGAAGCATTCAGTCGCTCCCACACCCACCACAATGACATAGCAGTGGTACCTGGGAAGGCCTGATGGGTGAGGAGCTCTAAGCCTTTAAGATGAAACAAAAGTGTTTTCCATTTACAGAGCGTCCCCGAGACAGCCTCACTCTTAAGTTTGAGACTTGTCTGAGCCTTTGGAAGTCAGCAAATGAATCGCGTGGGGGGATTTCCAGCTCAGACACCTGTTTCTTTGGCAAGAAAATGTGTGGCTCACCAGTTCGCCATGGAAGGCAGTCGTGAGGAGGCATGACGGAGCGGGATCACATTTCAGATTCCAATCCCAGGAGGAACAGCAAGGGAGCTGAGGGCAACTTGGAAAATGTGCTCTGTTTATCTTCTGGTCAGAGGGAAGAACCAGACAGGAGGGCACTAAATGGCATCTAGCTTGAGCTGCTGTGAAGGGACTTGGAGAGTAGGGTGCAGGGAAAGCACTTAAAAGCTCTTATGGGAAACCAAGGAAATCAGAAAAGTAGAAAATACAGGGCTGGAGCAAGGTGGGAAGAAATCGAAACATGAGCTGGGAGAATAAATGAGAGGAATTCGAGAAGACCAGACCAAAATCTCTTTCAAGAAGTGGTAAACACAGTAATTGCATACTGAGAAGTGTGACAGGGCTTTCTTGAAGAGGGTGTGGCAGGCAGGCATGCTCCCAGGAGTGAGGATTTCCTCAAGAGAAATCAAGAGCTGGCTTGAAAGAAAGGAGAGTGGAAGAATGTGATGTAGAGAAAGGGAGATAAGTTTAGGGCAGAGGGGATGCTAACCTGGGAAGAGTCACCATGCATCACAGAGGACTTTAGACACAGGGAGAAGGACTATCCTCCTGAGTAAAAAAGTAAACAAATAGATATAAACAACAAAAAATGAATAAATGGAGCTGTGATTCCCTGCCTGCAGATTTGATGTAGCCCTTCGACTCAGTTAGCTTCACTGTAAACTTGACAGCCTAGAGCTATCCAAAAGCAAAGACACAGTTGAGAAATTACCTACATCTGATTGGGCCTGTCTATGAGGGATTAAGTTGATTATTAATTAATGCAGGAAAGCCCAGCCCACTGTGGGTGGCACCATCCCTACTTAAAGTTGTCCGGGGCTATATAGGAAAGCTTAATGGAGCATGAGCCTGGGAGAGAGAGACAGCCCACAGAGCCAGCAGTAACCATTCCTTCATGGTTTCTGCTGTGCTTCTGTGCCTGTGAGCTCATTTGATCAGTCTGAAGTAATGCTGTGTGGAATTGTAGTAAGCAGCCCTATCATGAGTTCCTACTTTCCTTATTAGGACTGAATCCTGAATCATCCCTAATTGATGGACTGTGCCCTGGAAGTGTTAAGAGATGAAACAGGCCCTCTCCTGGTCTGGGTTGCTTTTGGTCAGTGTTTCTATAGCAACAAGAGAAAGCATTTTGTCTCTGCCCAACACTACAGTTGCACAGACGATTTATTCGAAATGCAATGGGCTTGGAAGTTGCTTTGGGCACTTGTTTTCTAGGGAAGACAATCTGACAGATTTGAGGCATAGGAAAGTCGTCATTTCTTTTCTACGTTAACATCTGTGGAGAGCATGTAGCTTAGCCAGAGCCTGCTTAGCATGCCAAGAGTCTGGGTTTGGTTCCCAGCATGGAAAAAAAAAAGAAATTAAATTTAAAAAAGGATAATACCAATTAACTCTCTCATTTGGATGAGAGGTAGGCTGTTATACATAAAGATTCGAGGATTGGAAGTCTCCAAATTATTGTTGCAATGGATATAAAAGGATAGATTTTTAGGCTAAGTGTGAGGCATATCTTATTAAAACGAGGAGAGATGTGTCTATCTGATGCAGCCTTCTGTGACTTGTAGAGAAGCATCCAGATTCTTCCTCTGGGCAAGAGCTTGGTCACGGAAGAAAAGCCTGTGGGAGTTCCTAAGGATTTTATAAGTGCAAGGTGGCAAGGGAACTTATGGGTAACATCCAAAGCCTGAAAAACACTCCCACTTAGCTGGACGGTTTTAGAGTACACTTTAAAACCCAGAAGTCGGGATGAAGAGTCAGGTGAATTTCTGTGAGTTCAAGGTCAGCCTGGTCTACACAGAGAGTTCCAGTACAGCCAGGGCAACACAAAGAAAATACAACAACAACAAAACCAAAACCAACCAACTAAACAAAAAGCCTCCCTTTACTGTGATGGGTTATTTCTCCCTTGCAGATGGACTGAGCCAATTCAAACCAGATTAGATTATGTTAAAGGCAGGTTTATTGGGAAGCTGCTCTCCATCGAGTTTACTGGTCCCAAGGATTGAGGTCAGGGGAGTTGTCATGGGGGATAGGGGGGAGAGAAAGGGTGGAAACAGAGAGAAGAGAAGGAGAGAAGAGAGAGAGAGAGAGAGAGAGAGAGAGAGAGAGAGAGAGAGAGAGAGAGAGAGAAAATGAAATGTCTGGATCATATAGGGTAGAAGCTCTGGATGAAGGACAGCCCTGAGTCTGGGCTGGGATGTTCAGGGTTGGAGGCAGGGTATAAGAGGTAGGGACTAAGGGATACTGAGAGAACTTGGATGCCAGGTCTGCTTTGATATGTAAAATATGCATCTCAGTTCCTTGTCCTGGGTCCAAAACCAAACACTTTGCTAGGGGCCTAGAGAATAAACAGGGTGAACAGTGTGAACCTACGACCTCTACCCACAACCATGAGCTCAGTACCAGAACCCCAGGCCTATCCTACAGTCCCTCAGAGAGAAACACTCCACAGAGCAGAGAGAAGCAACTTGGGTGTCATAGATATTCAACATTATATGAATTACAGGAAAAAAAACATCACCTAGGGCACTTGTCTTAGAGTTACTATTGTGATGAAACACCAGGACCAAAAGTAAGTTAGAGAGGAAAAGGTTAATTTGGTTAATTAGTCCATCATTGAAGGAAGACAAGGCAGTAACTTAAATATGGCAGGAACCTGGAGGCAGAAAATGATACCGAGGCCATGGAAGGCTGTTGCTTACTGGCTTGCTCACCATGGCCTACTCAGCCTATTTTCTTATAGAACCAAGGACCACCAGGCTAGGAATGACACCACCCACAATGGATTGGGACGCCTCTATTTAAGAAAATGTCCTACAGGCTTGCCTACAGCCTGATCTTATGGAATCGTTTTCTGAGTTCTGACTCTCTCCTTTCTGATGACTTTAGTTTGCTTCAAGTTAACATAAAATTGTCCAGCACTTTACTTGATGAAGGAAACATGTTTTACACTATGAAAACAGGTCAGATTATGGTAATTATAGTGTTGTTCCCCCACCCCTACCCTGCCTCCATGGTGCTGGGAATGGAACCCAGACTTTGGGCATGCTAGGCAAGTGCAGTATTAGTTTGGAATAAGAGATAATCCTGGACGCATCATTGGCTGGCAAACCGTAGAAGCCCAGACAGGGAACTAAGTTGTTTGAGCTTGTATTCAAGGTGTTGGAAGTCTCAAATATTAAGAGGGGAATGCGCTGAGTGAGTGTGGCTTGTAGGAGCACTACTGTAGTTGGCATAGCTTGAGTACCGTGCAAAGTTAAAGGGGTTAAGTGATCCCGAAAGCAGGGAATTCTGGTGGGAGAGTGTTACAGTAGAACAATAATGAGATCAGAAAACATGGGCAGAATGGACTGATAGTGGAAGAGCTGGGAAAGAGATTATGAGAAGAAAGATTTGTTTGGATGGGTAAAGGAGGAAGGGAGTGAGGAAATTAGATTCTGCTGCAATTGTGAGCCCAGATGGTCCTGCTAGTGAAAGCAAAGATGCGTGAAATTAAATTATTGATACATGATCTAGTGAGGGTAGAAAACCTACGTGTGGAAGCCCAAGAAGCGATGTGAGGGTACAGGAGGGCAGGGAAGTCAGACATACGGATTCTGAATCCATCTTTGTAGTGATGGCAGAAGCTATGGGAGTCTGAGCTTCTTCTGACATACTCCTGTTGGTGGCACCAGTTTGACAGATGCTGCTCTGTCAGTAAATGTGGCTTCAGGTAGGTCTTTTTACAGGGCTTGATTGTAACAAGAGTCTGGCCTGTTTTAACAGAAAGATTCTTGGCTACTAAGACATTTGTAAAGTCACCGTTGGGGAGGCAGCTGAAGAAAAGAGCTCGAGTTGAGCTTCTGGGGCTGGCTCCCCAAACTTCACGACCGGAAGCTAAGCTGTGTGAGCTGCCTTCACTTCCTCCACCTTGGAGGATGTGCCCCACCCCTTACCACTGTTACAGTGAGAGCTCGGCCTTTGATGCAGGTCTTGTGAGGAAACTGTACACCAAACGAATCCTGCCTTTCCCTCCTCGTGAGTCATCCTGAGTCAAAATCTTAAAGCCTGATTTAAGGTGGATTCAGAGATATCTGCTTTTCCTTAAAGCTGTTTTGCAGCTTCTAGGTTCGAGAAAGGTATGAGGCTTCAGTGGGCATCCGGCATTACCCGCTGCAGCCGCTCAGCTGTTACGCACTGAGTATCTCGAAGCAAGGAGAGCTTTCTGTTGGTCTGTCTTTTGTCACTCTGATGAGACTGCGAGTCTGATCTTTCTTTGGTATTTTTAGCGTGTTCTTTGTAGAGCGGCTGATGAGGAATGGCAGTAAAGAGTCAGGGGAATCGTTGTATAATTGATTTGCTATGCCTGCGGAGGCTAGGGTGTGGGGAAGCAATCATGTTTCCTATCTGGTTCTTATTGTTCTGCCAATGCAGAAAACCTCATGTGTTAGAAGAAATAGCGCACCCGGTTCAGAAGGCTGGGCTGTGCTACTACACCTGTCTGGGTGACTGCATCGCTAAGATTTCTCTAGTGGAAACCCATGGACTACACACAGTCCTAAATCCCACAGATATATTGTGTTACTCTAATTATTTTATTTTTTAACTCTGGGTTCATTTAGTAGTTGCTCCCCCACTTCCTCTATGACTCACCTGCTGATTTTACATCTCCTTTCCCTGAACTGCAGCCTCGGGGTGAATTGCACACCTAGTGCACACTCTGGAACGGGGAGAAATGCCATGAGGATCAGGCATCGTGTGTGTGTGTGTGTGTGTGTGTGTGTGTGTGTGTGTGTGTATGCATGTGTTTATATGTGTATCTGGGTATATATGTATATATATATATTTTTTCCAGAGCTGAGGACTGAACCCAGGGCCTTGTGCTTGCTAGGCAAGTGCTCTAACACTGAGCTAAATCCCCAACCCCCTGCATACATGTTTTATACATGTGCAATGTGTGTATGTATGTCTGTTTATAGCATGTATATGTGTATATATAGTATATTTGTATATATGTCTGTATATCGCATACATGTATGTGTGTATATATGTACTTGTGTATGTGTATATATGTGCATGTATGCATATACTTGGTGTATATTATGCATTTGTATATATGCATGTATATATGCATGTATATGTACATGAGTATATGCATATGTGTGTATACATGTGTGAGTTTGTGTATGTGTGTTTTTGACTGGACTATTCCAGCACCTGAGCAAATTCCAGTTTCCCAAAACAAAAGTGTCCTTGGTTTGAGAGGATGAACTCTCTTGCTGCTACAGGGAGGGCTTCTGCCTCTGGGGTCAGGTGGATGAAGCCTTCAGTCATGTTCATCCTTCTATCACCTTCTTTTTAGTATTTCACAGTGTTCCCATCCCCTTCCAGACAGAATCTGCTGCTCTTTTCTCTGACTTTTCACATTCCACAGTGCACTCTATTGTAGCGATATCTCTTAGGAACTTAGGTACATGTTTATATTCTCAAACTGATTTTTCTTAAAGGCAGAGGCTCGATTATTCAATATGTATATGATATATATATATATATCATATATATATACACACACATATATATAATTTTATTTGGTTCTAACAGTAAACAGAAAACAGACACTGGAGTGAAATATCAGTTCCACTGTAATATAAATACTTCACAGAAACAGGCCTTGAAACTAGGTCATATCTCATATCTACAACTAGCATGATATAAGGTATATGGGGGATCAATAAATCCTCATTGAATGAATAATCAAATTCATAAGCTGTGGGCTATATATTATTAAGAAACAAAAGCCTTCCAGCCATTAGCTACAAACAAGGTGAGTCTGTTACAGCACTGAGCATGCGCAGGCTTCATTCAAACCCTTAATACCCACGAGAAGGAGCTAACGCCGAAGGAATCGGAACAAACACAGTAACTATCCTACACGAGGGCATCCTCCAAGCCTGCTCTTCCCCGACTGTTGCTCACATTGTCACCCTTGAAGATTTGATTCCAAATGTTAGCCCGCGGTGTCAGAATCATCCAAACATGGACAAGAGAAGAAAGCCTCTTCCTAGTATTGGAAGTGAGCTCTGTCATGCTCCTGTGGTGCAAGAGCTGCGGAGGGGCTAAGACGCTGCACCTTTAAACTCATTTTCTCCGTGGAGTTCCCTGTTCTAGTCTAGGGGGAAGAAAGACACTTTCCAGTTAGACTGGTTTTCTAGCTGATGCTTTTTGTTTTCTGTTAACGAGTGGCAATCTGCTGTCTGCAAGAGTTGCTGCCTTTCCCACTCTGCTCTGAAGAGGGTTTTCCAGCCCTGGTCTTCTATGTCCACCATCCGCAGCGCTGAGGTTGGGAGTGGCCAAATGTATGCAGGGTACTCTGTCTGGGATGCTCTAATCCCCTGGGTCCATGAGCTAACCCCATTTCCATTTGCTGGATGCTGGTGGAAAGTGGCTGTGTTTAGGTTGGAAATAGCAGGGAGTGGACAGCTGCATTTCAAAGGCTGTATTTCCGTTTCCTCTTTATGTGCCTCACAATGGGCTTGGTGTGCATGTGGGGCTGTATACTTTCTCTTCTTAACTTTTCTGTTACCACACTGCTGTCACTATCCCTAATCATAAAAGCCAGACAGCAGTCCCCGTGTTTGCCTTCTGGGACTATTAGTTTTATCTTGCTTACTGTTTTTTTTTTTTAAATGTATTATAAGTTCTTAGGAATTCTACTGAAATAGCCACGGGCTCTTTTTGCAATGGATTTATCCACCATGAAATTTATTTAATCTTTCTTTGGAAGCAAATGGAATTTACAGGTTGATATGACAAGTGCTGGTTGTTGTATTGAAATTCAGAGATTTTGTTTAAGTTCCAGTCTTGTAGATGACTACCTTAGAGAAATCATCCAAACACACCAGACCTGAAGAGAGGTGAAGGCCACGTAATCTTCAAATCTCCCCCAAAATATTAAAACATTATCCTGGGATTTCATCCATCTAGCTCCAGATGATCCTTTTTCTGGTTCCCCACAATTGAAGTAGAATTTGGAGGAGATACAAGTGTAAATAAAGCTATTCTCACGGAGGACTTTCTACTGTGGACATATTCTCCACTGGCGTGTGGTTCTGTGGCTTGTGGATCAAATTCTTCAAAATTATCTATAATTCACAATACATTGAGGAGTACTGGAAAATATTAGAGTGGCTTCAGTGACCCTCAGATTGGCTACTGGACTGTCTATAGAATCATACGCGTTTACTGAAAACAGAGCCTTGGGTCCTTTGTGTTGAGGAACGAAACAATGCATTCTTAGGAGGACACTTTCTGGAGAGAATTCATCTCAATTTATGATCGGGGTGGTTCTACGTCCTACTCACACCTGACCTCTGATTTTGTACTTACCTTTTTTCCTTTCCCTTAACAAATGTGTTCATTTTGGGTCCCCAACTAAAAAACAAGGGGACCGTTTCTGAATAATGTAGAGTTTGAGGAACAGCGTAAGGCCTGCATGGTATTTTGACATAATTTGATGAAATGGCAAGAGTATCTTACCTCACTGTAGTTTCTTTCTTCAGGGCAATATATTAAAAACACTCCATGTGAGACAGGCTATTTCTGCCTTCAAGCAGAACTTCCTAAAAGTATGGACGGCAATTAACCTTTTTTCAAATGAAAAAAAAAATCACCAGTCATCTGTCGTGCATGTGCAATAGCATTTTGATATAATCGTTTTCATTTGATATTGCATTTTCCATAACCAGCACCGCATGTTTCCTGGGCACTCTCCAGTTTCTTGCTGTCTATCAGTGACAGAAGGGATCCTATATCCACCAATGAGAGGGCAAACTCTAGTGTCTCTCTCCCCAGAGAGTGTGCATGGTTTCAGTTTATGTAGAGTGAAGCAGAAGGACCTTTGTTGGCTTTCTCAGGCCACTTTCACCAAGGACTTTTTTTTCCCCTCCAGCCCTACTGAGTCACACTTGTCCTTTCATGTTGAACAATACTCAAGATTGATAAGTACAATCTGAGTAGAGATATAACCAGCAGCAAGCTGGGGTTGCCTTTGACGGTGGAATTTCAAATCAATGTCTGCAGATTAAAGTCTAATCTCCTGCAATGAGTAATTTAAACCTTCAAAAAGTTATGATGCTTTGAAATAGCCGGCATGGGAACTAACCATACTGTGGTCTACAAGGTTTTCTTCTCTTTCTTTCTTTCTTTCTTTCTTTCTTTCTTTCTTTCTTTCTTTCTTTCTTTCTTCCTTCCTTCCTTCCTTCCTTCCTCCTTTTCTTTTCTTTTCTTTTCTTTTTCTCCCCCCTTCCCCTTCTTTCTTACTAAAGAAAAGCTTCAGATGTCAAACTGACTGGAGGTCTCCTAGGCCAGTAGGTAGTGCTGTGTTATCTCACTGTGTTGCCAATGAGGCCAACACAAAGGTGGATTCCAACTCTGGAGTACCCAAGCCTTCTTAAATGTGCAGGGAGGATTCTTTAAGGAAAAGAATGGGAACTATTGGGGTTGGGGATTTAGCTCAGTGGTAGAGCGCTTGCCTGGCAAGCGCAAGGCCCTGGGTTCGGTCCCCAGCTCCGAAAAAAAAGAAAAAAAAAAAAGAATGGGAACTATTGATGCTTACTGGAGAAAAGAAGCTGCAAAAACATACACATTTTAAAAAACTGATAGATATCACACACTCAAGTAAACCCCAGAAATTAAACTGCACCTTCCCCAATATCTTGGGGTATTTACTATTTGAGATTTACCAATTTTAATATCTATCAACAAATTTTACATTTTAATGTAAATTTCTGTAGAGATTACAGAACATACTTTCACAGGCATGATTGACTGAAGCTTGGTTTTCTTTGTGCTACAAGTTCACAAAAACATCTTTTATTTCCACAGCTCAATATTGCTCATATGAGATAAAACATTGCTGTCAAATTTAGGGAGCATCTACAATTTTATTTACATATGAGTAGGCATATATACTCAGAATCACTCTTGCAAACCTAGAATTTTTAGTAAGTCTTATTCCATTCAATTGCCATTAGAAGACCGAGTTACGGTGGCTGGTAATTGTGCACAGGTGGGTTTGTTTCTGACAGGAACACCGTTCCCTGGAGCTCTTTCTGTGGAATCTCCTCCAGTTCTCACCCACCTGATGATTGAGAGAATTTCCCACATATTCCCATCTGACCATTTCCATGCCCACACACGTTTCTTTTCCTGGTGCAAAGAGATGTCTCGGATCACAGTATACCTGTGGCTGTGCCCAGGTATGCCACTGTGTGTGTCAGTACAGTGTGGTACAAACTTTCCTGAAGACCAGGCTGGCTGGCAATAACTTATTTATACAGAGAAAAGGCTGCAAATCAAGTAAATATATCCCAGTTAGGCCAAAAGTGGGTTCTAAACCTTGAATCTATCTCATTAGGTTTCCAAAGAGCCCAACTCTGATGCAGCACCTGCTTTGTGTTTCTTGCAGTCTTTGGAAATGGTACCTTTTGAAGTTAGGAGTCCCAACCTAAGCATGAACCCACTTGAGGTTCCACAGGTATCTTCTGGTACCTGGTGTGCATTATACAAGTGCACCTTGCTGTTTTTCTTCCCCACGTGTCCTTTCAGTCAGTGCTGGGCACTGGGCATGGTCCAGGGTCTTTTGTAAAGCATGGAGGTGTTTCCTACAGAGCAAATCCTCCTTCTGCCTTCGACTTTTAGACAAGTTCTTACTGTTAGGAGGCTGAGTTGTAACTAGAGTTTATAAGACACACCTTGGGAGACTTCTGGGAGGATTAGAGGTAATTACATGTAAATTAGTAAACTTTTATGAGCCTTGGCTTCTTTATAAAGTGAAATTAATAACGCACCTTAAGTGGTTGTTTGCAGATTTGAGATAACACATCCATGAAACCGTGCTGTGCTTGAGTTGTAAAAGTCTGTGCTGCTTATGGGAAAGGCCCTTAAGACGTGCCCCATTTTACTGTGCCCTTCCTAGTTGCCAGCCTGTCTGCAGTTAGTTAGAGTCAGGGAGGTAAGTCTGGCCAATGACACATGAGTAGAAAGATGCTTTTCTGGGCCAAAATAGTTAAATGCCAGAGTACTTCTAAATCTCTTCTTAATCTCGGTGGCTGGCTTAGCTGCTGTATTCAAGGAGTGTGGATGCCTGAGTCACCATCAAAGGAGAACTTGTCAGGGGAGTTTCAGAGCTGTGTTGGAATTTGTATGAACATGAATAAGATTTGTGTTGTGTGACTATGTTTAGATATGTATTTATTACTGCACTTAGTCCAACCATCCTTATTGTGGGAATAATAATAATAATAATAATAATAATAATAATAATAACAACAATGATAATGATAATTTTATTACTATTACTATGGAATGGACCGGAATTACTCATCAACTTTAGTATTTGAAGTAAGACCTGGAACTAGACGATTGGCTCCTACCATCCCTAATGAGGAGAGAAAAATATTTATTTTACAAATAAAATATTTAGTTTTTCTACAAACAGGGATTTGGAAAATGTTAAACAAAAAGGAGAGTGTTAGAGTTTAGTGCTGGCTAGTTTTATGTCAACTTGACCCAAGCTAGCATCATCGGATAAAAGGGACTTAAAAGAAAAATACCTCCATAAGATGGGGTGGTAGGCAAGACTGGACTAGTGATTCCCTGACTAGTGATTGATTGGGGAGAGCCCAGCCAAATGTGAGTGGTGCCATCCCCGGGCTGGTGGTTCTGGGTTCTATAAGAAAGCAGGCTGAGCAAACCATGGGGAGCAAGCCAGTAAGCAGCACCCTCCATGGCCTCTGCGTCAGCTCCTGCCTCCAGGTCCCTACAGTGTGTGAGTTCCTATCCTGACTTCCTTTGATGAACAGCAATATGGAAGTGTAAGCCAAATGAATCCTTTCCTCCCCAACTTACTTTGGTCATGGTGTTTCATCACAGCAATAGTAACTCTAACTACAACAGAAATTGGTACCAGGATGGTGGGGTATTGCTATCGCCGACCCGACCATGATATTTTAGGGAGAATTATGGAAGGACTTTTGAAACTTTAGGTGAGAGAAGCCATTGAATACTCAAAGCTTGGTGTGCTGTTCTGTGGGAACACAGAGGAAAAGTGTTGAGAGAAATGCAAACAATGGAGCCCTGGCTCCTAAAGTTGCAGAGGGAAGTTTGAGAGTTAAAGACTAAGTGTTGGGGTCATTGCATATTTGTTATTTTGAGTTAAGATCCTATGGGTCTTATCAGCTGGGGCTGAAGAATCATGAAAAACAAGAGACCAGCACCACTGAAGTGAAAGAAACCTTTGCTTTACAGGGACAACGGATATGTGTGGAACAGTAAAACCATGCCAGAAAGCTTGGTAAGGTAGAGGGGGTTGAGACCCAGAGGCTTGGTGGGTGCACGCCTGAGACTTAGGCAACTCCCTGCTCCCTACCAGAGTCCTGGCCTGGAACAGATGCTTTACTCCTCATATAGAAAATGTGACAGGTGGTCACATAGGTCCAGAACAGAGTTCTCTATGCTAACGAGGTACCTAGAGACCCTGGGGTCTTAGCCAATAAGCTTCCCTCCCCAGACATTCCGCCCTGCAAAAGGTATTTAATCTCAGGTCCACCCTGAGAAGTGGGTATAGTTAGGTATGCATCCATTTTCCGTTATGAACAGTCAATAAGCAGTTTAGAACCACTGACTATCTCTCTCATCTACCACCACCATGGGAATAGACAGGACCTCTTTGCCTAAAGAGCGGTAGCTAAATCTTCTGTAGAAGGCCTCTCTGCACTTCCAGCCAGCCTCCGCTAAGCCAGGACAATCAATTGTGAGACAAGCCGGGGCTCCCCTTCTAACCACCCTCACCCCGCAACCTGGGCTAGATGATGCTGTCCCCAGTCCACAGGCCCTGACTCCATTCTCAGCTCTTCCTCAACTCCCAGGGTTGCCTGGTTGTCCAAGAGTCTGAGAACCCCACAGCCCTGGCCTTGTTGCAGGCCTGGGGACCCCCAAACCAGCTCCATCGTTCCCACATCTCAGAGTGTGATTTACCACCCCTGGAGCTTCTCTACAGCCCAGCATCCACCCCAGGGGCAGCATAGGATAACCACCTGTCGTCAAACTCCCCATGTTGAGGATTTAGCAGTGGTTGAGAAGAGACCAGCAAGCATTACTGAGGTGAAATCTTCTGAAAAAGTGTTTCCTTAGAGTCAGCACACAAATGCTGTGTCCAGAGGTGGTCAATGCTCTACTTTTACCTAGCAGCTGAATTTGGTAGACTTAAGAGTCACCCAGATGGTACTGGTCTTAAAGGCATGAAGGGGTCATAGAGAACAGCTGAGGCTTGCACTGAGAGAAGCCAGGAGAAGCCACTGTTGGAGGTGTAGCCTCGGTAACAGTTGGAGGCCCTGGATTAGAGAGGTCATGCAGAAAACTTAAGGCTCGGCACCAGGAAGAGGGCCCAGGAGAGGTCATTGGTGAAAGTGTAGCTCAGTTGCAGCAGAGAGCCTAAGATTTTGGAGGTTTTAGCACCATGAGCAGACCACTAAGACAGCAGCAGCAGTGTAATGGGATGTGCCACAGCTTAGACAAGCTATGTGTACCGTTAGAGGGTAGAGCTGAGAAGTGACCAAAGCCCCTGGGAACCTAGACACTGGACACTGAGTTATTTACACTGTCGGAATTTGGTTTTGTTTTGATCCAATTATTGATCATACCCTGGTTCTTCCCTCTTAAAACATTTAATTAACTTCTGATCTGATGTGAGCCCACAGCTGATAGGCTCTTAACTTTTAAAAAGACCAAACTTCTGAAGAGATTGAATTTTAAAGCATCTGAATTTGTAAAGAGTGTGGGACTTTTTAAGTCTTTAAAATGTTTTATATTGTGATGTTTCTATTACTGTGTGATCATAGGGATGAACAAGAAAGGAAAAGTGGTGGCCTAACAGTGATGTGTTTGTGTGTCAGGTTGGCAAGAGGTCAGTTGTGCTGGCTAAGTTTATGTCAACTTGATACAAGCTGGAGTCGTCAGATAGAAGGGTGCCTCGATTGAGAAAATGCCTCTTTAAATGCCTGTAGGGCTTTTTCTTAATCAGTGATTGATGGGGGAGGGCCCAGACCAATTGTGGGTGGGGCTGCCACCGGGCTAGTCCGGGTGTCTGTAAGAGAGCATGGTTAGCAAGCCACAGGGAGCAAGCCAGTCAGCAGCACTCCTCCATGGCTTCTGCACCAGCTTGGCATCAGGTGTCTGCTCTGCTTGAGTTCCTGTCAAGACTTTTCTGACGATGAGCAGTGCTGTGGAAAGGTGAGTCAAATAAACATTTACCTCCACAGCTTGCTCTGTTCATGGGGTTTCATCGTGGCAACAGCAACGCTGCCTAGAAAAGTTTGGATATAAAGTCGCAGCTCCAAAGACTTGGCTGCTGGAAGCTCAATTCCTACTGCGTAGACTGAGTCATGGGGAAGAGATTGACCATAGCCGGGCTAATGATGTGATGACTCGTGACGTGATAGCGCTATCAACGGGGGGCGGGGGATAGAAGAAGAGAGTTCCATGGGAACATCTTTGTTCCCATTCTTCCTGCTTCCTGGCTGCCTGGAGGCAGCTTCTATCACCAGTACCATCCTACCCTACCACTACTGCCACCGCTACCATAGTGTCCTGGCTTGCCTCAGACCCAGAACAATGGCTTGAGCCAACCTTGGCCTAAGACCTCTGCAAACATGAGCCAGAAAAAGTATTTCTGACTTATACAGAGACAAAAGCATGCTGTTTCCCACCAGAACCACCAAATCCTCTTTATCAGCTACGGTATTTCCTTAAGACCCTAATTCTAAAAGTCAATGAATATTTTCATGGTAAAAAAAAGTTTCTATCAAATTTTAGAAATTGCAGCTTTTCCTCTTCAAATTCCTTTACTCCGATAACTCTCTAACTAACTAAACAAACAAACAAACAAACAAACATACAAACGATCCCACTATATTCCCTATTGGGGATAAATTTCATAATCTGGGACTGGCTGGTAAGTTACATTCAGATTTCAGGCATCCCTAAGTGCAAGCATAACTTGAATATCTGGGGAAAATCTATGTTTTACATGTTGTTCTTTGGGAGCATGATTTGTTGTTTATCTGCTTGCTTTTGGCTTTAGAGACAGGGACTTAGTGGAATTCTCTACATAGCCCAAGCTGGTTATGAATTTACAGTAATCCTATCTCGGTCTCCCAGATGCTGGGATTACAGATGTGGAGTACCAGACCTGGCTCGTGTTTTATACTTTTTTTTTTTTTTTTTTTTTGGTTCTTTTTTTTCGGAGCTGGGGACCGAACCCAGGGCCTTGCGCTTCCTAGGTAAGCGCTCTACCACTGAGCTAAATCCCCAGCCCCGTGTTTTATACTTTTAAATGTAGTTTTATTTGCTAAGCTTTCTTTGGGAAGAATGGTAGAGGTGCCATTTGCTGGATCCTGCACGACTATTACCTAGAGCTGCCAGAGGTAAATATAATTGGAGTGCAAATTATAGAAAGAGGTCATTATCCAAAGAAAGGAACATCAGGGTCAAGTTGGAAAGCAGTGTGAACTCTCTGAAAATGTCGCTAAGATGGTGGGGAAATGATAAGGGACCCAGTGGTTTGGAAAGTAGATCTCGGAGGAAGGAGGAATGCGGGACCTTATGCCTTTGAATACTGGCTGGTCACGTGAGCTGGCAACAGGCAGGCAGCAGGCAAAAGGCAGAATGGGCTTAAGGACACTGGAATTAACTACAGAAAAGTGATAATGGTTTGGATACAATGGGGAAAAAAAGCCTTAATTCTCTTTAAATCTCATGTTACATAAAAGAAATACAGGCAAAGAGTCTTATTATCAGCTTGTATTTTTCCAGAGTAGTCACAGCAGAAAGAAGAGGAAAGATTATAGAAGGAGAAAGAAGAGAAGGAATCTAAGAGCTGGATCATTTCACCACAGAAGACTGGGCCCTGCTACTGGATAGGCCTGTCTTGGAATGTTTTCCCTCAAGCAGCAAGATGGACCATGGCTTCAGAACGATATTTGGAAATGGACGTTGTAAGTTACAGATAGCTTCCTAATAAGAAACTGAGCAGAAGTGACGGGAATTGGACACTCTGAACTCAGTGCGGGCCTATGCTGTCACCTGAGCACAGTGACTTCCAAGGTCCTTCCAAAGCTCCTTCACTGACACTGGCAACAGATAGGCAGTTTCCGGAGTCAAATAAGAAAGCAGCCTGCACCGGGTTTCAGGGTTATTCCTATCAAAGTTGTTCCTATTCTAGGGATCTGCCTGTGGTTTTCCTTGAGCCAGTTAGGTGTGGCTAACCACCTGTAGAGTTTGTTAAGGCTCCCTGCTAATGGTTCCCAATCTGGAGATTTCACGGTTTCTCTGGCACCAGGATTACGTGGTCAGGTTTGAGGTCCCTTTCTGGAACTTCTGGTGTTCCGGGCACCTGCATTTCTAATGTGCCCCTTGGCAGAGCTGTCGCTGCCGACCTGGAGAGCACCTCTGAAGAGGCACTGCCCCAGTACAAGTAGCAAAGGCATTTCTGTAGCCCTATATTGACAGGAGTGGGCTCTATCCTGTGGTCCTGGAGGAGACTCACCTACTCCTGTGAGTGATAGACGCGAACTGTCTACATTTTTCTAAAAGTCTGTGAATCATGGAATCTCAAGGATGGGCCTCACCTCGTGTGGCTAGATTTTCTAAGTTTTTTCTCTTTACATCCTGATGGGGTGTTAAATGAACTTTGTTCCCCAACCTAGTACTTGCAGGATTTTGTGATAAAGACTCTTCCTCTGCAGCAAACTATTCAAACTATATCAACTGCAGACCGCTCACCATGGTTTTCTTCTTCCCAAGTAAATATGGCTGCGTGCAGAATACTTTAATGCAAAACACCATCAGTGGACGGGATGCTATTATGGTCAGTTCTACTTCTGGGCACCTCCCTATTCAGAAGGATCACTACTTATTAATGGTAGCTTTCTGCTGGAGTGTTTGATACTTGCTTTTTTTTAATCATGGGGGCTGGTTCCAGTTCCCGTTTATTTTCCTGTTCTAAAGTTGTAGTAGCACGTGCAGAGCACAGAGCTTGCCTTTGAAATTTCTCTAAATAGCACAGCTAAGTGGCTTTATAATGTGCTCTCTGGTTCCAAAGCAATTCCACCACACACAACAGAACCCCTTGACCCATCGTCAAGAACTACCTCTTGCCTTCTTCATCCACCCATGACTTCTTATCTAAACTCTCCACTCTGTGAATCTGTCCTTTCTAGGCACTTCACCGAAATGGAATCATAAAGTGATTGTCTTTTACATCAAGACATTATTTTTTAAAAGAAAGCATCTCAGTGTGTGGCCCACACATCGGCCTTGAACTTGTGATCCTCCTCCTCTACTCTCCTCAGTACTGACATGACAGGGGCACACCACCTAGCATGGCTGGATTTCCTCTCAGGCCTGTGTAATCACACCATATTCTCTCCAGAGTCCTTTTCCAAAAGGAAAATTCTTTTTATTTCATTACTTCCTCTTCCTTCCCCCTGCTTCCCTTCCTACTTCTCCCTCTCCTCCTTTGCTTCTTCCTTTCCCCCTCTTCTTTCTGCTTGCTCCTCCTTCTCTTTCTCCTCCTCTTTCTCCCTTTCTCTTCCTTGTTTTTCTCTTCTCCCTTCTCTTTCTTCTCCTCTTTCTCCTTTTTCTTTCTTCTTTTCTCCTCTTCCCCCTTCTCCTCTTCCTTCTCTTTCTCCTCCTCTTCCTCCTTTCCAGTCCCCTTTTTACTAAGTCCACCTATATTTTTTGCTTGTCTTCTACCAGCTACTGAATAGAATTCCACACTGACTCTTCATCCTGTGACTCATGTGCAGGGTCTCACCCACTCTGCTGTCATCATGTTCCATAACCAGCCACGGCAAGCAGAGTTTTCCCAAACAGTTTAGGCATTTCAGAAATTCCCCAAGAGCTCTCTTTCTGAAAGTCATCTTTGAAAACTGAGCCATAGATTGCCAGATTGCAGGGCAGTAGGGGGAAGATTATCTTTAGACTCTTCCTCCCCTGGGCCATATTTGCCAAGTAACCCATTTCTTCAGCACCGCCATTTACGTGGCTCTTACCCCACCCCACCCCCACCCCACCCCCAACGGAAGAAGTAAATAAATGCTGGATTTTTGAGGCTATTTAAATACCAGAAATCTTCAAATTACCTTTAATTGTACTTTGTTTCACAAGCCAGTGCCTCATCTGATAAGGCCAACAGAGCGCAAATCTCTGCCAAAGGAGAAAAAACTAACAGTATCTTTTCCCTGATATGGCTGGAACAGAGTGAGAGCCTGGCTTGTGGTTATCTCTGAGCCTGTGCTACTTATCAGTTTAGTAACATTGTGGTTAAGGTTATCTCCAAATGAAGGGAGCAGCACCACCAACCACGAGAGCAAGAGAAACCCAATGGCAGCAACCCCTATCCCAACATTTAGACACCCGACCAGGGCACTCAGAGGCTGGTGTTGGACTGTGGCCCTGCATTCGGGATGCTATCAAGTATTCTGTTAACCAAAGTGTCTTATCCATCATACTCTAATCACATACATTTTGTATACAGAGTTTAAAACAAGTCTAAAGTATTAAGTAGGTCTCAAAACCCAGGACAAAAGCTACCTAAGGTGCCTATTGAACAGATCAAAGCAGACCTGGCCACCAGGTTCTCCCATCCCACCCAGTCCCTACCTGCTCCAGTGTATGGCTGGCATTCCCTGGCCCTTACCCTAAATGCCTCCAGCCCAGGGTCTGGGCTGTCCTTTTCCCAGCTGCCTTCCCTATATAATCAAGCCATTTTGGTTCACTGACCATGGGACCCCGAGCCCTAGCTGTTACATCACAGTACAGTGCAACTCAAGGCTCAGGGAACATGGTGGTAGAAAGAGCAGGAAGATTATAAGATTCACAGAACTCAGATGTCAGCTGTGAGACAATGAAGCTGTACCCACAAAATCTCAAACCTACGGTGACCAAACCAAGACCTGAGCAATGGCAACACCAATCTACGTGCACGTGTGGCTGGGGGAAATGTCATCGAAAAACCACCCTAGATGAGAAGCTACAGGCAATGGAGGACTGAGAAAGGGAAAATCAGTCTTCTCCAGGGACGAGTAGCCAAGTGTTTTCCAGTCACAGGTAGTCATCCCTGAAATTATATGTGCACTAAAGCGACACTAATTTGATTCAATGGTTTGCATTTACATATGTATCTGTTTATCTATGTGACAGTAATAACTAAAGAGGCCATGCATTTGGGAGTGGTTGGGGGAGGGGTATGGGAAGAGTTGGAAGTAGAAGAAGGAAGAGGGGAAATGATCTAATTATATTTCAGTTATTTTTATAAAGAAAAAACTATATATGCTATACATAAAATGATATTATTTTGCTTCGTTTTCACATAACGTTCCAAACATCAGTGAACAGATGCTCAGATGTTTCTGCTGGATTTCCAGTTGAATGGGCTAAGCTTGGTTTAATTTTCAGGTCCAAAATTTCTTAAGCAAAATGGTAAAAATAAACAGCATTGCCCATATCTGTCATAAGTAAGTCATTCAGAAAATATGTTAACAGACTTATCATCAGCTTATGCATTTTTTATGCCTCAATCCTTGATATCATCTCTACCCATCATTATACATGCAGAAAGTTAGGCTGAAAGTGGCTCACACTACATGATTTAAAAATAAGGAGATGAAAGTAAAGCCAGGCCTTTGATCCCTTTGCTTTCTTCAAGTTCTGCTCCATTAAGAACTTGAGCTGAGCATGGTGGCCTGTGTCTATAGCCCAGCACTAGGGAGAAAAGGCAATACCATTAGAGCTATGTTTAGCCTGTAATCTGATGATCAGAAGACAGAGGCAGTTTATGGTGTACCTGGGCTGTGTAGGGTGATTTGATTTTGTATCCAAAAGAGCAAAGATCCTGGGAGACAGCTCTGATCCATAGGTGTGAGACCTGAGTTCAGTTTCCGGATTCCAGACCCCGCCTCCCCAATAAGCCAGATGTGTAGCCGCGGGGAGGCAGAGTCAGCATGTCCCTCGGGCTTGCTAGCCAGCCAGTTGAATCTCTTCAGGAGACTCCAAGCCAATGAGACACCCTGTCTAAAAAAGCAAAGTCCTGAAGAAGAACATCTTAGATTGGCACTTGTACTACACGCTACACACATGCATACACATGTGAGCACATACGGCACCATACATCCACCAAAGCGAAGTCAGAACAAAGCAATAACCCTTAACATAGTCAACCCATATTGTTGCTAAATTCTTTTAAGTGGAAGTTTAAAAAACTTTAATTACATGTTATTCTATTTATATGTATTCAAGTGGTGTTTATACGTGACACAGCACAGATGTGACGGTCAGAAGACAGCTTTCAGGAGTTGGTTCTCTCCTATCATGTGAGACCTAAGGATTGAATTCAAGTTGTCAGGTTTTGTAGCTAGCTCTTTACCTGCATCATCTTGCAGGCCTCCAAATGGACTTTTCTTTTTAAAAAAACATATTTAAAAGAAATATTGTATTTTTAATTGTTTGAATGGAATACTTTGAGAACTACTGATATTTTCAATCAAATATAGTTAAGCAGATTTCACAGGATTTTAGTTAGGCCTTGTATAGTGGTTTGAATGGGAATGACCCCCCCATAGGTACATATATATGAATATTTGATCCCTGTTTGGTGAAACTGTTTGGGAAGGATTAGGAGGTATGGCCTTATTGGGGAAAATGTATCAAAGGTTTTAAAAGACTCATGTGATTCCCAGTGCTTCTCCCAACCCTCTGTGTGTGTGTGTGTGTGTATGTGTGTGTGTGTGTGTGTGTGTGTATGCATGCATGCATGCATGTTCATGCATATATGTATATATGTGAGTGTTCATGTGTGTGTATACTGTGGTTGAAGATCAATAGGTAAGCTCTCAGCTGTTACTTGCCTCTGACATCATGAACTCTCACCCTCTGGAACCGTAAGCCAAATTAAACACTTTCTTTCATAAGTTGCCTTGGCTGTGGCAGTTTTTTCACAGCAATAGAAGAGTGACTAAGATACCTTGCTTCATATTCAAAGAGAAAGCTCTTAAAAAGTGCTAGAATTTAGCAAGACTAGAAGGAAAATAAAGTGAATATACAAATATTGTTAAAGCAATAGGACAAAGGACAAGGGACGGCACATGTAGGCTTAGATTTTTCAAAGCCTACTTTTAATGATGGTTCTTAAATGGTTTAACCTTCCTTCTAGCCTACCACCCCCCAGAGGTAGTGGAAAAGAAAAGTTATTATGATACGAGGGAAGTGGGGCCTGTTTAGAAATGGTTCTTCGTAGCAAATCCCATCTGTGTTGTCAGGAAATCAGCCGTTCAATTCATAGGTCAGCAGGGGCAGCTCGATCCACTCACAAACACCTCACAGATACATCAGCAGTCCAGTTGAGTAGTGTTGGGATAGCAAACACAAATCAGCAGCGGTGGCATGACCTAGCAGAGACAGCCAGGCCTTAGCCGAATTGGCTTGAGTTGGCAGGAGAAGTCAAGATGACCAAGGATGCCAGGAGAAGTTCTTGGCTGTTCCTCTCTCTTGATGAAGTGGAGATCAGCTAAATGAAAGACAAGAAGCATAACAAAGCCAGCTCTATGAGCAAGCCCCTCTCACAGTCTGTTGAGTCCTATATATACTCCCTCCACACATCGCATGTCTTCCTCAGATCTTGCCTCACTAAGTGTCTTGTCTTAGCACATGAGTCTGTCTTAGCAAAACTCTACATGAGTCTGTATCAGATGACATCACTCTGCTAATGTCTGTGGAAGTGCCGAGAAGCCTCAGTACACCGTCAGAAGTTTTTTGGTGCGTTTCTTTCTATGGAGTCCCAACAAATGGAGCTCAACTACACAAGGCGAACCAATACATGCCTATTGTTAGGGAAGAATTCTTCATCACATGCTCTTTTCACCTGTGTCTGCTTCAGAGAAACATTCCTTCACTTATCTGCTTTAGCAAAACACTTGTGTCCACTTCAGGAAAACACTCCTTCACATGTTTGCTCCGGCAAAGCCCCACCCGACACAACTGACTTTCCAAAGAAACCAGAGTTTCTGTTTCAGGCGCATAATATTCTCAGGGCTTTAGTAGGGAATAGAATCAGGAACTGTGGGAGAAATAATAACAATAATAACAGTGCTAGGCTACACCAGTTAGAATAGGTCTCAATTTCAGTGTTTAGTATGAATCAGAATTCTCTGGAGGAGCTGAGTGCAGCAGTATATGTTTCTCATCTCAGCACTTGAAAATTAAGGTAAAAGGATTGTTGTAATTTTAAAAAGGGTATTTGTTGGTGTTTAAAAATGTGAATAAGTATTTTGCCTACATGCGTGTCTGGACACCTCATGTGTGACTAGTGCCCACAGAAGCCAAAAAAGGGTGTTGGAACTGGAGTTCCAGACCTGGAGCTGACCTGGAACTGGAGTTACACACAGTAACTCGAGCATCTGCATGAGTCCTGGGAACTCAACTGTGGTCCTACAAGAGTAGCAAGTGCTCTTAACCTTGGGACCAAACTCTCAGCCCTGGGTTGCTGTATAATTAAGACCGATCTGTGTTAGATAGCAAGTTCAAGGCAAGCCCGGCCTATGTAGTACAACCCTATATAGAAAGGAAAGAAGAAAACAAAGGAGGAAGGGAAGAAAGAAGGAAACAAAAAAAGGAACAAAGGAGTGAAGATGTCATGAAAAACTGTTTAAAAGTGCTAGTCTCAGAGTCTATTCAGTGAGTCTAGGATAGGTCTTAAAATCTGTATTTTACAACAAATTCCCAGGTATGGTGTGTGTGTGTGTGTGTGTGTGTGTGTGTGTGTGTGTGTGTGCGCACGTGCGCGCGCCTGTGTGTAGCTGTGTGCATGGAGACCAGAGGGCAGTGTTGGATATCCTGTACCACTCTCCATTTTAGTTTTTGAGGCAAGGTCTCTCACAGAACCTAGAGCTCATTGATTTGTCCAGACTGCCGGTCATGAGCTCTAAGCAGTCCACTTGTCTCCATGTCCCCAGTGATGGGGTTACAGATGTGGTATCTAGATGCTTACATTAGGTCTGGAGATCTAAACCCAGTTTGTTTGTACACCAGTTACTCCATCCTATAAGTAGTTGATACTGTCCTGTCAGAGGCAGAAAAACAGGATTCCAGAGCAACCGAGAAGGAGCTAACTGTTCAGCCCAAAAAGGGAAAATACTTAGGCATGAGGGGCAACAAACCGAAGAAGAACATTTTAAAATAACAGTAATTCACTTTCACTTTAAAATTTGTCCTTTAGTTATTTCAACTTTGCTAATGAGATTAGTTCTCAAAGACTTTAAAGAATTTGCCGAGAGTCACAGAGGTAGCAAGCAGGCAGACGCAAGGCTGAAGGTCATGGACTCCAGAAACTTAAGTTAACTGCCAGTGGTTTCCTATAGGAGGCACTCATCCTGTGTGACACAGGCAAGTTGCAGTCATTTTGTGGAGGCTTTAGATGCTGTGGGAAGGGCATTTGTACTTAGTGTGTCTGTAGAGACATACTGGAATTTTTGGGCAGGGTTGTTTATTTAGTAACAATGTATTATTATGGTGGGGAGAGGGAATTGGATGTAAAGCCAGTTAGAAGCACAAGCAGAAAGAATCCAGGAGGGAAACAAAGGCCTTTTAGCTGCAGTAATGTGATGGTTGCAGAGGTTAGAACTACTCTGTGGCTAAACAAAAACGATGCCTCCCAACTTCCACCAGCTGGAATTCCATGACTCAAAAGATATGACCTACGAATCAAAGACTTAACCAAACAGAGATAAATGTCAGAGATCGTTATTTTTTCCACTATGACACAAACACAGATCAGAACTAACAGCTATTATCATCAAAGCTGCAGAAACTACAATATTGTTTTGGCTGTGGTAAGAGTAACAGTCAACAGAGGGAATGAACAGTAATTTGAAATTTCGTTTCTGTTTCTGGCAACAGATCTTTGTTGCTGTGCCCACATCTGTTGTCATTCATATGGTGAACGTGTTCCATCTATTCTGGTGCCATCAGAGTCTGTGGGGTACTGGGGGTATAGCTCAGGGCTTGCCTAAAATGACAGAGACTTGGTTTTCATCCCCAACACCACTGGGGGTATGTGTGGGTAAAACCCAGCGGGATGATTTGGTAACCTGAGACGGTAAATGTTGTACCATTCTGATGCAAAAGAATTTTAGACAAGTAAAAAAAAAATTCATGAGGTTTTATGGGTAAATCTGTAATCTCCACCAGATACTTACAAAGTTAAATATCTCTTATTTTGCCTGTCTCTATGGTTCTGAAAATACAAAAAATTGCCACAGAGTAATGCGCGTAATCAGCAGTGGTTAAAGACTGTCTAGGTTTGGGGCTAAGTGTTTAGGAGAAAGTATTGACAGGAAAGTAAAACATAACCACATGGGAGGGCTGGTGCGAAAAGTGAAGTGGCGTAAGACAGGCATGCGGGCTTATCAGTCTCAACACGTTGGGCATCAGTGTTGACACCAGTCGGCTCTTACAGGAACTGGCAAGACTGAGGACTGGCAAGATGGCTCAGGAGTTCAAAGGTGCCTGCCACCAAGCCTGACCACTTGGTTCAACCCACACGAAGAGAGGGCTACTCCCCTAAGTTGTCCTCTGACCTTCGCAGACACGCATGCTCACAGTCCCCCCACGCCCATCGCCACATACGCAGCGATAAATAGAATAACAGTATAAATGAACACCACTAGAAACAAACAACCTTTCAAGCCAGGCCTGGTTGCGAGCTCCTCTGATTTCGGCGTATAGGAGGGTCCTAAACTCAAGGCCAACCTGAGTTTGAAGCTAGCTTGGGCAACATAAGAAGACCCATCTTGAACAAATAAGCCAAAACAACAACAAAAAACAAAGGAAAACAAACGGAAATCGAAACAGAGGTATGAGGTGTTGAAGACATTTTTGGAAGCTTGGGAAGACTACGTTAATGTCTCTGGCGTGAAGTACATTTGACACGTGAACTCTTAGGATGTTTTCAGCTAGATGTTGTTTTTCTTGATAGTAGTTGAAATATTATGTGTGTACCCTTGGTCACTGATCATCCTTTTATGGAATAGATTGAGGGTGAAAAGAGTTGGAAGATCGCGACTGTTAGGAGGTGGTCGCCTTCAGCTCTGTGGACATGAAAGAGTTAAGCACCAGGCCTTGCAACTGCAGCCACTTGGTCCAATTCTTTGCAGTGCAGTGGGGTCATGTTTCTTCTTCTTCTTCTTCTTCTTCTTCTTCTTCTTCTTCTTCTTCTTCTTCTTCTTCTTCTTCTTCTTCTTCTTCTTCTTCTTCTTCTTCCTCTTCCTCTTCCTCTTCTTCTTCCTCTTCTTCTCTCTCTCTCTTTCTTTCTTCCCTCCCTCCCTTCCTCCCTTCCTTCCTTCCTTCTTTCCTTCCTTCCTTCTTCCTTCCCTCCCTCCCTAGCTTGGTGTCTCTCTCTCTCTCTCTCTCTCTCTCTCTCTCTCTCTCTCTCTCTCTCTCTCTCTCTCTGTTTTCAAGACATGGTTTCTGTATATAACAGTCCTGGCTGCCCTGAAACTCTTTGTAGACCAGGCTGGTCTCAGACTCACAGAGCTACTCCTGCCACTGCCTTCCGAGTGGAGTGCTGGGATTAAAGGCATGCACCACCACACCGGGCAAGGGTCTGGTTTCTCTTCCACAATAGTACTAAGCCTGGAAGTCAGTCAGTCATTCTTATACCATCAAAAATCAGGGCTCCAAAGAGGGAGTGTCTTTGTTTGCAAAAGCAAGCATTTGGAGAAGACACAGGGGGAAAAGCCTCTCCCTATGTTTCTGTATCTATTCCACGGCCAATGGCAGATAATACTAAGTGCTACGACTACTGCTCATGTGTGCATTTGGAAGTTAAATTTTGAGCAGTCATCACCAAAGGTGCTGAGTATCCTTTGCAAAAACAACATGAAACCTTGCTAAAGAAAGTGGCAGAGGGGACAGGTGCCAGGGTAGGAAGTGAAACTACAGAAGAAGAGAGGAGCATCAATGGCTAGTGTGTACATAGCATGTTAAGGTAGGAGGATGCAGCATCAACGGGTAGCATGTGCACAGGAGGATGAGCTAAGAGGACAGAGGAGGATCACAGTGACTGTATTACTCTTAGCCACGTGTAGCCGAATGAATCACCACTCTTTAATGAAGAAAATTGGAAGGGATGCTGAAATAGATAATTCCGAACTGTTTGTCACTTACAGTGGATATATGAATGTATGCATATATTTGCTTAATTTAGCCAGAGACTCTAATTTATTCTCAAGTGTGGGCTAAGGCATCAACAGTTCTACCTTTTTTAAAAAATATAGAACAGAATCTCTGCAGTGTTGTTACCCGGAGCCAGGTGGGCCCAGAAAACAATTATAGCCAAGGCATTTTTTTTTACCCAGACTGGAGAGACTCCAGCAGGCATCTCTGTGAGTGATGGCGCGAACAGAAGGAACATATGGTGAGATGTGGTATAGCCTGGACATTGGCTTCAGGGATGAATGAATAGGTCAAGGCCAACCAGGAGAATGCAGTTGAGCTTCTGCGCTGTAGTGAGAAGGTTTTCCTGGACAGGTGCCTGGCCCAGCCACTGAGTGGCTTGCAGGAGATAACATGTAGCGTTCTGCAGTTGCTGGGCAATTATCTTAACCATCTCATGCGCTCATCAACTTAAGTCATCACCAGGCAGTCAAGACAAAGTGAAACACACAGGGAGAAGCTTTTAACAGTAATTTGTAGCAAAGATGTTTGGAATAATAGCACGTTGCTTGTTACCACTGGCTTTTGTGTTAATCACCTAATTGCAAATTGGCTTTCCTTAATGTCTGGATACCATGGAAATAATCCTATACTTTCCTCTGGCCCTGCACATATAGATTTTAAAAGAAATTCTGGAGGAATTAAATCCTTTTGGGGAGTAGGGATATCGGACCAGCGAATCATAAAGTTGCATCCTGTATCCACACAGGACATCATAGACAGGATAGAGGATAGAAGAGGGGTGGGGGAGGACAATACAAACAATATACTCGCTTTGGAAGGCTGAAGCAAGAAGGTCAGGAATTTGAGGTCAGCATGTGCTACATAAGAAGAACTTTGCTCAGAACTAAACAAAATGGAAAGCAACCAAAAATAACAAGAACGTGTTCTGAGAAAAATAAATTTTATTTACAGAAACTTACACCAAACTCAGTGAGATAATATTGCTGCCTTTGAAGACTTTTGTGTATTTTATGTCCATTCTGATCCTATATCTTTAAACAGTGAGACTTCTTTTGGGTGCTGCTGTGAGACAGGGTCTTTGTCAGTAGCCACTAGCCTGGTATTTGCCTCCTGCCTCTGCTTTTCAAGATCTGAGGTTACAGGGATCGTTAATCCTGAGATTCCTTGGAGAAATAGCTATCTCACTATTTTGGGCCAAATTTGAAGCAAATTTTATTAAATATTAGTTCCTGACAAAGAGATGGATTTTGGTCAGGACCACTCCCTGGAATTTCCCAGCTGAGTGGTCCCGAGACATGTATTGCAGTGGTTATAAAGAAAAATCCATAGGCCACCATACTTTTCTGTGAGACTTTTGTTATAGTCCAAAAACTACAACTCCCAGCATTCCAGAAGGAGCCACATATGAGCCACAGATCTGATCTAAGAGTTAAACTAATTGATACACTTTGCTTGCTGTAAAGGTGACTGATGGGGTGAGTGGTGGCTCAGTGATTAAGAGCCCTTCCTACCCCTGCAAAGAATTGGAGTATCTCACAACTACTGCAACGCTAACGCTAGGCGATCTGACGGTGTTCTGGCTTCCATGGATACACAGACACAGGCACTCACTCAGACACATACATAGAAAACAAAACAAAATATTTTCTCTGTTTTGTTGTTGTTTGTTATTTTGGATAAGGTCTCTATTGTGTAGCTCTGGTTGTCTCAGAACCCAGAGAAATCAATCCACCTGATTCTGCCATCCAAGTTCTAAGATGAATGGTGTGCATGATCACCACATCTGGCCATTATTTTTTAAGAAAAAGAAAAGATGACCTCCATTGTCCACTAATGAAAACAACCATTGTGGTGGCAGACACCTTTAAACCCAGCACCCAGGAAGCAGAGGTAGGAGGATCTCAGCGAGTTTGAGGCTAGCCCATTTACATAGCAAGTTTAAAAACAGCCAGGATTACATAGAGAGATCCTGTCTCTAACTAACTACAGAAAGAAAGGAAAGAAGGAGGAAAGAGAAAGAAGGAAAGAAAAAAAAGAAAATGGCCATTTGCCAGTGGTTGTTTATGGAATTTATTAATGTAAAAATCTAGCATGACTCTCTACATGGTCATCCTGAGTCCTTATGTATGTGATATTCAAAATACACAGATGTATGGTAAACTGACCTGAATAAGTAGAGTCTAAGCAAACCAGTTGTTAGTAAGCTCCGCCTCTCTTCCGCCTCCCCTCCCTCCCTCCCCTCCCCCTCCTCTGCCTTTCACAAGCTCCTCTAGCATGTGATCATTGGCTACAGAAAGCCATGCAGTTCTCCACGTAAGACGACAAGAAGAAAGCTCTTCCTGATCCTAAAATAAATGACGTAGAGGTTTTGTAATTTTCCTCATAGTTCTATTTTCAAGATTGTTGCTTCTGAAGCTTCAGCTTTGGTAACAGCAAAGAGATCTATTTTAAAAGGAAGGAAGGAGGGAAGAAAGAAAGAAAGAAAGAAAGAAAGAAAGAAAGAAAGAAAGAAAGAAAGAAAGAAAGAAAGAAAGGAAGGAAAGAAGGAAGGAAGGAAGGAAAGAAGGAAAGGAAGGAAAGGAAGGAAGGTAGGTAGATATTTGCAGCCTTGCATCTGTGGATTAGTCTTATCTGTCCAAACTGTCCGGAGAAGCAGAAAAAGTCCGTTTTTCCATTCAGTTTTAGCAGTCATTTTCTGAGGGTAAAGCCATCCTGTCTTTCTAAAACCTAGTTTTGCAGCTTGCACAGCCTTTTCCCATCAGGATTAAGCTCACCACAGAGCCCTTTAAGCTGCTAGTCATGTCTTAAGAACACAAAGGCGTATGTCCACCCAGAATGCCACATCCACCGCAGCTTCACAATTTGTTTAAATCACTCCAAATCACTGGACAAGCAAGGACATGCACCTGTGTCCCAGCGTGCAGGGGAGCGCTTCGGGGCTGAGCAGAGCAGGCTGTTCACCCTCTTGAGTGTTTCCGTTTTCTCAGGGGGTGTTGAAATATTGCTCTTGCGACTGCAAAGGAAAAAAAAAAACTGTAGAATAAACAGCTCCCATGTGTCCTGCTTCAGATCCGTGTTGGCATGTGCCTCTGGGGCCACTCCAGGGTTCATCTGGAGTAGGTTCCCCGTTTGCAAGCTGGATATGCGAAGTACTTCTGCTCTCACTCCACCTGGCTACACCATAAGGAGTTAAAAGCTTTTTCTCCCCACACAGGGAAGCAGTACCCCAGCAAGCCAAGGTATGATTGCTTCTCTAGAACTGGCTGGGGGATCCTTAGGTAGATGCGATGATCTCATAGTTTTTTTCCACAGCTATCACGTGAGAGTTATCGGTAGTTCTTAGGTTCCAAATTTTCCAGATCCTGGCAATAGCCACGATTTGGGTCGAATTAACCTTTTAAGTTATTTTGTTTCTTAGATCCTTGCCACTGCACAATAGAAGCCCAAGCTGCTAACCTTCTGTTTTGCAAAGCCTCATGGCAAAGGTCTTTTCCAGGCTTAGCTAAACTCCGCTGCATGTGGGGATCAGTACACTCGAATCACAGCATTCCAACGAGGGAGTGGCTTTAGTAAGCCGACGAGTTCTACTGTAGCCACATTATTCTTTACAATACAGCCGACATAGGGAAGTATGATTCCCATTTAAAGGGATATCAAAGTTCCTTATAAAAAATTTACTCTGAACTAGATTAAAATTCTATAATTCATTTCGCACATCTTCTTCAAAAACTCTTATCATGAAGAAACTTTCCAAATTATAGTTACAGAAGCCATTTCTGCTAACATTGGAGTCTGAGAAAATTATGATTTAAAGAACTACTTTATTTATGTTCTGGATGAGAGGGGAAGTACTTTCTTTCATGTAGAAAGTGAGAAAGATGGGTATTTCTGGTGGCTGTCTTCTATTTTCTGCATTGTCCCCATCTCAATAGTGTATATTATTTGGCCCATTGGCACGAGGTAGGATCCCTTTTCTATACTTAGGATAATCCAGTTTCCTGGGAAATTATGTGAGGATCATTCTACTTCAAAAAGAACTTACTTAGCTTTAGTATATAGTGCTCTATGTATGATAACCAGAATAGTAGAATAGTAGCAAAAGGGACACACACACACACACACACACACACACACACACACGCGCGCGCGCGCGGGAGTGTCCCTATAGAAGACCTCTTGTCTTGTAGGTGCCACTCCATTTTTGCCAATTTGTCTTAAAAAGAAACACACAGCATCATTTGGTTGCTATAAATACCTTCACACAGACAATTTATATCCATTGACTACCATTTAATGAACACTTGTTGAATTGCTACTTTGAGCTAGGCTTAGCAGAGACACTGAAGCATAGAGGTCTAACACAGTCATTAAAAGCATGGGTTTGGGTGCCGACAGCAGGGGCGAGGGTCATACTGCTGGCAGACAAATTGTGCAGTATTGAGCAGTTAGTTAGCTGGACTTCTCTGTACCCTATTCAGCTTTCAAGGACATTGAGCTATCCTACTGGGACGAAACGCTGATTAAATCAGTTATCACCTTCATCCCATTTAGAGTAGTTCCTGGTATATATTTTAGTTATTAGTTGTTCTGAGAACATAGCTCAGTGGAAGTTCCTTTACCTAACGTGGGTTAGGCCCTAGATTCTAGACCCATCACTGCAGTAAGTAAATAAAGTAGGCATAGTTTCAATAGACTATTTTCATTCCAAACTCTCACTACGAAATCTGTATACCACTCCCCCCCATTACTTCTTGTTTTAAGTTTCACAAGAGCTTTAAGGGTTTATATCAGAGACTGTTTTATAGGGAGAGATGAGGGTATATTGAGTGGTGTGAAGTAAAAATGTGTAGTTGGTTGGCTGTAGTGATCATACCTTTAAAACAAACCTCACTGTGAGGTGACCGTGAGTACTTTTCCCCTCTGGTATTCATTCATTCAGAACGTTTCCAGCACCAGGAACGCCCTTCAGTAGGGGTGACGCTTCCAGCTGGGCACTGGCTAGATGTCTCCATGTTCCACGACAAAAGTGGTGTCTTCAGCAATATGGCCTTATTCTCAGGTTGCCAAGGGTAACCAGTAGGCTTAGCAATCACCCGGGCTGTTTGGGGAGGTGGTCTATGGGACCCCTTTGGCCAATGACCAATATGATGTCACCTAGTCCTGCAACTGGAGGTCTTACTTGCTGGCTATATGATGATATTGTCTCCCTCATGGCTCAGCTACAAACCCTGTATCCTACAAGTGATACAATGGGGTAACTATCCAGATTTTGATTGGATTTAAGGCCCAACCCATGAGATGGAGCCCATACCCGACACTGATAAGTAGTGAAGAACTGGAAACTAGATAGGTCATGGGCCTTAGAGGAAAGCCTACCAATATTATTCTATTAATCAAGCACAGCAATAAAATGATTCTTAATGGGTGGGGACATTGGGGACATTCAAACCTAAAGGCCTTCATCAAATCCCTTCCCTCAAGGTTCGAGCATCAAGGTAGGGTCCGTGGAGGTGTAAGGATTTTAAGAGCCATGGTAGGTGACATCAAGGAAACAGCATCTTCTAGGCGCAGCAGTGTTGAAGCTCACACGAACTCACTGGAAGTGTGACAGCCTGGGCAAGACAGGCACAAGTTCAAGCCAGACAGAATCCCAGCACTGAGACGGGGAAGTGGATGCAAACACAACCCCTTACCCAGAAGCTATTTGCGATTTATAGCTGCCAGGAAAGGGAAAATCCATTTCTCCAGTGCTACCCTGGGCATAGCAACTATACTCCAGCATAAAATAGACTCCATCTTTTTTGTGTGCTTTTGCTGTTGTTGTTGTTAACTGTTTTTATTTTTGTTGTTTTTGTTTTTTTTTCAGGTTTTGTTTTGTTTTTCTTTGAGAGAAAAAGAAAAATAAACTATGGATTTAGGTAGGGAAGGAGGTGGAGTCTGGGAGGAATTAGGAGAGTGGAAAGAATATCATAAAAATATCTTATAATTTTTTAACAACAACAGCAACAACAACAACAACGGCAAAAACGTTCACTGTAGCTTAAAGTCAATTGCAGCATTGTTCTTGGTCCTCTCAAACTTTGACACGAAAACCTCAAGCTCACTGTCTGGTTGCCCTGTCCTTTGCATAAATCAGCCTCCATCCGATGGCCATGTAGACTTGAGTCTTCTTTAGTAGAGAGTTCTCTCTTAACTGCCAGTTACAGGCAGTGTTGCAGCAGTCACTAGGATAGGCAGAAACCAATACAAAATAACTTATACAAAAATAAGGCGTAGCATAACTGAAGGAAAGGTGGGGCTTAATTCTCCCAGGCCAGCTTTATCCACTGGATAGAGATGGGACAACAGTTTTAGAGCTTTCAAATGATAGGAATATAGGTCTGGCTTAGATTGTGAAGGATAAAGCATTATTATTGGCCCATGCTGAGTTATGTGTTAATCTCTGGGGCTGTGGTTAGAAATAAGTTTTATATTGAATAGAAGGAAGAGAGTAGACAGGTAGGTTAAAATCCATATTCTTTCTAGCTTCCCCTAAACAAGTTAGCAACCCACCTGGGAGTGTGTGTGTGTGTGTGTGTGTGTGTGTGTGTGCGTGTGTGTGTGTGTAAAATATGCATCTCAAATTCATTTGCTTATAAATAAGGTCGTATACATGCTCCGGGCACTACCCCAAATATTTTATGTTTTGTAGCCTATACCCTAACGTCTGAAATTTCATTTCATATTTTTAATGTTTTCAGAGATCCTCAGTCTATAAGACAAACAGGAGAATTAGAATCACCCACTATGACTTTCTGTGACAAGCTGTTCTCTGACACCTGCCAGTCTAAAATTTAAGAGCCTAACAGAAATTAGCAACCTTCTCAGCATTCACCATTACTTGCAATTTTATAAGAGCGTCTCTAAGACCATCCATGGGGACACTTCTCATCTGCCACCTCACAGATGAGGGAACCAAGAGTATAACTTGCACTGTGTTACATTTCCCATTGGTAGTAGAGCATGGGTTGGCTGTTTTTGTTGTTGTTTTTGTTTTTGTTTTTGTTTTTGGTGTCCTTGTCAAAGATTTGTTTCCACACATTTTGCAGAATAGAGTCAGACAAGGCTATCTGTTTTTCAGTTTGGGGGCCATAGGGCATTGACTAGAACGTGATAGGGGTCAGAGTGGACCTCGGCACACGTTTGTTGGATCCATAGTCCTTGCTCACATCACCAAGTGAATTGTTGTCAAGGTGGATGCTAGCAAGGTTGTAGGCAGCAATGAGCTCGCCTACCCAGGTTGCCTTGACCGCGTCCACCGGGGCTGGCATCGTGCTAAGCACTGGCTGAAGGAAGGAAGCTTTCCCTTGTTTTCTTTCCCGATTCAGATTGCCAGATCCTTGTGTTTGATTTTAAATTGATGTGACAGCATGTCCTGTTTACTTGGATTAGCTCACAATTATTCTTTTTGTCCGCTGTTCTACTACACAAGGCTTACTTTTTCATACCTGACCGGATGCTGGACATGTCCTTTATGTGTTGGAGTTTGTTTAGTTCTCGCAAATACATTTCGTAACTGTATTTTAACAGCTCAGCCAGTCTGTGGGATTGGGGGTTAGGACATGGTGAGTAGCTCTTTTGCCTGTTAGCTAAACAATTCATTCTGTATTAAGTAGTACTTAGAACTACTGTGAGTCTCAGATTCACTAATGAGATCACTTATAGTGTTCGTGATGGTAGTGTTTGATTTTCCAAATCAGAACCCAAGGGCGGCGAATATGGACTGGAGAGAGCAATTTCGCATAGATCCTATTTCTGTTTCAAAACTGAGAAGCCATCGACCAAAGCCCTGAGAAATGTGAGCATAAAGCTTATGCCCTTAAGAATCAGTGAAACCAGTTTTTAAAGTGACACCCCACTTCCAAACAGGCAGCAACAGACATTACTTAGAGTTGGCCAGTTCTTTTCAACTAGCATGAAAGATGAGATTTGTTCTGTAATTTTCCCTTCAGACTCCTAAGTTCTTTGTAAAGAACCGAATTTACGTTTGATAAGAGGGAGAGGCTGACTTACTTACTGTATAAGTACTGGAAAATTTCCATGTGCCATCTGTGGGACTGTTAAAAGTCAATTAATGAAAAAGTTAATCAGCGATTGCCTGTGTGGGTGACTCAGTAATCCACCCCATCTGTTACACAACTATCTGTGCAAACACTGGGCTGTCTAAATGCTGGCCTCGTTTGTAAAGGAAAGAGGAAGGTTAATTCTACAGTTGGAGTCGCACTCATTGTACTCTTCCAGTGAGAACACATTCACTTCTCTTGGTGGTCTGTGGTTTGGGTATATTCCCTCTAAAATTTTATAGTCTCAACGAATGAGCCATCTTGAAGTAGGACTTGGCCTCTCACTACCCATCCATATCATTTCCTTCTTCATACTTTCTCTCATCAATTCTCTTCATGTGACTTCTTTCCATAACTTTCATAAAATCTCACATGAGCTTGCTTTTTCCTCATTCTTTATACTCTTCTTTCATTCTCATGGCCTCTCGAAGGGCCTCTCTGGATGTCAAGGGGAGGTGTGTCCAGGTATTGTTGGTCAGCCTTTCGGTGTCCTGAGTCATAACTTTCTGGGCACTAATTTCGATAATGTCTCATGGGTAGAGAAAATGCCTGTTTCAGATGGTGCCTAAAATGATTTTGAATCCTGTAACCTACATCATTGTTCTGAAAATTTTATGTGTTAGTTACACTGTTCATAAGCCTGGATTTCTATATAAAGGAAAGAAAAAAAAAAGCCCGCTGGTGTTTATTATCAGGCCTGAGAACTAATTTAGAGAGAGTTACTTAGCAGGAGAGGATCCAAGTCGTGCCTGCCTCTGGGTGAAACTGCTCATTGCTCTTCTCCAACTCCGAGCCTCTGTAACCCTAAGCATAGACACTCTGTCTGCGTGCATGAGAATCTCCCAAATCCTTCCCAATTGCTCCCTGCACCTTGGGTTCCTGTTGTACTTTTCTTTTCTTTTCTTTTTTTTAGTCTCATTTGTTATTTATTTATTTATTTATTTATTTATTTATTTATTTATTTATTTTTCTCCTTTGCCTCTGTCAGGTCCCCAACGTCACTAAAGGTTTCCAGAGAGAAGGGAGTATGTCAGAATTAAAAGCTTAACTTTCACATTCGTATATAAAGAACCAGTGCCTACTGCCTATTGCCTGAGGCCTCTGTCCCATGACGCTCTTGGAAATGCTATCTCAAGACAGAAGGTGTCTGTCCACTGTCTGTCCATAACTTTGATGGGACGAGGGTTCTAGACTAACCTATATCCTGTCTTGGTCAAAGAGCAAACCCAGCATGCTCAGTACTGAGCTTATCCTGCCCTCTCCACCCCTCGGCCCCTTTATGGCAGTGTTGCTGTAGATCTTCCTCTCAGCCTGTCACTCATGGACTCAGGGCAGTCCTGCCCTTTCTTTTGGGAGCCACCCAGTTTAGTGTCCCTCAAACTCTAAATTCCTCCATCTTTCTTTCGAAGGTGACCACCTACAATAGCTCCAATGTGGTTTGTCTACTCAAATGGTTTCAGAGCAGTCCCAAGGCACTAACAGGTTTTATCTTGTGTGTGAGAAAGCATAGCTGTACACATCATTCTTGGTACAAAGATGAATTTATGGCTCTCGTCTAGATGCCTATGCAGTTTGTTCAGTTTTTTTTTCTAAAATAAGACATCAGCGATAATCACACCAGGACTGGAGTCATAAGTGAAATAAGGTGTCCTCATCCATCACTATAAACGTCTCTCTTGAGAGAGAAAAGGGGAAAAAATTGATCTGTGGTAAGTTTTTCTGCTATAATGGACAGCAATCTGCGATTTTTAGGCTTTGGGGGAAAAAAAAATCAAAGTTTGTTTACAAGCACAGGTGGGATATTACATCAACCACGCAAAGTTTACAAACTAAATTCCTTGATTTTTCACAGTAAATATTAGTTAAGCATCAACTACGCGCCGGAGGCTACCAAGCCAACTGAATGTGCAAACGAAAAGGCACAGCTCCACTCCATTGCTCTGAGCACGGTGTTATTCCCGCTCCTGTGTTTGCTGTTCCCTGAGACAATGGCTGGGGCTCCTTACGTCAGACATTGCTCATACCAAGATTGTTTGATGCCACAGAAGTAGCATTTATAAGCCCACTTGTTATTATTCTAATGTCCCTTAATTCCATAACAGATAAATCACATGGCTTTGACTGAGGATCTATCAATATTTTATTTCCCTTAAAACAGAAGAATGTATGATTTTTATAAAGGAACGACTGTAGCCTCAGCCACTGCTTTTCATGGCTTCAATCAATATAAACTTACTTAACCTTCCAGATCCAAACGAGAAGAAACACTGTGTTACGTTTGATTTGAGGAGCAAGAGTCTTACATTGTGCCTTAAGCTGGTTCAGAATATCTTCATGGGCAGATATTTTGTACGCAGATACCTGTCTCCGCGGCACAACTGGATTCGACAGAATATCAAAATGTCTGGATTTGCGATAATAACCTTTGGAAACATTACTCCGCGGCAGAGGCCATGTTCACATTCTACAAAGGATGATCTTTTTGTAAAGCTTTTTTGCAGAGGAGAGCCTTGGGCCTCTTCCAAGGTGAGTCATGGCTTGCCTGGCTGTTCTATGAATTGGTTACTTGGGAAAATAAGGTAAATCACTATTGCAGTGTGACCATCAGTGGGGGCAACTGATGGGCATAGCATTGGACGAGCAACAAAGCCTGGCTCACTCAGCAGCAGTGTAGGGCCATTGGTGACTCCGTGAAGGCAGAGGTGACGAGCCTCCTGTAGTGTGTGTGTCTGTTAGCATGCCATGCTCCCAGAGGTCGGGTCCACTTCTTGCTCCTCGAGGGATCTACATAGCAAACGGCGAGTTCTATGCTGCCTTGTGGTTTTCTTGACATGTTTCACATAGGATAGTCTCAGCTCTCTAGACCCTTAGAGTACATGGGTTTGTCTTTTTTTTTTTTTAATAGCACAAAACAAACATCAATACAACAGTAGGAAGAGGAAAAGGAGGAGTAGAAATGGTCCTCTGAGGCTTTGTTTCAGAAGATGCTTTTGAGTAGGAAGAGCAGGGACTAGAAGTCCTCCTGAATCCTCTTGCCTGGCATCCCTGTTCCCCTTTCAACTCTGAGCAGACCTTTTTGTTTCGTTTTATGTATTTATTTTTATGTGCATTGGTGTTTTGCCTGCGTGGACGTCCGTGTGAGGGTGTTGGATCCTCTGAAACTGGAGTTACAGGCAGTTGTGAGCTGCCATGTGGGTACTGGGAATTGAACCTAGGTCCTTTGGAAGAATAGCCAGTGCTCTTAATCCGAGCCATCTCTCCAGCCCCAAAGCGGAACTGTTTGAGTCTTTTTTTTTTCTCTAGTAGGAAAAGACCATCCTCCGGGCCTACCTACCCTGTCTACCCCTTCCATTTTGGCAAATCAACTTGGTTTCCAGCTCCTTTGGTGTGTAACCTATGGCAAGTGTTTTGTCCCTGGTAGCCTAATCTGTACAGAAGTGAAACCGTGGGGTTCTTGAGAGGATTAAACAAAGGAAGCTATTAAATGGCTTATAGGGTGCCTGCTACATGTTAGCAATGCAATAAATGCTACTGTGTTTTGTTTTTCCTTCCCCACATCTCTCCTCACAGGCCTTTCGTTTGGCTGGCACATACAGATGGCATGCACAAATGAGAACTGTGTACTGTTCAAGTATAAAGGGATCTAGAAGAGATATTAAGTGGAATTTTTAGGGTAATGTTCTACATAGCCCCAGGTTTCCCCAGGGCATCCTGAGACCCATGACCTCCCTCTGACCAAAGAAATTCTACTACTATCAAGTTTGAATAATGGATATTTTTTTGGGTAAGATTTTATTTTGGAAATTGAAAACTGATACCCTCTATTCATCCTACCACCATTTTAAAGAGTTTGAAGTGATGCTTTGGTCCATTCTTCGTCTTACTGCTGAGGAAAATGAGACCCAGAGAGATTAGAGATTGGAGCCTATGCCTCCTGCCTTTTACCCACTAATTGCTGGACCATTGCCCTGCTTCAAGTATGTTCTCCTGACCTCTTTAAGGACACTGGGCCAGACCCTGCATAGCTTTACTCAGGAAGGATTCACTGAGTTTAAATACCTCCTTCACAACCGTTTAGCACTAATCCTCCTGTAAATGCTGCCATAATTCTTACTAGGGTACCGATGCGTGCAAAGATTCTGTTTCCTTACTCAGTGGATTCAGATCTCCAAAAAGCAAACATATATATATATATATATATATACAGAATTACTCAAGGTGTACATAAACATGTGATACTAAACATTCCAATAACACAGGCAGAGCTGGTAAGAGTCAGATCCAGAGGATGACCAAAATGCGAATGCTTCACCACTCCTTTTTTAAAAGGGGAACCAGAATACCCTTGGGAGGGTATAGGGAGGCAAAGTGGCAGAAGGAACACCCATTCAGAGCCTGCCCCACATGTGGCCCATACATGTACAGCCACCCAATTAGACAAGATGGATGAAGCAAAGAAGTGCAGGCTGCCAGGAACCATATGTAGATCTCTCCTGAGAGACACAGCCAGAATACAGCAAATACAGAGGCGAATGCCAGCAGCATACCACTGAAGTGAGAATAGAACCCCCGTTGAAGGAATCAGAGAAAGGACTGGAAGAGCTTGAAGGGGCTTGAGACCCCATATGAACAACAATGCCAAGCAACCAGAGCTTCCAGGGACTAAGCCACTACCCAAAGACTATACATGGACTGACCCTGGGCTCCAACCTCATAGGTAGCAATGAATAGCCTAGAAGAGCACCAGTGGAAGGGGAAGACCTTGATCCTGCCTAGACTGAACCCCCAGTGAACGTGATTGTTGGGGGGAGGGCAGTAATGGGGGGAGGATGGGGAGGGGAACACCCATATAGAAGGGGAGGGGGAGGAGTTAGGGGAATATTGGCCTGGAAACTGGGAAAGGGAATAACAATTGAAATGCAAATAAGAAATACCCAAGTTAATAAAGTTGGGAAAAAAGAGTCAGATCCGGGAGTGCTTCTCTACCCCTTAGTCTTGTCTTGAGAAGAAGTGAGGCCAACTCAGTCCCTACTCACCTGTAGAACCCGTTAACTATTAAAACCACAGTACATAAACCTCCAGGCATCACTTTATGTATCTACAAACACTCAAATGTTGTTTTAGTTTTTCACCTGTAAATAAAGCCAAACTCTGATTATAATTTGCGATAGAATTTTTCTCTTCTATAACATAGACATTATTTACTTTGTTTCTCAGTGTGAACATCCTTAAGTATGGGCAAATACATAGTTTCTTCCCCACTCTCTGCTGTTGTAGATAAGTTTCCCGGGATTCTTCATGCATACGTTGGTATGCAGCACGTTTTAGGGTGTAGAATGTATAATTGTGTACAACTACAGCACTCGCATCTTACATATGGGAGGCTGAGGCAGGGGGATCATGAATTCAGGGCCACCAGAAAAAGGAAAAAAGAAACAAGCAAAGGGTGGTTTTTAATTTTTTTATTTCTCAAGTAAATAGCTGAGGTATTATGGTTTGGATCTGAAAAGTCCCCAGAGGCTCATGTGGCAAAGACGTGGTTGCCAGACATTTTTCCATTAGTGATTGGCTCACAAGGACTCCATCAACGGATGAATTAATCAGCCGATGGAGTCATCTTTTCATGGCAGATTGGGAAGTGGCAGATTGAGGAGGCATCCTGGAAAGGTCCACTTTGTCCCCAACCCATTTCTCTCTTTTTGCTTCTAGGTCATGGCAAAGTGACCAGCCATGCCCACGACACTTTCTGTTGTGACTTCTGCCACACCACAGCAATGGAGCCCACGGGCAGAAGCTCCTGAAACTGACCCAATAGAAACCTTCCCACTCATGTTTATCTAAGGGATTTCGTTTGGACGATGAAAAATTAATCTAGCTGTAAATTGCATAGTCAACTAAACCTGGCATATATAGGCAGACTGCCTTTCAATTCCTGTAGAATTTATGTTCCTACCGGAGTTCTTTGTTCATTTCACTTTTATTAAATTTACTTTTTAATCTTTAATTTTTTCCAGTTATGCACGACTTACTGTTTTGCAAGTCTTTATTCGCAGATTTGACTGTTGTGTAAATGTTACTCCCGTGTGCACGTTCCTTATGCTCTATGTGTGTTGTGTAAACGGCCGGTGTCTTGGTTAGGGCTAATGTTGCTAAGATGAAGCACCGTGACCAAAGGCAAGTTGGGGAGGAGAGGACTGGTTTGGCTTACACTTTAATTCACTACTCACCATTGAAGGAAGTCAGGGCAGGAACCTGGAGGCAGGAACTGAGGTAGGGGCATGGAGGGGTGCTGCTTACTGCCTTACTCTTTATGGCCTGCTCTTAGAGAACGCAGAATCATCAGCTCAGGGGTGGCACCATTCTTCCTCATCAACTGCTAATGAAGAAAATGTCCTACAGGCTTGCTTACAGCCTGATATTAAAGAGGCATTTTCTCAATTGAGGGGCTCACCCCTCTGATGACTCTAGCTTGTGTCGAGCTGATATAAAGTCAGCCAGTGCGGGATTTTTATATTATTATATATTTTTTTTATAAAAATGTCTCTGATTATTGATTTATGGCTTCTCTATTATTTTATTGAATATTGAAGTATTGAAGATTGAACCTAGGACTTTGGCCATGCTAAATATATTCTCTACCACTTAGCTATACCACAGATCCTATGTCATTTTAAATATAAATTACCTTTATATCTATAATAAATAATCAGTCAATAATCAATAATAAATCTCCTTAACTTGGTGTACATAGATCCCACCACCTACTTGACTTTCCAAGTGGATGCACCTATGTTTCCCACAGCCATTCTTTATACCTCAGGCCTCAGAGGAGAGATCATTTGTCCTCACTATGTCCTGTTGGGTTTCCAGATTGTCTGTCTGAACCCATAAGCACTGTTTGCGATGCACTACCAAGTAAACAGAGCGCTCTTGGACTCAATGCAGCAAACGAGGGACCCTCAATTAGCTTCAAGACCTTCCTCATATCAATTAAGTTTACTGGTTTTAAATATCCCTATTTGCAACATGCGGACAGTGTCATCTACGCTTTCAAATCAATAGGTGCTGGCGAGAAGCCAGTGAGGAGGGCGAGTGGGAAGGAGGTGTAAAGATGTGGGCAGCTTCTGAATCGATTACGAACGTTTCTCCTATGACCAACCAGAAGTAACCATTATCCTCAGCAGAGCTGGCCCCGCTTTCCAGGAAAGGTGAGCCTGGCCCCCTGGGACATAGGCCGTATCTCCGACACCTGAAAAGATCCCTCTGCTTTTGACAAACGACTAAACTTTCTTCTGCGAAAGGCGAGGTCTGTGTGGCTCCATTCAGACCCGAGGAGGTCCAGACATCTCAGGTGCAACTAAGCAGAACTTGGAACTGCTTCAGAGATTCTAGATGACCTTTGTTGAAGTGTTTTTCTCTGCATTAAAACTATAAAAACTACGTGGAGACCTCCTCACCCTGTCGTACTTCGGGGCAAGCTGAAACAACAGCTACAATGGTTTAAATCTGTAACGTGGGGTGCTGAAGCTCACCTGGACTAATGAAGCTAAGTTTACCCATTCGCACGCAGCCCAAGAGGATCAGCTGGCTAAGGCAAATGCCTGGCCTTCCAAAGAGGACTGAGAGATGGGGCCCGGGCCTTGGTCCTAGTTCCACTCTCCCCCCTCCCCCAAATCTAAGAAAAAGTGTTAATACAGATAATATAAAGACTCACCCTCTGAATTTCTTGTCTAAGATTTATGTTCCAATCTCTGCCCACCCTCTTTTTTTTTTAAATTTTTTTTTTTTTTTTTTTTTTTTTGTCTAACTCTACCCAACCTACAGCAACCTGAGCATCCCCTCTGGTTGTCTGTCTTGTTCCTTCTCCCCTTCCCTCCCTTTCTTTTCGGTTCCTCCCAGTTGGTTCCTCCTTCTTTCCTCTCACATGTACTCCACCACCGTCTGTGTTTTCTGACTCCTTTAGTGGCTTATTGCTTTAAGAATTTCCTGCTGCACTTGACACATGAATGGGCTAATGCTTAAAAGATAGTATTCTATGCTGGAAGGAGCATTTTGTTTAGCAAGACAGTTAGTTGCTAATATTATAACATGCAACCAAAGGCATTCACCTGCATTTTGTGAAGCTTGGAGACAAAGTATTCAGAGACGACCACCATTACTTTGCTGTGCAGTTGTGAGGAGTAGGCGGGCCACTCCTGTTTGGGAAGACTAAGATTGGGCTAACACCTTCACACGCACCCCTGCCCCATCCCTCTGTTTGACTTACTTGGCAAGCCTGGCTACTCAACACCTCTTTGCCATTTTCTCCAGCTTCTATTAGAACTTATGATTTCACATGGGTGAGGCAGATCAAGTAAGTTTGGAGCTAAAGGGTTAAAATGGGTGCCAGGTGAGCTTGGGATTTGGGTTTAGTTGTCAGCACCCACATGACAAAGCAAGGTTGAATGGCATGCAGCTTTGGGGAGGCGGAGACAGAGGCTTGCTGGTCAGCCAACCCAGGTGAAGCAGTGTTCCAGCTTCAATGGGAGGATCTGTCTCAAAATACAAGGTAAAGACCAATGCAAGAAGACATCCTTTAGAAGTCTTTAGACCTCCAGACCCCTCAAGCATGTGCATTGAACTTCACATGTGTGTGAATGCACATACATGAGCACATGCACACATATGCAGAAGAAAGTGTATAGAAAATGTCTTTTCAGCTTCTACTGTTTGCCCAAAGCCCTTTAGATTGGAGAGTCAATGTGATTTTCTCTCTCTAATTCTATTTTGCTTCTCTCTCATCTGCCTTCCTGATCAGGTCCATATACCTTTCCTAGTTTGGTTTTCTTTCTTTTCTTTTTTTTTTTTCCTTTTCTTTTTTTTTTTTTCGGAGCTGGGGACCGAACCCAGGGCCTTTCGCTTGCTAGGCAAGCGCTCTACCACTGAGCTAAATCCCCAACCCCCCCTAGTTTGGTTTTCTATTGTTGTGATAGAACACTGACCAAAAACAACTTGGGGGGAAGAAAAGGATTATTTTAATGTATAGGTTCTAGTTGTGCCCTTTGTTGAGGAAAGCCAAGATGGAAACCTGGAGGCAGGAAGAAGCAGGGGCCATGGAGAAACGATTGCTTACTGGCTTGTTCTCCATGGCTTACTTAAACTTTCTTACGCAACCTACGACCACCATCCCAGGGTGGGTACCACCTACAGTAGGCTGGGCCCTCCCATATCAAACATCAATAAAGCCAAGCTGATGGGGGAATTTTCTGTATTGAGGTTTCTTCCCGTAAGGAATCTCTAGCTTATGTCCTCTTGACAAAATACTACCCAGCACATACCTTAACCAGTGTTAGCAGTCACTTCTTCTTATTGTTGTGGTTAGATCCTTGACAAAAATGACACAAACTTAAGGAGAAAAGAAGACTACTTTGGTGTGTCTGAGGCGGGGTTCTCAGAAAACACGACAGATGCAGCAGTCAGTGATTTTTAAATCAAAAAACTTAGACGTGTACTCACCTAGATAAAGGAAACACGTGGTCAGTTCAAATGCTCCCTCACAGCTCTTTGTGTGTGAGAGGCCTGCTTGCTTCCCTCAGCTTTGACCAAACCATCTTCTACACCTTTGAAGGAGCTGGTCTACAGAGTCAGGAAAACATCAGAATCTCCCAACTCTGCCTAGGACTCTTGAGGAAATGAGGAAGCTATAGTTGTTCTATTCTGTTAGGTTAAGGAAGATTCTCAGGAGTCGAAATATCAAATAATTACAAATTCATCCGTGGGATTTTATTGGTTATGTTTATATGGTGGCTAATTTGAACAACTCAACCAAGAAACACCTAAGAGAACTGTGTGTAGTAGTGCACATCTGTTATCCCAGCACTTCGGATGTCGAGACAGGTGGGTGAGAAGTTCAAGGCCAGCCTGGGTTGCTTATGTAATGAATTTGGATCCATAATCAGGCTCTCTCAAACTATGCAAGCGGGCAACCCCTAGGGCATTAGTAAAACATGCTGAGGGGCTGCCTGAGAGGATGCTTGCTCTTGAGCTGACTAGATTCTGAGAGCTGCAATCTAAGGGGTTTAATCCCTTCTTAGGCTCAAAATTTGAATAGACTAATGGGAGGAAGAGAAACTATAAAAAAGAGTTTAGTTGCCACTGGGCGAGTTTAGTTGGCCTTAGAGCCTGGTTCTTACCTTGACCCCTTTGTCACTTCTCTCTGCTTCCTGCCTCCCAGGAGGTGAATGGCTCCTCCCTCCACACGCTTCTGCTATCATGATCATCATAAAACAAGTGTATAAAGCCGAGGAAACACTGGTAGAGCCCCCTGAAACTGTGAGCAAAAGAAACACCTTCCCCTTTTAGTCATTTCTATTAGGTATGATGTTACAGGGACAGATAGATAGGAAAATGTCTCGTGGTGGATTCTTCCTGTCCTTCCTCATTTCATTGTTTAGGTATCATTGGTTTCCAGGAAGACATTAAAATCTGTGTATCAAAAACCATAAGTATAAACTTAGAAAGTCCAAGGGTAGAAAGCTTGCACAGCGTCATGGGTAGAGTGGGCAGAGGGTTGTTTCGCGCAGCGCTGTGAAGTTAAACAAAACCAAAATCTTAGACGTTGTTTGCTGTTCCTGAGCCAAACAGACCAATAGATAAACATTTAAGGTATGAGCTAATGAAAAGGTTTGATTCTCTGTTTTCATTCTTCCTTTTCAAATTCCAGTGAACAGATTTGAAATGAAACAGGAAGTCAAATGTTCTCAGGAATTAACGAATACAACTCATGACTTTGGAAAAGCGTCATCTGTTTATCTACTCTTTGAGAATTTCATACACGTATACAGTGTATTTGCTAATATCCACTGCTGCCCCCCAACTTCTCCCAGATACTTCTCATCTCCCCTTCCCAATTTCACATCTTCTTCCCCCCGTTTATAATCCAGAGTTCAATTAGAGCACTCCGTGTGCACGAATATAGGGCATCATTGCAGCATCACTGTGCACCCATGAGAGGCCACACCCCTGAAGACAGCTGACTCTTTCTCCTCTAGCAGCGGCCAATCAAAAACTGCTCTCAGCTCCATGACCCCTCCCCTATCCATGCTACGTTGCCAGGCTTGGTCTAGAGATGGTCTTGGGCAGGTAACCACAACTGCTATGATTTCTCATGGCAGCAACTCTGTCATATCCAGGTTTTTCTCCCGCTCTGCCCGACCTCTGGCTCTCACAATCTCTCTACCTTTTCGTCTGTAACGTTCATTCCTCAGCCTTGGAGGGCAGGGTTGAAAAAAGATGCTCCATTTTGGGGCTGAGCACGCTGCGGACTTATCTTTAGCACTGTGGCTAAATGTACAAGTTTGTAACTCCCCTTGGAAGGAAGGGTTTGGGATTCGGCCTGGAAGGTGCCTTATCCTTCAACACTGGGCAGATTATCAGGTGTTTTGTAGTTGTGGTTCATTTATGCAATTCATGTCTTCTTCATTCCCTTTGGGAAGGTGACTCTTTTAAATATTGGCTAACTCCTGTCCTTTGTTGATGCCATCCCTACTAACACCAATGGCCAGGTTGGTCTACAAAGCCCTTGGGTTGGCAGGAAACCATCTGGCAGTCGAACCATTGTTCTGGGCACTTCCGTAAACTCCTGAAGCTTACAAAGAAAGCCCTTGCAGTGACGGCTTTCCAGAACTTTCCAGAAAGAAAAGTCTCTAACAGAGGAAAGGCATCATCGTGGACTCCCTTCAGTTTGGCTACTTAAAATAATCACCATAACGCCCACACTTTCATTTCTCTTACACGACTTGTTCTGACTCAAGGGTTCTTACTGATCTGCAGTAGATGATAATAAACCCCTGGATCACTTCCTGTTCCCAACTAGTCAGACAAACAAGGATCTCTATACCCTCGACGTTCATTTAGAGTTCAGGTGAACGATAGGCAGGCAGCTCACCTCAGAGCTTCCAGTTTCAACTAAACGCTCTATTTTACTTTGGATACTTGAGGGAACAACTAGTCACAGCCCCAACCATAGATCTGTGTACCCAACAAAGTACCTGCTGGTGTCACGTACACTGATTTCAGTTCAATTTGTGCTAGAAGGACTTTCATTAAAAGTTAACAATAGCTGGCATTTGTTGAATGTTTGCTAGGTATCCACATTACAGTAGGCAATGTATGTGTTAATGTGCTTAATCTTTCAACACAAGTCCTTGAGAGGAAACAGAGGGGAGCCATTTTTCATTTTCTGGGAATTTATGTTCTGGGAGGCCTGGATTATTTTGTTTACTGTTGCATTCTTTGACTCTTGGAGAGTACTTGGCACATAGTAGGTGCTCATAAAATTCCCATAGGATGAGTTTATGCACACCCACATCAATGAGTGAATTCTAGAGTGGCTTAGACAAGTAGGACCGTGCTGGTTAGCCAAGGTAGTTTATGGGTTGTGTGTGGACTTGGGTGTCCTTCTGCTGAGAAACAAGAGCCATGATTGTTCTCCCAGTGTCATGGACTTTGAGAAGCCTCTGGCCACAGCAAATTTACGTCTGTCATTGCTGCCTCTTTGGCGCCATATGATGATATAAGAGGAAGTAACATAGACTACTGGGATCGAATAGTCTTAAATGCTCAATTAACTCCATGATGCTCCAGTTCCACAGTTTGGGACTAGAAACCATATGAACAGTACAACTATTACATAGGAAAATGTATTGCAGATAAAACACCCAGTGGGCATTGTGCTACCTGCCTGTAATCTGAGCACTGGAGGGGCTGAGATGAGAGTTCAATCCCAACCTGGCCTACAGAATGAGGCCTACTGAAGACAAGCCCCTACCCAGCACTGATGTCTCCAGGGAGCAGGCACTCACTCACGGTTTACCTTTTCCTTTCTTGTGGAATGTGATGCTCTTCCGCTCATCTTTGGAGAAGCGCAGTCCATTCGTTCTTCCTCGGGGGAGGAGAGCAAGGTAGAGGAGGGAAAGCCGTAAGGGGAAGGACATTGACGCTGGGGAAAGAGAAGGAAAATGTGCTCAAGTCCTCATGGATCCCCTGCAGGTACAATGCTCCTTTGCAGAGAGTTCAGTATGTGTGTTAATATTCTGAGTTAATTCTGGCATTGGTGGGTATGGAAAAATAAGCCAGGCTGACTGCGAGGTTGTGGATGCTGGAACAGAGCCCGATTAAATAGGTTATGAAATGCTGTCTGTAACGTGTAGCCGTTTTGAGGCTAAGGAAGGCGACCGTTTTGGAATTTTTATTAAGGGGAAGGATTAGAATTAAATATCACCAAGGAGTCAGTTTTTAAGGAAAACTAGAAATTTTAAAAATGTACACACATGGCTGAAAATACCCTCACGGTGTGAGGGAACAGGTAGGCATGGCTCTTTTTTTTGTGGAGCTGGGAACCAAACCCAGGGCCTTGCGCTTGCTAGGCAAGCGCTCTACCACTGAGCCAAATCCCCAGCCCGAGGGAACAGGTAGAAAAGCAACCTGAACACCTTGAACAGTTCTCTTGAAGGTGACACCCGTGCTTTGCAGAACTGAGGAGAGAGAATTTTTTTCCTGACCATCTCTCCTCTTCCTCTCCCCTCTCTCCCCTCTCTTCTTTGGAATAGGGTCTTTGCAGTCTTTTTAGCCAAAGCAGGAGTCTGAAACTTCCTTCCCTGCCTCGGCCTTCTGAGTGCAGATATTACGCACATACCTCAATGTACTTGGTCTTGATTTCTTCCTTTTATATGACCTGCCTTGCACATTTATCTCACAGCGATGGTCAACTCTGACTGGGCATTAGAAACATAGGGACAGGGTCACACGGGCAGATCATCTTTGAGCTTAACATTAGTCTCTTCTTCTTCAGCGTGGTCTCCCTATGTACACCAGGCTATCCTTAAACTCCAGACACTTTTGCTTTGTCATAGGCTATATCTTGAGATACCACCTCAGACAAGGAAACTGTACCAAGGTCATGTAGTTTGCAGTAGAGGGTTTCACAGACAAGGGTCTCGAGAGCCCCATGCTTAGGTGTTTAATGTGTTGTGCCAACCTTACAGTGTGTTAAAAACTCAGAAAAAAAAAGTTAATTCCAAAATAGGTCACTCAGCCTGGTCTAAGGGAAGTTCTCTAGACAATAGCTTCTTATCTGGTTGGGCAAGGCACCAAGTATGGGACCTGAAAAAAAAATTGACACCAGCAAGTTTTCTGAACATGTGATGACCAAAAATTAATTCAAAATCAAATGGGCAATGAATTTAGTGTTTCTGACAGTTCTTACTCATATTGCAGTTCTAGAGTTCGCTTCGGGCTTGGTTCTGAACACAGAATATGCACACTTTGCCCTGTGCAGACTTACCTGCCATGCCGTGCAGGTGAACACTGCCTGAAGCATCTCAGCTCAGACCCCATACAGTTTCATGCTCCGAACTGCCTCGTTTTCCCCCTGTGCTTTCAAACTTCTCTGTTCTTGGAGAAGAAACATTACCTACATTAATAAACACGACAGAAAAAAAGAAAATTGACATTTTAATTATTGCAACTTAAATCTTTAAAACCTCCATACCTTCCCAAATACCCAACCGACAAAACAGAAGTCTGTGTTTCTGTTGCTTGAGGGAGATGGCGTAACTCATCAATACTCATAGGCTAGTACCCTCACTGGATATCATATATCACAACAACCAGTCCTCTTAGTTGTGGTGTTGCTTTTGAAAGCAAGGATCTTTTCACTTAGAAAAACTAGAAAGTCCCATTTTATGCTTTTATTATTTAAATGCCCATATTTTAAAAAGCAGTTAGCCTTTCAGACTCTATGCCTTCTTTCTTTCTCTTAAGAAAACAAAGAAGTAAAGAAAAAATGCAAGGATTAAATAAAATGAACGAATAAAGAAAGCAAGAAGGTTCAGAAGAAATACATCAACACAACTCAAGTCAGAAACCACAATATACAGCAAAATGCTCCAATGAAGCAATATGAGACGACCTTTCCCCCAAATACCTTTGAATTCATTTTGTCTTGTCCATCTGCTGCTAGCCTTAAGAGTGGTTTGTATGCTCAATGAGACTCTAATTTTCTCTTTGTGAGTGGTTGTTAATTGTTGAGAATGGGAGCTTGTGTCCACTTCCCCTGTCAGTACTGAGATCCTGCCTGCTTTGATTCTGATCAGATGTCATGCATGCTACAACAATCTCTTTGAGTTCCTATGTGCAACAGACCTGTTAAATCTGGATGACGGTGTTTTCTAGGGGTCATCCATCAGCTCTGGATCTTACAGTGTTTCTCCCTGTCTGAGCAGTGGGTGGGAAGGGATTTGATGAAGAAATCCCATTTAGGACCGAGTGTTCCATGATCTCCCACTCTCTGAACAGTGTTCAGCTATGGGTCTCTATATTAGTTCCCATCTATTGCAGGAAGAAGCCTCTTTGGTGATGGCTGAGAGAGACGCTGCTCTATGGACATAGCTGAATGTCTTTAAGAGTAAACTTATTGTTCTGTTTCTTTAGCAGAATGTTAATATTTGGTTTTCCGCTAGGTCTATGGCCTAAATGGTCTACCTGAGCAGCGTAAATTATGGATTTCATCTCGTGGAGTGGGACTTGAATCCAATCAAGTAGTAGATGGTTACTTCTACAATGTTTGTGCCACTACTGCACAAGGTGGATCATGCCAGTAAGTCATCATTGTATAATGAAAGGATGGTGGCAGGCTTGGTCTTTACATTTCCCCTCTGGCAGTGTGCAGAATACCTTCCATTACCATAAACACCAGTCAGTTCAATAGGAGCTAAGGCTCTAGTTAGGCACCAGCCCGATATCTCCATAATAGATGAGATTTGCAGGCGTTACCTTTAGCAAAAGGGCCTGACCACCAGTTTATGGAGAGCAACCAGTAGCTTTGACAATAGTCTGAGTTGTTTGTGGGTTTCCATGGAGTCACTTTGCCCAACAACTCAAGTAGTGCAAGGGCAATTTTAATATAAGCATGCAGTAAATCAATACAGTGGCTGTCTTTCTTTGTTCTAGCTGGTTCCCCAGTAACAACACAGAGACACCAAGATTTATTTTCAACTTAAAGTATAATAACTAGGCCTTATAATTCTATTCTAATTTTCTAATCTAATTTGCCTAACTCTCAGCCAAAATCCCCAAGATACTTGGACTTTACTATTGGGCTGGCTCAGGAATGTTCTCCCAAGATGTCTTTCTGGGACTCCTCTCTTCCTCTTTTCTCTCCTTCCTTCCCTGATTGGAAGAAGTCCCACCCCATTCTCTCTATTGCCCACACATTGGCTTTTCCAGCTTTTATTGACAAGGCAGAGAATGAACAACGAGCATTGTTTACAGGAACTTGAGACCGGAGACTCTTGACAGCACTACAATGCCATCTTCAGATTGCAACAAGACACGAGGGCAGAGACATCAGCACTTGAATAAAATAAGGATAATCTTTACACAGTGCACAAAAACATTATGCCTACAAGATCTCATTCTTGGTACAGGAGGTTTCACTTGGTGATGAGAGCTGTCTAGTTGGGGCTTTGTCTCCCTCATTGTTTTGGTGATTCCATTTAGATTTTTTTCATGTGCACACATGTTTTAAGAAGCCTCTATTGTAGTAGGTTTCTGTATAATCCCTCAAATGACCCACAGTGTTAGCTGTCCCTCTCTGTACTTCCTACCTTAGTCACCCCTTCCATTTCTCTCTCTGTTTAATCCCCCTGTTCCAGTGTCCTTGCTGTTTCTCTCTGTATATTCCATTTCCTCTTTCTTGGGAAATCCATCTCTCCCCTATATTTCCTTACTCTAGATCTAACTTTTGTAATTATTCAGATATTAGCATTGCCTATTAAAGGCTTAAAAACTAAAATTCACATATAAGAAAATACATAACATATTTGTCTTCTTTGGAGAATTCTCTGTCTAGTTTTATACCCCATTTTTAATTGGGTTATTTGGTTTTTTGATGCTCCATTTTTTTAGTTCTTTAGTTAACATATCAACTCTCTATTGGATGTGTAATTAGCAAAGTACCTTTTTCCATCTGTCTATTGTCATTTTGTCCAAATGTGTGTGTCCTCTGCCTTGCAGAAGCTTTTCAGTTTCATGTGGTCCCATTTGTTAACTGTTGATCTTAGTGTCTGCACAAACTGTGTTCTGTTCAGAACGTTTTTTCCTGTGCTAATGCCTTCAAGGATATTACCTATTATGTCTTCTGTCAGGTTCAGTGTATCTGGTTTTATGTTTATGTTTTTGATACATTTGATGTTGAGTTTTATGCAGGGTTATAAATATGAATCTATTTGCAGTCTTCTACATACAGCCACCCAGTTTGACCAGCACCATTTATTGAAGATGCTATTTTTTTCTCCAATGTGTTTTTCTGGATTCTACTTTAAAAACCAAGTCTGTAGGTGTGTGGACTTGTGTCTGAGTCTTTGATTCACTTATTAACATATTTGTTTTTATGTCAATACTTCGCTGTTTTTATTGCTGTAGTAATACAACTTGATATCAGGGATGGTGATACCCCAAGCAGTTCTTTTATTATTCAGGATTGTTTTAGCCATCCTAGTGTGTGTGTGTGTGTGTGTGTGTGTGTGTGTGTGTGTGTGTGTGTGTGTGTGTGTTTCCATATGAAGCTGAAAATTGTTCTGTGAAGAATTGTGCTGAATTATGATGGGGACTGCATTTATCTCTAGGTTGCTTTTGGTAGGAGGGCCATTTTTACTCTATCAATCCTACTGATCCATAAACATGGGGGATCTTTCCATCTTTAATATGTTCTCCAATTTTTCCTTTAACGTCTTAAAGTTTTTATTATATGAGTCTTTTATTTGTTTGGTTAGAGTTATCTCCCAGATTGGTGGTTGTTGAAGCTAATTTGAAAGGTACAGTTTCTCTAATTTTCTCAGTCTATCATTTGTATAAAAGAAAGGTATCATTTTTTGTGTTAATTTTGTGTCCTGCTACTTTGCTAAAAGGGTTTATCAACTCTAGAAATTTCCTAGTGGAGTCTTTAGAATCATGTATGTCTAAAATCATATCTTCAAATAAGGATATCTTGACTTGTTCTTTTGCTATTTGCCTCCCCTTGACTGCCTTTGGTTGTCTTATTGTTCTAGTTAAGATTTCAAGTATTGCATTCAATAGGAGTGGAGAGTGGACATTCTTGTCTTGACCCGGATTTTAGTGGAATTGCTTTGAATTTCTCTTTCTGTAGGTTGATGCTGGCTGTGGGCTTGCTGTAAACTGACTTTATTATGTTTATGAAGTAACATAGAAACAAATATGTTAACCCCAGGTCCCTAGTCTCTTTGGGACTTTTATATTGAAGAAATGTTGGATCTTGTTGAAGGCCCCCCCTTTTTTTTCTTTTTTTCTTTTTTTCTTTTTTTCGGAGCTGGGGACCGAACCCAGGGCCTTGAGCTTGCTAGGCAAGTGCTCTACCGCTGAGCTAAATCCCCAACCCCAGGCCTTTTTTTTCTAACGAGATGATCTTGTGGTTTTTATCTTTCCATCTATGCACGAATTATATTTATCAATTTACTTACGTTGAGCAGTCCCTGCAACTCTGGGACAAAGCTTACTTGATGATCATGGTGGATAATCTTTTTGATGTCTTCTTGGATTTGGTTTGATAGTACTTTATTGAGAATTTTTATTTGCATTTATTTGCATCCATAAAAGCAATTTGTCTGTAATTTTCTTTATTGTTATGTCTTTGTATGGTTTAAGTTTCAGGGTAATTGTGGCCTTTTAAGAAGGCTTAAGCAATGTTCATTCGGTTGCTGGCTTATGATCTTCATGTCTATATTCAAATAAAGGAGTTTATTTGGAACACTGCTCTATTCGAGGAGTGTTGATACTCTTTTTTTGAATGTCTGGTAGAATTTTGCCCTGGATTGATCTGACCCTGGGTTTAACTTGGTTGGGAGACTTTTAGTTATTACTTCTATTTCACTATTATGGGCCTGTTTGAGTTGCTTATCCAATCTTGATTTATCTTTCATGGGTCATATATATCAAGACATTTATCCATTTCTTTTAGAGTATCCAGTGTGGCAGGATATAGATTTGTATGGTATGTTCCTATGAGTCTCTAGAAAGCCTTGGGGCTTGTTGTGATGTTCCTTTTTTGTCTCTAATTTTGTTAATTTGCATCTTCTTCCTATGACTTGTAGCTATTTTGGCTAAGGGCTTATTAATCTTATTGATTTTCTCAAAGAACCAACTCCTTGTTTTATTGATTCTTTGCATTGTTTTTGTTTCTATTTTATTGATTTCACCCCCAAAGTTTGATTAATTCTTGCTATCGATTACTTTTGAGTGATAGTTTTTCTTTCTTTCTTTCTTTCTTTCTTTCTTTTTTTTTTTTTTTTTGTTCTGGATCCTTCAGGTATGTGGTTAAGTTGTTCATATGAGATCTCTCCAATTTTGCCCTATATGTATTATGTGCTATGAGCTTACACTTGCCTCTTATAAAACATTCATTGGATCCCCTGTTTGTGTTTTCATTTTCACTCAATTCAAAAAAGGTTTGAATTTTGTTCTTTTTTTTTTTTTCGTTTCTTTTTTCTCGGAGCTGGGGACCGAACCCAGGGCCTTGTGCTTGCTAGGCAAAGGCTCTACCACTGAGCTAAATCCCCAACCCCTTGAATTTTGTTCTTAAATTTTGTCTTGACTCATTTTTCACTCAGTAGTGTGAGTTTTTCAGTTCCCATTAGTTTGTAAACTTTCAGCACCATTCGTTGAAGATGCTTTTTTTCCCCCCTACTGTATGGTTTTGGTTTTTTTTGTCAAGATCAAGTGTTCATAGATGTGTGCCTTTATTTCTGGGTCTTCAATTCTATTCCATAGATTGAACTGTCTGTCTCTGTACCAATACCATGTGGTTTTTAATCACCATTCCTCCGTAGTTCAGCTTAAGGTCAGGGAAGGTGATATCCCTCAGAAGTTCCTTTATTGTTAAGAATTGTTTTCACTATCCTGAACTTTTTGTTATTCTGTATGAAATTGAGAATTGCTCTTTCCATGTCTGTGAAAAATCGTGCTGGAATTTTGATGAGAATTGCACTGAATCTGTGGATTGCTTCTGAAGATGTCCAATTTCACTATGTTAATTCTATTGACCCATGAGCATCTCTCCATCTTCTGATATCATCTTCTATTTCTTTCTTCAGGGACTTAAAGTTCTTGTCATACAGATCTTTCCCTTGCTTGGTTATAGTTACTCCAAGATATTTTACATTACTTGTGACTATTGCAAAGGCTGTTGTTTCCATAATTTCTTTCTCAAATCATTTATCCTTTGTGTAGAGGAGGGCTACTGGTTTGTTTGAGTTAATTTTGTGTCCAGACACTTTGCTGAAGTTGTTTATCAGCTGTATATTGCTTTTATTATGTTTAGGTATATGCTTTATATTCCTGATCTCTCTAAGACTTTTAACATGAAGGGGCATTGTATTTTGTTGAAGGATTTTTTCAGCATCTAATGAAATGATCATGTGATTCTTTTTCTTTAAGTTTGTTTATATAGTGAATTACATTGATGGATTTTTGTATATTAAACCATCACTGTATCTGTGGGATGAAGCCTACTTGGTTGTGGTGAATGCTGGTTTTGATGTGTTCTTGGATTCAGTTTGCGAGAATTTTTTTGACTATTTTTAATGAATTAAGTAGTGTTGCTTTTATTTCTATTTTTGTAGAGTAGTTTGAGGAGTATGGGTATTAGCTCTTCTTTGATGATCTGGTAGAGTTCTGCACTAAACCCATCTGGTTCTGGGCTTTTTTTGGTTGGGACACTATTAATGACTGCTCCTATGTCCCTAGGGTTTATGAGAGTGTTTAGTTTACCTGACACTGATTGAACTTTGGTACCAGACTCACTGAATCTAATAGAAGAGAAAGTGGGAAGTGCCCTCGAATGCATTGGCGTAGAGAGAATTTCCTGACAGATCACCAATAGCTCAGGCTCTATGATCAACAATTCATAAATGGGACCTCATGAAACTGAAAGGTTCTGTAAGGCAAAGGACACTGTCAAAAAGAAAAAAATGGCAACCTACATATTGGGCAAAGATCTTCACTAACCCTATGTCTGATAGAGAGATAAAATCCAAAATATACAACGAACTCCAGAAGTTAGGCTCCAGGAAACCAAATAATCCAATTAAAAAATGGAGCACAGAGCTAAACAGAATTTTCAACTGAGGAATTTTGAATGGCAGAGAAGCACTAACAAGGACACATGCTCCACTATGTTCATAATAGCCTTAATTATAATAGCCAGAAGCTGGAAAGTACACAGATGTCCTTCAATAGAAGAATGGACACAGAAAATGTGGTACTTTTATACAATGGAGTACTACTCAGCTACTAAAAACAGTGACTACATGAAATTCTTAGACAAATGGATGGAACTAGAAAATATCATCCTGAGTGAGGTAACCCAAACATAAAACAACACCCACAGTATGCACTCACTGACAAGTGGATATTAGCCCAAAAGCTTGGAATATCTGAGAAAAAAATTCACAGATCGTATGAAGCTCAAGAAGAAGGAAGACCAAAATGTGGATGTTTCATTCCTTCTTAGAAAGGAGAATAAGACACTAATGGGAGGAAATAGAGGGACAAAGAGTGGAGCAGGGACTGAAGAAAAGGTCATCTAAAACTACCCCATATGGGGATCCATCTCATATGCAGCCACCAAACCCAGTCACTATTGCTGATGCCAAGAAGTGCTTGCTGACAGGAGCCAGATATGGATGTCTCCTGAGAGGCCCTGCCAGAGCCCTACTGATACAGATGAGGATGGTTGCAGTTAACTGTTAGACTGAACAAGGAGACCCTAACAGAGGAGTTAGAGAAAAGACTGAAGGAGCTGAAGGGGTTTGCAACACCATAGGAAGAACAACAATATCAACCAACTAGACACCACCAGAGCTCCCAGGGACTAAACCACCAACCAATGAGTACACATGGAGGGACCCATGACTCCAGCCATGTATGTAGCAGAGGATGGCATTGTCCAGCATCAATAGGTGGAAAAACTCTTGGTCCTCTGAAGGCTCATTTCCCCAATGTAGGGTAATGTCAGGGCGTTGAGGTTGAAGTGGTTGGGTGGGAGTGGGAGCATCCTCATAGAAGCAGGGGGAGGTGGGAGGATGTATGGGTGAGGAAGGAAAGGAGATAACATTTGAAATGTAAATACATAAAGTATCCAAGAAAAACAAAATAAAAAATAAAACCTTTAGGAGTTCAACTGTTTTTCTAAATATTATTTAATTTTTGACCCATCTTAATAACTTTCCGTAGGAGAAGAGATATTTAGGCTAATGACATAATACCTTGCCAAGGTCTTTAATTTTAGGTGTGGTAGTTGTATATGCAGATCATCATGTAGAAGATTCTAAAAAGGCTGATGAGAGGAAAGAGACCTTGATTGAGTCATTTATTTTTTTATTGGGTTATGACTTTTTCCCCCAAAATCCCCATTTGAACTGAACAACCTGCTCTATCTAAACGAGAAATCATTTAGAATTACATCCCCCATGAGGTAAGGTGTAATAAAAAGCACATAGACTATATGTGCACGCAGACCTTAGCAGCTGAGGACTTTGGAAATACAGAGAATGTTTAGTTGAATTTGAGGACTTCTGTTGCAACACGTGACCTAAATGCCATGTGTGGCCAGAAATGAATCCACCTGCACTCCAATATCGTCTGCTCTGTGAAACAGATGCCCTTGAGTGTGGAAAGTGATCTTACAAGTCACACAGCAACAGAAAACCATGCCTCATTACTTGCTTAACTGTGCAATCGACCTTTATATACTCTTCTCCACTCATTTAAAAAATTATTTGAGGGGTTGGAGAGACGGTTCAGTGGTTAAGAGCACTGACTGCTCTTCCAGAGGTCCTGAGTTCAATTCCTAGCAATCACAACCATCTGTGATGGGATCTGATGCCCTCTTCTGGTGTGTCTGAAGACAGCTACAGTGTACTCATATGCATAAAATAAATAAATCTTTAGAAAAAGAGAAATGTTTAACATCTTTAGTCATCAGGGAAATGCAAATCAAAATGACCTTGAGATTCTACCTTACACCAATCAGCATAGCTAAGATCAAAAACTCAAGTAACAGCACATACTAGTGAGGATGTGGAGAAAGAGGAGGACTCCTCTATTGCTGGTGGGATTGAAAACTAGTACAACCACACTGGAAATCAATCTGGAGGTTCTTCATAAAATTGGAAATAGTTTTATCTGAGGAGCCAGTTATTCCACTCCTGGGCATTTATTTACCCAAAGGAGGTTCCATCATATCACAAGGACACATGCTCCACTATGTTCATAACAGCCTTATTTGTAGTAGCCAGAAGCTGGAAACAACCCTGATGTCCCTCAACCAAAGAATGGATACAGAAAAGATGGTTCATTTACACAATGGAATTCTACTCAGCCACTAAAACAAGTACATCATGACTTTTGCAAGCAAATAGATGGAACTAGAAAATATCATCCTGAGTGAGATTACCCAGACTCAAAGGACTTACATGGTATGTACCCATTGATAAGTGGATATTAGTCAAAAAGTTCAGAATGCCCATGATAAAACTCACAGACCATATGAAGCTTAGCAAGAAGGACGGTCCAGTGTGGATACTCAGTCCCACTTAGAAAGGGCAACAAAGTAATCATGAGAGGCAGAGGGAGGGAAGGACCTGGGTTTGAGAGAAGAGGGAGAAGGGGAGGGGACAGGGGGACAGGATCAGTTATAGTGGGGGGAGACAGGAGAGAAGCCCAGAGGGTTAGGAGAATGAATAGAAATATGCAGCAATGTGTGTGTGTGGGAGGGGCAGAGGGAATGTCTAGAAAGTCCCAGACACCAAGGATATTAGAGGCCCTCCCAGGAACCAATGGGGATGACCTTAGCCAAAATGCCCATCAGTGGGGAGATGGAACCTTAAGACACCACCTCCAATAGTTAGACATGGCTTCCATTTGAGGCATGGGGCCACCTGGTTGTCTTGAAAATTTTCGAACCAGAGTTGTTCCTGTCTCAATGTAATTCAGGGACAAAAATAGAGCAGACAGTGAAGGAAAGGCCATCCAGGGACCAACCTAACTTGGGAATCATTTACGCAGTCACCAAACCATGACTCTATTACTGATGTCATGCTGTGCTTGTAGACAGGAGCCTAGCATGGCTGTCCTCTGAGAGGCTATACCGCCAGCTGACTGAGACAGATGCAGATACTCACAGCCAACCACTGGACTGAGGTTGGGGATTCCTGTGGAAGAGTTGGGGGAAAGACTGAAGGAGCTGAAGGGGATCACAACCTCATAGGAAGAACAACGATATCAACCAACCTGGACCCCTCAGAGCTCCTATGGACTAAGCCACCAACCAAAGCTTGTCTGTGGCCCCTACTACATATGTAGCAGAGGACTGCCTTGTCTGGCCTCGGTGGGAAAAGATGAACCTAATCCTTTAGAAACTTGATGCCCCAGGGAAGAGGGAGACTAGTGGGGTGAGGTGGGAGTGAGTGGGTGGGTGCAGGAGTACCTTCTCAGAGTCAAAGGGGAGAGGGGTGGGGTGAAGAACTCATGGAAGGGGGAATAGGAAAGGGGGCAACATTTGGAATGTAAATAAATAATATTATTATTAATAATAAAAAAGAACACACACAGAAACCATTTTAAGGAGGGATGTGTCTGTATTTACGTCTCATTTCCATGGAGGCTTCCCATGTCCCACTTTGCCTATTTTCCTATTATATTCTTGCCTTTCTCTCTTTTTTTTTTCTAGCTCCTGTTGTTTCAATTCTCACTCTGTTGAATTCTCCTCCCATCCTCTCTCCTTTGTTCCCCCTAAATGTCTTTACTAAACACTTCTGTAAGTCTTTGTGAAACTAACAGGGTTAATGACAGGCCTTCCTTGTCTCCTTCCAGCATTAAATGCAAAGCATTTTTGACAGCTAAATTGCTATTTCCCTGACAACTTTTCTTAAAACCTGGAATGCTGTGACAAAAAAAAAATATATATAGATTCATTTGGGTGTAGCAAAATGAGAGCTGTTCATGTCAGAACTAGAGATCTAGATCTCGGGCAAGATAAGATAAAATTATCTTTTGTAAGTGCTAGAATAACTCTACAGACCTTTTGTAATATGGAGATGATTCAGCATGTTTTCTGTGGTGATAGGTGAATCAAATTATCAACCTGTACCTCTGTTTTCTAGCTCAACAGGTATCCTAGGGCGTGGTGGCAGAGTGCATGTTACGGCCTTGGGTTTAATTACAGAAATCACAAAAGCAGATACAAACAAACAAACAAACAAACAACAACAGCAAATGTAAAGATCTTCCGAAACAACTTCAAGTCACTCATGTACTCTAGTTAAGCAAAAACATTAGCTCACTCCTGTGTTCTCGCTCTCCTCAAACAGCTTCAGAGTCTCATTATAGATCCCAGGCTGTGTGGAGACTTGGCTTCTGTCTCTGACTCTGCCTTCTGAGTGCTGCGATTCTAGATGTGTATTGATCCAAACTTATTTTATTTTATTTGGTCTTCCTGCCTCCCTCCCTCCCTTCCTCCCTCCCTCCCTCCCTCTCCCTCCTTCTCTCCCTCTTCCCTCCCTCCCTTCCTTCCTTCTCCTCCTCTTTCTTCTTCTTCTTCTTCTTCTTCTTCTTCTTCTTCTTCTTCTTCTTCTTCTTCTTCTTCTTCTTCTTCTTCTTCTTCTTCTTCTTCTTCTTCTTTCTCCTTCTCCTTCTCCTCCTCCTTCCTCCTTCTCCTCTCCATTTCTCTCTCTCTCTCTCTCTCTCTCTCTCTCTCTCTCTCTCTCTCTGTTTCATTCTTACTAGTCTCTTAGTCAACATAAAAAGGAAAGACTTGTTCCTGGACTTAAATATTGTTATCTCAAGTGATGATAGCAATACTAGGCTGTTGAATATAATGAATCCTACTTGAAATATTTGTGGTAATAAAAGAATTCCTTGAAATGAATAATCAGTCTTGTAAAGAACCTTCAGAGTAAGGGGGTTGGGGATTTAGCTCAGTGGTAGAGCACTTGCCTAGGAAGCACAAGGCCCTGGGTTCGGTCCCCAGCTCCAAAAAAAAAAGAACCAAAAAAAAAAAAAAAAGAACCTTCAGAGTATTAAGTCAATGAATATAATATATTCTGTAAGTGGCTGGAGAGATGGCTCTTAGGAGGTAATATGATTGCTTCTCTTACAATGGACTGGAGGTTGGTTCCCATCCCCCATGCTGTGTTGATCATAATTGTCTATAACTCCAGTCTCAGGAAGATCCATGCCTTCTTCTGGCCTCTGGGCACACACACACACACACACACACACACACACACACACACACACACCCCTCACACCAAAAACACAACAACAACAATGACCTCAAACCTATCAATATTCTACAAGTAACACCAGCTACAATCTTTAAGGGGTATTCTCTCTCCTCTCTCTCTCTCTCTCTCTCTCGTTTTTGAGGTAGCCTTTAAGGTTGTTTTTAAGTAGAGATTTTAAGTTTCATGTAACATAATGGGCAGGTGTTATCCTCTAAGCATAATTAGTTTTGATAAATGCATATAGTTATATTATCTGCACTCAAGCATGTCTCTATCTGGACAGAAGTCTCCTTTCTCCTCTTCAGTGATGTTGTTCCTTTTCCCAGTTTCAGCCCTTTATATTCTCTTATAATAATGGGTTCTCTGTTCTTAGATTTCATATAAATAGAATTAGATGGTATGTACTGGTAGTTTTTGCTGTTAAATAAACCAATAATGTATTCCTTTTAAATTCTTAGTGGCATCTTTTTGTGCATATGTAGTATTATTGCCATATTCTTTATATTTGGAGACAATACCTTTGCTATGTAGCACAGGTTGGCCTTAAACTTGTGGTCTTGCCTCGACCTCCTGAGAGCTGAGACTAGAGCTGTGCAGCACCTCATGCAGCTTGCTTAGTTATCAACAAATATTCATGTTGTTTGCATTTGCAGCTATTGTAATAAAGCTTCTATACCTGTCTTACTGTGGAATTCCCGCCCCTTCTCATTTCTCTTGGGTAAAGATCCAGAGTGGCATTTCTGGGTTATAAAATAGCATCTTAAGGAGAAAGAGTTTATTTTGGCTCCTAGTTCCTGGGAACCGTCTTTCATGGGAGGGAGCTCACAGCCACAGTGGGTTTCAGGAACTAATCACTACCTCTACAGAAGTGAAGCAAAAGACAATGACTGCTGTTCTTAGCTCGCTCTCTCCTATTTACACAGCCCAGGAGCCAAGCCCAGACAATGGTGCCACTCAAAATAGGTGTCTTCCCACGTCAGTGATTCCGCTAAAGATGGCCCCTCATAGGCCGCCTAGAGGCCTGTCTATTGGGTGACTCATCAAATTGATAATTGTGATTAGCCATTGAAGATGTTTCTGTTTAACTTTATAGAAAACTAAGTCCCCTCAAACAGTTGCATCATTGAATACCCCCATCAACCACAGATGAGCGTTCTGGTAGAGCCACATTCCTCCTGTCCATGCTTCAAACCCAGGTGTGGGCATTCCTGCTTGTAAGTGGCACAGCGCCCCATCTCAGTTTCAGTTTCTACTTCCTGTGACTGTTTTAAACATCTCTTATGTTGGTTATTTCTGTATTTTCTTTTGTGTAGTGTCTGACTTTGCATTTAAAATGTATCTTCCTAGCTTTCGTTTCATGTACACTTTATGTATTATGGATCTAATGTTGATAAATACATTAGAAATATCTACATGACCATTTTCTCCCACTGGGGTCTTCTCATGCGTGTTTCCCCAATCTACTGCTATTTCCTATTTATTTCCAGGATTCATCTCAAATTGGTTTACACATTTGAAATACGAAGGCCAAGTTTTTCCTTTTTTAAAATTGCAGTATCTCCTTACTGGGGACGTATGAGATGCCTTTGCTAGGGAAGTGGAATCAAAGTCAGAGGGGGGCACACGTCACGGAGGACATGTCAAATGGTTTCCAATCACATCGAGTTAAAAATACTTTTGGGAAAGTGGGAATTGAAAGACATTCACACAATTCTAGACAGAGGCCAAGAAGGAGGGGAGGAGAAAAGGAGAGAGAGAGAGAGAGAGAGAGAGAGAGAGAGAGAGAGAGAGAGAGAGAGAGAGACAGTTTCACAGAAATAGAGAGAGTGAGAAAGAGGGAGAGAGTGAGAGAGAGAGAGAGAGAGAGGGAGGGAGAAAGAGGGAGAGGGGAAAGAGAGAGAGAGAGAATGGGGAGAGCCCTAAAGCAGGGATGACAGCTAGAGTCAGGCTCATGAAGAGACAAGAGGAGTCAGATGAGGGGAAAGAGGAAGGACTCCCTTTGGTAGATGTGAGGCAGGCAAGACAAGAACAACAATAGGGAAATCTGTTGGGATCAAGTAGGGAGTTAGTTGGTGGGCATTCTGCCAAATGGCTCTGACGTGAGAGACCAGTGCAAAGACAGAGCAAAGAATGGCCTGGAGTGTGGCTTGAAATGTCCTGGATGGCCCTGGGAATTCTGCAGGAGGTGAGAAGGGACTTCAGGTCGGAAGGTAAGGACAATGGTTTACAAGGTGACACATTCATTCACTGTCCATGTCACCCACAATTGCTCGTATTAAAGAAGAAGGGAGATAGAGCCATGTCTCAGAGGTGGAAAGGACATTAGTGAAATGAGAGACTCTCAGTTACTCTTTAGGAGGGAAGAGGTCATGGTCAGAAGGGAGCTGGTGGGATAGAAAATTATAGACATCATGATCACAATCAAATGATGCTATTTAATTCAAGAGCAACCTCAAGCCCTATTTCTTTTTCCATAGGACTTTTATTTTCTTTCAACGAGGTCTTACTGTGTAGTGCATATTGGTCTTGAACCTGCAATCCTCCTGTCTCAGCCTATTTGAATGCAGGGATTCCAAGTGCTGCCACACACATTGGCACTCTAAGTTACATGAGAAGGACCAGAAAACATTTACAGAAAAAGAAAATTATCCCAGGGCCCTATGAAACCCAAGTTCCTTTACTTTCTTATCTGGAGGTCTAGCCATTTCGTGCCCTGATTTCCCTCAGGGATGGACTGCTAGCTGAAAGTGTAAGATAACATAAGCAGTTTCCTCACTGCATTGCCGTTGGTCTTCATGCATTCTCACAGCAACAGAAACCATAACTGAGATGCTGGTGGGGTTCGGGTCACTCTGGTCTGTTGTTAGTATTTCAGCTGGCTCGGCCAGTCAGTGGCTGTGAAGAATGGCCCACAGATACTAATGTCCCCTGTTCATCTATAAGAAATATTTTAGATTTGACAGACTCTTTAAGGCCAGAGGACAGGCCTATTTTCTTTCTGTGGAGGACATAGTCTCCCAGAGAGTTAATAGTAGCCGAGCTGAAATGGCTTTTCTAAGACCATCTTGTGTGTGAGAAAAAAAAGGAATCCATTGAAGGGAGTTTCTGGGGATAGAGGAGCAGCAAGAACTACCACACACTCTTTTGGTTTTGCTCTCTCTCTAAGGGACTCAGTACTGGAAGTCTCAAGACAAGCAACCTCTTGGTATCAGTTAGCAAAAGCTCCCTTTTATTTTAACCCAGCCCCGTAGAACCAGGTCAGTGCGTGCTGCATTCAGGGCTTCACATTCAGGGCTCTGCTTCAATTCTCACTGCGGCCTGATCTCTATTCATCGTCTTTATTGTTGATGACCACCGGATAAAAGCGATGGGATCTCCTGTTGACCGGGCCAGGATAGACAGGGTTGTGATGTAGAAGCCTCTTAGCTTCAAAACTGCCTCCTCTTCCAGATTGCACAGTGCCTCTTGCTTGTGCGGCTTCCAGTTTTGTCTAGCATAAGGTCGTAGAAAATGTTATTGTCTCCAGGTTAGGGTGGATGTGATTCATCTGTGCAATCTTGTGGTACTGAATCGTGAGGATTTAAGCTATTATACCATACAGCAATTCAACACTCCTGTGCCTATAGGGGCTGGGGAGTCAACCACCCAAATGACGGCTCACAACCATCTAAACCTCCAGTTCTACAGAATCCAACTCCGGCTTTCAGCTTCCACAGGCACCGTATCCACATGGTACACACACTTACAGGCAGGGGTAATGCCACTCACATAAAATAATAAAACAGTAAATAAAAGTAACGCTGTTCGGTCCCCAGCTCCAAAAAAAAGAACCAAAAAAAAAAAAAGTAACGCTGTTATAAAAACAAAGCTAGTGCATTAGATCAAGCTATCACAGTATAACCATGTTGTTTTCCCATGTATTAGACCTGTCTCAGATTTCTGAGCTGTCTTACAAAAAAGGATGTTAAGGTTCAGAGGTAGCAACCAGTATGCTGACCAACCAACTGGCCCAGAGGCATTTCTAGGCTGTAGATTATTATTGAAGATACTAAAACTGAGGGGTTCCTGAGTCCCATACCCAGGAATATATGGGCAGCACAAATTATTGAAATACTTTTAAAAGGAACTGATGGTGGATGTGGGAGGTAGTTAGTGGGAAAAGTAGGAGTAAATATGATAAAAATATACTGCATGAAATTCTCAAAGAATGAATACATATAATCATAGAAATATATTATTATAATATATAATAATATATTGCCCAAAGTGGGAAATTTCATGCAAATGCAGATAAGTCGGTCCTACCAACAAGCAGTTCATTAACTCTGGGTTTCACAGTGGTCATGGGAACTGTGTAGGCCGAAACCCATGTGGTCTTCTGTAACAACCTTCTACATGCTCTCATTCCACGGCTTTCGAGATGTTTGCCTCCATGTCTTATTCAGGCCACCTCAACTCTACAGACTCAGCATCAGCGATACATTTTAAATGTAATTTAAATTTAATAAAGGCAGGCTATTTCTGTCTACTGAGCAGGGGAAAAATCAATGAAGTAGACTGAGGGTAGCAAAGTATTTGTTCTGGAAATTAGTTCAGGGCTATCTTGATTGGCTCTAAAAATGTATGAGGCTTAGACATTTGGACAATGGACAAGAATTTATGTTAATGAAAACTGGGGCTGGTGGTGTATTTCAATACTAGTGCTTGCCTAACACCAGCCATTAGGGTTTTTTTCTGGCACAAAAAATAAAAGTTAGGACATTAATCCCAAATACCTCATTAACATTTCTTCCACTGGGATTTCCTGTGGGCATAGGCGTGACAGTAAAGGGGACATATTTGCAGTTTTGCAGCCACCTTTTTACATGCACAGCGCAGGATACCTTTGGTGACTTGGTGATAACGGTAACGTGCTTAAAGCCCCAGCTAGGAAAACCTGCTGAACGCATACAGACAGGCTGTCCTGGTTAGCCTTGAGTCATCACAACCCAGAGTCGTCTGAGATGAGAAACCTCAGTTTAGGAACTGCCCAGATCAGGGTGGTCTGTGGTTGTACCTACAAGGGTAGTCTTGATGAACGAGGGAGGAGGATCCATCCTACGGTGGCCTGTATCAGTTTTTGGGAAGGCGGTTCTTAGCTGTATTTAAAAAGAGCTAGGGCGACACGAGCCGGAGAGCAAGCAACCATGGGACTCCACAGTTTTTACTTCAGACTCCTGTCTTGAGCTCCTGCCCTGATTTTACTCAATGGTGGATTATGACCTGGGATTATGATCTTAATAACTACCCCACCCCCAGGTTGCTATTGGTCAGAGTATTTTATTTATTACAGCACCAACAAGCAAACCAGAACACTGGTTACCCCCGCCAAATCCACTTCTTGAGTATTGGTGATTTGCTAGGTTCTGTTTAATTGCTATTTTTCTCATATCTCATGATGTTGGGGACAAACCTCATTTTCATTCATGATTTCAACGTCTCCTGTAGCAGGGTCAGCTAGTGTACTGAATGCCTGCCACTGCCCTCTTACCCGTGTCCACGATGGGAGTGGCTGATTTGTTTCAGCTCACCTGCTACCCCTTGACTTGGCCTCATAGTACTCCAAGGATGCGACTATCACAATGCTTGTGCATTGACTTGGTACCCAGACAAACATCTGCTTTGGAATTAATAATTATTTGGGGACCCAAGTGAATCCGAAGTTCATGTATTCAATCCAGACTTCCTCCACCCTGCCTGTGGGAAAGTCCAGAGTAGCTCACCTGCTTCCAGGTGATTGGACGGTCCCTCTAACATCCTTAATCATCATCTACAGCATCCAAGTCTGCTCCTTGCCAATCGCCTAGTCTCACTGCTCAGGTGGCCACCAAAGCCTGGGCTGTGATGTTCTAAAAATTTCTGGAATCCTTCTCATGCCTCTGCTGTCAGGGTTTTATTTGGACTCTCACAAAGCCAGCCTGCTGGCGTCTTCAATCCATCCCTATCCTTCATCCACATCACTGCAGGAACATTTTTCTGAGTGTGTGTGTGTGAGTGTGTGTGTGTGTGTGTGTGTGTGTGTGTGTGTGTGTGTGTATCATTCCTTTCTGTATGTTCTGAACAGGGCCTCCAATTGGTTTCAACATATAATTTAATCCTCATCATCCAGCTCACCACAGCTTGTCATTAATCTATGTCTGATTTTCTACATATGACAACTTCTCTCTTTTTTATATTTGGTGAGGCTGTTGACCATTTATTTTCCAGTTTTAGCTGGATTCTATTTCAAATTTCGATTTCATACAGGACTTACTACAGAGACATTTGAGGGGATTTGTGGCTGGGTGGAATAATATTTTGTTCCTCTTGTGTCATTAATGTATTTTGCATTAGAGTTAGGAAAATGTAGTTGTAATAATTTCTGCACCTTGAAATTTATTGAGAATATATATTAATATTGACTCCTGGCTGTTTTTTCCAACTATTCCATGGAACTTAAGAATTTATGGTCACATGTACTAAGTATATGTTCTTTCAACATGTGTTAAATGAAGCACATTAACTAGGGGTTTAATTTGTTTTTAGAGAAAATGTTTAATGGTACATTCTCCTGAGTAAGGACGTGATTACGCACTCTATCAGAGATGGGTGCATGCTCTTATCTCCACAGGGCTGGGAAGTTGAGATCCCGAATGTTTGCTTTTTAGACCATGCTGACGCTTTGTCTTTGCGTTCTAGCAACACGTTTTGCAGATATAAAGCCAATGTTAATCTGATCGTGTTTCCTAGCAGTGCACTCTTGGTCCCCTTCAAGCACTTTTGGACAGTTCACCATTTGAGTCCTGATGCTTATGGAGCTGAGGCTAAGAGACTTTGTCTTTGTTTTTAGTGTGAGATTTTCATCTGAAAATCTGATAAGGACATTTTAATCTCTTTCTGTGTTTATTATTTCTTCTATAACATCCCTTCTCTTCTGCTTTCTTTGGAACTCTTACTAAGTTAATATTTATTCTTCAGGCTGTTCCTCGTGCTCTAAAGTTTCCCTCACATCTTCCATTTGTGTTCTTCTGTGGTTTATGGTCAGAGAAGCACCCTGTTCTCTTAGCGACTCCTCAGTTCTGCATATTTTGCTGTTTTGTTCCAGGGCTATCAATAGATCAAACTCTTCATTCCAGAAATCTCTGCTGGTGCATTCATCACTGAATCCCTTCACAGCAATTTAAAGAAGCCCTTCAGTTTGGAGGCTTTTCTTTTAACTGCGTGTATGATTCTGCACTTTTATTTGATTATGATTCTGTCATTTCCTGATGGGGGAATTCTATTTACTGAGTTGAGAACCTCATTGTTGCTCTCATTCAGTTACTTCCTTGTGGTTGGTTTTTCTCAGTGTTACAGTTCTGCTTGTCTGTTCCTAGCTACGGACTCAGATCCTAGTCAAGTGAACATCAGTGCTCTTGCAGTATCCTAACAGATTCTCATTACAGAAGAGTTGGCTCCAGAGCATGTGTGGGGAGTGAGCGGGGGAGAGCCAGTGCCAAGAATCCTGGTCCTCAGTGTCAGCAAGCTGCTCAGAGCATGCTCTGTTTTCTCAGCTTCAGCTATTCATTTTCCCATTCACCAACTCCCACTTAAGAGAGCTCTCCCCATGCCTTCAATCTGGAGACCAACCAGGAGTCTGTAGCTATAAGAACTAACCACGCCCTTTGTGACAGCAGAGCCGTGGGTGGGCACTGATGTAAATGTTTTGACATCCTCCCATTAATCACCTCACCAGCCATCTTCTTCCTGCTCCTTCCCCTGGTTCCCACTGCTTCCGCTGGCTGTTTGGATTATTCTGGGGCAATTGGGAAAGCAAAGTCTGTTTGACCTTCCATTGCTCTGGTATTATCTGTGATTTCCCTAGCTCTCCTAGGTTTTACTCTCAATTTGTCTTTGAACTACGACATATCGTCGAGAGGCTAAACATTCGACCAGTGACGTTAGTTTCAAATGTACCACTTTGCCAAGATTTATTCATTTATATTCTGTAAGGTTTTCTGATATTTCAAAGGTCCCCAGAACATAAATTCAACTTCCCAGTGTGACCCCAAATCCTTAGGACTTACTAACTTACCAGGTCTTTCCTCCTCCTCCTCCTCTTCCTCCTCCTCCTCCTCCTCTCCCTCCTCCTCCTCCTCCTCCCCCCTCCTCCCTCTTCCCCCTCCTCCTCCCTCTCCTCTTCCTCCTCTTTCACCTATGCCTACTCCTACTTCTACTCCTCCTGTTTTCTCTTGAAGAATGTAGAACCAGCATCATGCCTCATCCAAGCTGTTGCACAGAGCACTGTTTCTTGCCTCACGATTACTGAGTCTGACTAATACTCATGTTAGATCTCTTAAAATAGGACTGAAAACTTGGGGGCCACTGTTATTTTACCCCTTAAAAAACTGAACCACAAGACTTCAAGGTTGAATCTATTTCTTAAACCCATAGAGATTTAACTTGGGAACCTTGGGACTTTTAGACTAGGACTCCTGCTGTGCAGATTAAGTCCCCTAAAGTTTGCATATTTATTTATTTTCTTTTTAATATCCTTGGACTTTCCCACTGATTTTCACTTAAGCACCTTGGCAGTTTCCTTTATGGCTTAGAACATAATCTTCATTTGGCTCACGAGGAACGTGCTTCAGGAAGGCTATTTGCCAAGTCATACAAATTAAAAACTGGAGAAGAACTAGTTCTTAAACCCTAGACTTCCCCCTATTTTTGTAGGCTCCCTTTATTGGATGACTCCACGCTCTGTTCTGTTTAACGAGCTCTTGTTCTACTTTAAGCTCTTGCTCCCGACTCTACCGGACTGACATCGTCGGGTCAGGCTTTACCAAGCTCAATTGGACTCACTGATGTCTGAGCTCAGTTTGAGAAGTCGGTTACTCTGTTCAGTGTGTCTGGTGGTCGGCTGGTACCTGAGGCAATGTCTGTCACTGCCCCATAGACTAACCCAGGCATATCCATGTGATGGTACCCAGTTTCTAAAACAATTCATGGAAAGTCCTCAGGCCTCCTTAACACTGAGATAGGAATTGCTATTTCCAACATATTGTGTGGTCAAAATAGTTCATGAAGCCAGTCCAGATACAAAAGATGGAGGAAGAGTTTGCAAAGTCAAACTGGAAGACTGACAGATACAAAGAAGAACGCCCTGGATATCGCCTTTGCAACACTCTAGCATGCTTGGCATCCCGGCTTGTGCCTCAGTGGCTGTGAGTATTGGCTGTTGATAGGTCACAGACACCTCAGGGTTTGGACAACACCAAGTCTCTCCAAATTCATACATAGGAACTCTCATCACATGCATGGCTGCATCTGGATATAGGGCCTTTAGGGGGTGACTTAGGTTAGATGAAGTAAGAAAGGTTAGGCTATAAGCCAACAGGATTGTAGCCTTATAAGGAAAAGGAGAGCAGGGTTAGAAGTTTGTTTGATTTTTAAAATACAAATTCTTGTTCAGCTGATGGAGACACAGTGAAAAGAAATCCATCTCGAAGTCAGGCAATGCGTCTTCATCACCACCCTTGCTGGCCTAGAATTCCATCATCCTGATTGATAATAAGGTTGTATAAGTTGTATAAGTTACATGGTCCACCTACTCTGTTACAGAATCTTGAAATGATTATGTGGGGGGGTGGTTATTGCCTTAGCTCAAGGTGGACTGTCCTGTTCTAGAGGTTTTAACCCTGCAGTTCATGTTCACAGGAGGAGGTGCAGCCTGTAGCAAATTAGTATGGATAAAGGCGAAAAAAATGGCTGCTACTCCTGATTCAGAAGCCAGCAGCTACTTGCTATTATTTAAGGGCGACTCTCCCTCTAAACCAGATGTTCTGAACCTGTGTGACGCTGCACCCCTTTAAACCTTTCTGCTTGTTGAGGCGACCCCCAGCCATAAAACTACATTCACCGCTACTTCATAATTATGATTTTGCTACCTTTAAGAACTGTAACATGAATATCAGTGTTTCCCAATGGTCTTAGGTGACCCCTAGGAAAGGATCAGTCCACCCACAAAGGGGTCAAGACCCACAGGTTGAGAACGACTGCTCTGCTGTAGGTCAAAGCAAAGAAGGGAGACTTAGTATATTTGTCTGAGACCACAACTTTGACTTCTTTCCCAGTCTTCCTCTATCCCCTCCCTTCCTCACAGGCTTTTACTGGAGGACATTACCTCAGAAAATCATAGACATTCCATCTCTGACTCTTCCCTTGCTCCTACCATCCCTACCAAGGTAATTGCTACAGAATGACACTTGCCACCGGTGCGTATTTGTAAGCATCGATGCATATTTTTAGCTGACTTATAGACTCTGTAAATTTCAAACTGGTTTTATGCTCTGGCAAAAATAGCAAGGATGAGTATTTTCTAAGTGCTGGCTAAATACTGCACTGTGTGTGGGGCACGCATACGATCTAATTTAATCTTCATCATGACCATCTGAGATAGCTACTGGATTGCAGGATTTTAACTTGGAGTGCTTTCTAAATCACCCCTCTATCTGGGATTTTGATCTACTATTTTTTTCTCTAGCAACAAAAGACTTCTGGGCCAGCATTAAAATAGCCGTTGACACAAGGCATTCAGGAAACACCTGATAAGTGTCCCAGACAAGACAACTTAACCTTGTTTCAACTTGGAAGGCTATGCTTCTCTGGGTTCATCACTGTGCAATTTTGATAGGGAAATGTTGTGTTGGAGAGAATAGTCTTACTTAGGACAGGAACCTCTCACTCTGTGTTACAAAGTGCTTTGCTGAATGATACATTTTTGGCCCTGACACACTTCTCCTATTAAAAAAGAAAATTCCATTTTCTCAAGTTTTCACTCAGTCGGGCTCACTCATTGGTACAATAGCCGTTTGCTGTTTCGTCTCTGTTAAGTTTTTCTATAGAAAGCATCGTGAGCCCAGCAGGAAGATGAGTGTCCCATTCAGTGCATCCTTAATTTCAGCAGCTGGAGCAGGAAATAGGAAATCTTACAAAGGGAGGGTCCAAACACAGCATCGGCAGCTTGAAAATGCTTTGTCTTTTCCAGTTTAGGCGGAAATGACCTCTGGCTCTGAGGGAAAACCCAGGAAGACCGGTTAAGGCTGTGTCTGCTCAGTAATTAGCCTGAAAACAAAATGCAGAAAGGTAAACCATGGCCGGAGGTCACACAGCTACAGGGTAGTATGTCGTGAATTTGAACATGGCTGCTCCCATGTCCGGAAATGAGTCAGAACCACCTTCAAGCACAGAGTGCTTCCCAGACAGTCTCCTGGGCTACAGTTTCTTCCACAGTAAAAGCAAATAAAACCCCAACAGGTGGCATTCCACAAGCCTTGTATGACGCCATTTCTGCTTAAATCCAACAAGGGGATTTATATTAAGGGGACTGTAGCCGGGCTTATAAAACACAACTCATTAGGTACACAGAATCAGAGGAGTCGGATGAAGGGAACATGTCAGGAGTGAGGCTTGACTGATAAAAGGCTTGGCTGACTTACAGTCTATGTTAAAATTAGTGCGAACTGGCTAAGAGGTTTGAACGATGGAGCTTTTAGAGACAGAGCTGTCTTGTGTTTTGTTTTTGTTTTTTTCTGAAAAGTGAATGATTACGAGATAATTCTATCAGCAAAAGAAACATAGCCAGGAGATTGACCTGGAGAACGATTATCTTGTTATCGGTAGCTGGAAAGTGAAGGCTGCCACTGGTGCTCTATGAACGCCTATGGGGGCGGAAGCTCCCTGGCACAGAGCCCACAAATAGCCCAACTGTTTACACTTGAAAGATTCATAGGTACAGTGCAAGCTCCCAAAGACTGTTTGTTTGTTTTTGTTTTTAATCCAAGAGAAACACAAAGGTAGATGTAGTGGCCTCATATTTTCAATCCTAATTCTTGGAGGCTTAGGCAGAAAGATTATTTGTAATTTAAAGGCAGCCTGGGCTGTACAGTACATCTCAAAACAGCCTGATAAATATGTACAGAGAGAGAGAGAGAGAAAAAGAGAGAGAGAGAGAGAGAGAGAGAGAGAGAGAGAGAGAGAGAGAGAGAGAACACTGTAGGGTACCAAGAATGCTTAGTCTAGTGACTGTGAATTTTCACACGATTCTATGCCTTAAAGGTGACAGATGTGATGGCTATCCTGTTTCAAGCAGGACGTAAGGCACCCAGGTTGCCCTGTGTCACCTACCATGCAGAGAGGTGTATTACAGGAGAGATAAGAGGAGAGGAAGCCTTAGGGAAAGGGATTGGGCTAGATTAAAAACAGAAGAGCTGAGGCCTGGTGAGCCAGTCTTGGCAATGGGCCCAGAGCAGCTTCAGAAGAGGGTCAGACCCAGCCAGAGCACTTCCTGCTTTGGGTTAAAAAAATAAATCCAACTACCCTCTAAGAGGTGGTCTATTCTTCCTGTGCAGCATTAGGTCATTAATTTGAAAATTGCAGGTAGTAATAAAAACAGCAGTCATTCGCTTAACGTGGAGCTGAATGGACCTCTCCCTGCTACGCCCACTGAACACCTGGGTTATGCTAATGCAGCTTTCATGGTGCCAATTTCCAGAGAGCATCAGTCTGGGCAAAAGGCTGGAAGCCTCTTGTTACTTCTCCAGAAATTCCTATCTATTTCCGTTTATTTATTTCAGCTCAAAATCTTTGACAGAACATAATAAAGTCTAATCACCCTCTAGGCTAGGGAGCAGTGTGTATGTGTCTGTCTGTCTCTCTGTCTGTCTGTTGTGTGCTTGTGTTGTGTGTTTGTGGCATGTGTCTCTGTGTGTTTGTGTTCTCTCTCTGTCTCTGTGTCTGTCTGTCTGTCTGTCTGTCTCTCTCTTTCTTCATTATTGTAGAAATTAAAAGAATTCTGTCAGATGTCATGTTTTCCTGGTTTTTTGGAGGTCACTGGCTCCCTTCCTCCCCAGCACTGTAGCAGTTTCCACAGCATCCCATAGCCCTGCCCTGTCAGTCTCACTGAACTTCCTTCAGGAAGTAGACAAGTGTAACTTTCAGTGTTATTTTGAGAGCTCAAGCAAAACTTCGACTGGGGGGTGGGGGACTTTGCCTTAGATTTCCAGGCTTATGACCGTGTAAAAATGTCCCCAATGCTTGCAGAACCTGTCACAGACCCAGACTGCTTTGAACTCCAGCAGGTGTACGGTTTTACAGTGCAATATTTTTCAGATAGAATTTGTCTTAATCTTCGGGCTAAGCCTCTTTTGATGAAGAGAGCTGCCAAGATGACAAACGTTATTCGCTTACGAGTTGTTTGTCTAGTTACCAGTAAGTCTGCAAATCAGTTTCCTGTTCGCACAAAGGATTTTCTTGTGTTGGAAAATGTTTGACCAAGGGTACCTTGGCTTCGATTTTTATAGGGAACTCGCAACGTTAATTATCTATAGTACCCTGTGCACCAGGATGTGGGGTGACTGAGTAAGCAGGTGGCCAGAACCAAACAAGTATATGACCCATGTTTCTGAAAAGGACCTTTGTGTTTATCCTAGGGGGCATTACAAAGGAGCCGCAAGGAATCCTGGGCAGTGAGTGGTATTAGGAAGTTAGAAGGCAGCACGGTTTGGGGAAAACGGAAAGATTTGTTGTGCAGATAAAAGTGAGATAAAGGACTAGAAATGGCACCTGCCCCTCAGGGTTTCTATTGGAATTTATTTTTCTGCTTCTTGAATGTTTCCTCCTCCTCCTCCTCTTCTTCCTCCTCCTCTTCCTCCTCCTCCTCCTTTTCCTCCTCCTCCTCCTTTTCTTCCTCCTCCTCTTCCTCCTTTTCCTCCTCCTCTTCCTCTTCCCCCCTCCCCTCCCTTTCTTCCTCCTCTTCCTCTTCCTCCTCCTCCTTTTCCTCCTCCTCCTCTTCCTCTTCCTCCTCCTCTTCCTTCTCTTCCTCCTCCTCCTTTTTCCTTTAAGAAACGTGAAAACACTCATGAATAAGTATTTCTTAAAGAGTATCTTTGATTTAAACTTTGACAATTCACACATACACACACATGCATGTGCATACATGTGCGTGCACATTCGCACATGCACACACACCACATACCACACACGCGCGCGCACACACACACACACACACACACACACACACACAATGTTGATCATACCCACTTAGCTCTCAAAGGCAGCCATGCCTCCCACCTTCCCGTCCGGTCATTTTGGTTATTGTTGGTAACAGAGTCCAGTCCCTGCAGCCTGCTGGAATGTCCCTGATCCTGGGGAGGTGACCCCACCGGGACGCCTCTCCAGCTGCCGCCTCTTACACTCTTTCTTTTTTTCTATGTTGTTCTCTGTGGCTTTTGGTGGCTATGATGTAAATGTCTCATTTAGGACTGAGTAGCGATCAGTTATCCTCGGTCCACTGATCAGTTATGAGTCTGCACTGACTTCTGTCCACTGCATAGATCAGGTTCTCTGCGTAAGATGGAGGACCGTACCAGCCTGCAAGTACAACCATAAATGCTTGATAAAGTAGCCTGACAACCTGACCACTCAGCAAAAACAGAACAAAACAAAAAACCCAACAACCCAAAACCAAACCACCCAGTCAACCAACTGAACAACCCCCCCCCCCCTTACCAAAACTCCAGTAGATTCCAGGTTCCCCCTAGGCCCTGTGGGCTTTGACTGGTTTCCCAATTCGAAAGGAGTTAGTCAGCCCCCTTTACTGCCGTGACACTATGGCACTAGTGCGTACCATTAGGCTTCTTGCTGGGCAAGTCAGTATCATAACATTCAGGGTTCAGTAGTGGATATCACTGTGAAATACACACCTTTAAAGATATGTTTCCGTTGTCATGGTAGCAGCTCTGGGGATCCAACCTAGGACCCCTGCTCGTGCCAGGCCAGCATTCTACCACTGAGCTATGCTCTCAGTCCTTAGTGGGTGTTTTTAAGTGCACTGAACAGCTAGAGTGCTTGCCCGGCAAGCCCAAACTCAAGTACCTGGGCTCAATCTCCAATCTCATAGCACAGCAAAAGAAATCTAGAAACTATCAATAATGATGTCATTGCCGCCTGGCGATTGTTGTGAGCAGTGTTTCCTATAACTTATGTTGTGCCTATTTTTTTTAAAAAAGATTTATTTATTTAATTTATGTATATGAGTACACTGTAGCTGTCTTCAGACACACCAGAAGAGGGCATCGGATCCCATCACAGATGGTTGTGAGCCACCATGTGGTTGCTGGGACTTGAACTCAGGACCTGTGGAAGAGCAGTTAGTGCTCTTAACCGCTGAGCCATCTCTCTAGCCCTGTGCCTATTGTTTTAAAAAGTTTTTTCCCCTTTTTTACTTGTTTGTCTTGGTACCTAGAGGAAGTCTGGGTTTTCTTGGAGTTACAGGTATAGGTCATCACGTCAGCTTCAAAGGATTTCTTGCATCTCAGGGACAAGCAGATTTGTGCTAAGGTGGAAGGCAAGTTGTAGGCAGTGTGGGCAGGAGAAGCCCTGTGTGAGGGAGGAAGGGTATTACTGAAGCATCTCCTTGTTAGTCCTTCATAAAACACAGGGAACTTCATAGAAGGGTCAGATCTTCCCTCCTGTGCTAGTGTCAGAAGTTTGTCCTTCTTTTCAGGCTTTTTAGATCTTTTTCTTCATTTTGTTCATCCCAAGAGATGCCCCTTTAACAGGATAACTTAAGTATAAGAGTTGTGAATTGTTCTGAGAGAAGAGTAGCTGCTGTGGAACCAGAATTACCCAGATAGTGTAAACAGGATCTGAAGTTTAAAACTTACAGGTCAGCTGGGAACATCCTTGTAGAAGCCCTTTGGAAAATAGACATAAGGGAGGGTTGGAGAACAGGGCAGAAGTCCTCAGGGGAATGACCTCTTTTCCCAGCCATGCTGACTTGGAAGTCTGCAAATATAGTGGAGAGGCCCAGTAGATCCAAACAGCAAAAAGTCAGAGAGACCATCCTTAGTTTCACAAGCACATGAACGTGTGGAAAGTCATGTAGGTTCTCTAAGCCTCTAGAACAAGCCACTGATGAAACGAAGCAAGTCACTGAGCTACACAGGTACTGACAAGGCGAGAAGGAGAGATTACGTCCTAGAGAAAGTGTTAGAGATACTTATTGGTGCCAGAAAGTTGTGTGAGAACAAGGGCAAGATTTAGATTCTCTGCTGGAGCCATTGAAGAAAAGCATCATCGTATTTGGTCCCGGTTCAGTACCAGGTAGGATAACACATGCTTGGAGCAGTAGGCCACTGTGAAAAGGGCATAGGAAGGGATACCTGATACCCATTGCTGAAAGGGTGCAATCTACTTACCTTCTGTCTGACTCATTAACACAACAACTGCAGGATAAGGGTGGGAAGGAATAGTTGTCTGTGGTTGGAAGGAGGTAAGGGAGGGAGAGAAGAGGAGGTGAAAAAACAAGGCAGGGTGAAGGAGGAGGAAGAGGAGGGGAAGGAGGAAGATGAGGGGGAGGGAAAGAGGAAGAGGTGGAAAGAAGGAAGAGGGAGGAAGAGAATGCCGATGGAAGAAGTTGAGTTCTTTTTTGATTGAGTTCATATTTTAGATAGATTTAGGTAGATTCACGTTTAGTTCCAAGGTGTACCATCATATTTCAATATTGTAGCGGTAAGAGAGGTGCCCATTTTCTCCAATTGCAACAGATTGGAAAGGTGAAGTATAAAACCACAGCCAGGGTACTGTCAGGATGCAGAAGGCTTCCATCACAAAGAGTTTTGTGCTGTTCATATGCACATCCTGCGTCTTCTGGATCTCTTATACTCCACAATCACTAGTCCAACCTAGTTCTGTAGTTCTGCTTTTCTGGCAACAAAAAGGTATTTCTTTCCCTTGAGATAGGATTTCAAGACTGACCTTGGAGTCACTATGTAGCCAAGACTGGCCTTGAAGTCACTATGTAGCCAAGGCAGGCTTTGAACTCTTCACTCTCCTGTCTGCGCCTTCTAAGTTGTAGCACTGCACCCAACAACTACCATGTGGTTCAGCTTACAAGTGGTTATCTCTCATTCACTTTGGAAAACTGGCTTTGCTGATAGAGAATTCTAGGTTGGTGGTTTCTTTTAATCCAACGTTGTAAGCATTTCCTTTTACTCTTTCCCTTGAATTGTTTCCAATGAGAAATACATTGTAATTTGTGTCTTTGTTCTCTATAGATATGGCATTTTATCTTTTCTCTTCATTCAAGAATTTCATTTTGTATCTTTTTTTTTCATGGAATAGAATATGAATGGCTATGGGAAGGTTACCGAGCATTTATTTTGGTCTTACATTTTGAGACTCTGTCATTTGATGCTTACCATTTATTTTGGAAAGGTCATTATTCAAAATGTTTCCAAGTTACCATGTATTCCAGGTACTTGGCCTTTACACAGCAATTTACGGTGGTGATTGAAATGTATATTAAACATTTTTGCTAGAATTTGATCATAATAATGATAAGCCCATTATTAGTTTGGGAGAATTGATAACTTCTTTGTGTTGAATTTTCTGACCTTGTCTAACAAAGTCTGTCTCTCTCTCTCTCTCTCTCTCTCTCTCTCTCTCTCTCTCTCTCATTTCTTTTCCTTTCTTTGTAGTCTCAGACTTTCAGTATGCAGGTTCTGCATATGTTGAGTTAGATTTATACCCGAGTGTTTGATTAAAGATGGGACTGTAACGACGAATGGTACTACACCTTTTCCTTATTACAGACTCATTGCTGCCATATGCAATTCAGGGTTTATTTTATTTTATTTTATCTTAGATTCTGAGAACTTGTTGAATTCACTTGGCACTCCTAGGAAGCTTTTTGGCAAACTATCAGATTGGGAGTGTTTGTCTCTTCCTTTCTAATCTTTTATGCTTTGACTTCCTCTGGTTGCCTCATGGCTCTGTCTGTGACTTTCAGCACTTTGCAGAAGACAATTGTTGAAACTGGACAGCCTTACTTTGTTCCTGATCACAGTGAGAAAACACTTCATCTGTTGTCATTAAATGTGTTGCAAGTAAGTTCCGTTAAGTAAATTCTTTCTACTTTTGGGAGTTCTGGGGATCAAGCAGAGGTTTTACAAATACCAGGCAAGTGCTCCCTCCATTACTGAACGACACCCCAGCCTGAGAATAAGTTCCTAATAAGAAAGTAAGTTAGGGTTGACTTAAATTCATTTTTAATTGTGGACAGATTAAGAATTTTGCCATTTTTTAGCATCACCTGATAGGCTATTTGAGTTTTCATCTTTAGTTTGTTAGTATGATGTATTGTGTTGATTGATTTTTTTTGTGTGTGTGGTGTGGGAGGGTTGGGAAAGGATCTCATTATGAAGTTCAAGTTGGCCTTGAACTTGCTACATTGCCCAGCCTGGCCACTAACTCCAGATCTTTGGTGTCAGACTCCAAAGTCCTGAGGCAACACATTTTCACATTATGCCCAGCTTCTTTACCTGCTTTAGATATCAAGGTAACATTAGATTTATGGATGAATTTAAATCATTCTATATTTTGTAGTAGTTAATTTTATATTAAGCCATCTTAACCTGACTAGGCCGTGATACCCACATATCTGGCCAAACATTAGTTTGAATATTTCTTTGAAAGTGTTTTCTACTTGAGAATAAGAAAGCAAGAATGTCAGATCTGAGAGTGGCCCTATAAATAATTTGTACCAACTGTGTAACTTTTTCCACTCTATCTTAGTTGCTCTTAAGCATTTAATGAAGTTTTGTTATTACAACTAACTCAGTTGGCTATGTTTAGGCAGTTAAACAGGAAGGTGGAAACCAAAGCAAGCTAAGAGGTAATGGACATTCTCGAACTCCAGTGCTCAAAGTAAGAATCCTGGGCTAAGGTCATCACCCACCAATATGATGGATTTGTGAAATAAAACATGATCTCTTACCAGGTTTCATGGTTCTGCTCCCTCCCTTGGAGCAGAACTCTGGAAGGATGGATTCTACAAGCCTGTTTAGGTAAATATGAGGTGTCTTTTCAAGTTGCATTTTGAATGGGAGAGTCTTTTTTTTTCAGAGTGGATTATTACTGAAAACGATTTAGTAGGATATAGGAGAGCACTGTGGAAGTCTTCAGGAATGCAGGGCTCTCCACTTGTCCAGGGAATCACAATGGAGGATAGATTTGACACCACGACCATCAGGAATGAGCCGCTTCTCAGCAACCAAGTCTTCAAATCATCTGCTTTAAACTTGGTGAACCCCCACTTCTCTGAGATGTGGATCATCTGGTGGTCAGGGACTTGAACTCAGCTCTGTGCAGAGACTCAGTCACGTGTTCCTTATTCTGCTGCTTGGTGCAGATGGACATGATGACCTGGTCAATGTGAACCCTGACCACTGTGCCCTGGCGTTTCCTGAAGGCACCGCGCATACCTCTCAGGAGCCTGTCAGCCCCAGCACAAGACAACATCTTGATACCGATGACGTGGATAGGGCGGAGCCTCACTCGGGTATGAAAGTCATCCTTGCCACAACTCCTTACCAGGTATTTGTTGGGACCAGCAGGGGCAGCCTCTGTGCTTCAGAAGAGAACTGTTCATATTCCTCTGACACCATGTGGCCACAAAGTGGGAATTCATCAACTTTTGCTTTCTTCCGTCCCAAGTCAATGATGCAGATCTTGGTTAGCATAATGGCCCGCCACGGCAGAAACGAGACTTTGGGTATGACTTGTTCTTACAATACCGGTAATTCAGGGTCACTAAGTGTCGGAGAGTCTACCCTCAAAAGAATGTCTTTTGAAAGAAATTCAATCTTTCTTCTGTTTTCACAGTAGGAAAATCACATGGGTTCAGCACTCACCACTGGGCGGGGTGGCGGCCCATGCTAACAATAGGCTCATCAGTGGAGCTCCAGAGGAAAAGAGGGGAGAGTTTTAATAGTGTGGCTCATGTGAATTTCGGTGAAAAAAGTCAACTCTCTATGGATTCCTTTTTTATCAATAATTTTTAAGGCTTTTGAGTATTAATGCTCAGCTTCAGGCCTGCCAGGGAGGCAAGAACTCCAACCAGTTATCCAGGGTCTTCAACTGCCTGGCCTCATATACCTTCTGTCCTGTGATGACCCCAATCCTTTCTCTTCCCAGGCTCTGTGCTCCAATAAGGTCTGCTGCAAGCTGCATCCAAGCCAAGCAAGTGTATGGGACTTCAGCAGGGTCTGATGTCTCGGGCCTCAGAATCTACCCTGTATGGTATCTGTGGGGCTGCGTTCCTTACACAGCCCTTCCACATCCTCAGGCCATGACAAGATGCAGGAATGAACAGAGGAAATACATCCCTGCCTTCTCATGTTCCTCTCAGAGGCATATTCTCTGTTCTTCTTACCCCAACTGAATTCTCTTAATGTGGGAATAGAATGGGAGAAATACAGAGAGAAGGGTGTATCAATAATCCAGAGGGAAAGTTGTTCTTTTTGATACAGAATAGTAAAAGATGGCTACTTTTATTTATTAATATTTATTTACTTATTTTTAGTCAAGGTTCCATGAGATTTGGGAGCCCTGGTTAACAGACACACACACACACACACACACACACACACACACACACACATATATATGTATAAAATGATGCTTGTTTAGAATAAATATGTATAGAAAGGTTTATATTTTGAGTGTAAGTTATACCCACTCTATAATAAGAAAGTAAGTCTCAGGCTTGCTTCTTAACACAGTCCATTTAACTGAGCAATTCATCTCATTGCTCTAGGCAAGGGGTCAGCAAGCATTTTCTGCCAAGTAGCAAGTAATTTAGATGTATTAATTGTCTAATCAAATGAGAATAACTATATTTCAATAATATGATCCCTAGACAGTAAGTGTTGAATTTCATGTAACTGTGTCACAAACACTGATCTCTTTAGAATAAGATCACTTAGCACATAGGAGCATTCTAAACTACTCAGGCCTTGAAAAAAATCCAGTAGCACCCAGATGTGGCCCCCGGTTGTAGTTCCTCAGTTTTCCTGTGTGTACTGGGGAATACATCAACTCATCAGGACAAGTGGAGGCAAAATATAAAAAGTAAAATATTTAAATAATTAAAATATAGAGCTTTCCAACTTGGGCCTGGCAGAATGGCTCCTGAAAAGGGTGGCGAGAAGAAGGGCCGTTCTGCCATCAACGAGGTGGTGGCCTGAGAATACACTATCAACATTCACAAGCGCATCCATGGAGTGGGCTTCAAGAAGCGTGCTCCTCCTCGGGCACTCAAAGAAATTCGGAAATTTGCCATGAAGGAGATAGGGGACTCCAGATGTGTGCATAGACACCAGGCTCAATAAAGCCATCTGGGCCAAGGGAATAAGGAATGTTCCGCACCGCATCCGAGTACATTTGTCCAGGAAGCATAATGAGGATGAGGATTCACCAAACAAGCTCTACACACTGGTAACTTACGGGCCTGTTACCACATTCAGATATCTACAGACGGTCAACATGGATGAGAACTAACTGCTGAATGTCAAATAAAGTTACAGAACTGCCTCCAAATATATATACATATACATACATATATATACATACATTAACATATATACATACACACACATATATACACACACACATATATACACACACACACATATACACACACACACTATATATATATATATATATATATATATATATATATGTATATATACACACACACACAAAAAAAAAAAAGCCTTATCTGCTGCAATTCTCATCCAGGTTGAAGGTAAAAACAGCTGCACATGCAGACATCCATGGTACAGCATTTGACTGACGATGCTTGTGTTAAAAAGAATGGAAGTCTGTAGGCAAGGGAAGCTTCTTCCTGTCTTCAGAAAATACATGTCTGGGGATGATCCCTCACCTGCTTCCCTGTGCTTGGAGTGGGGTAAACAGCATTCTCCGATAGAATTCCACTCCATGAGCACAAACACCCGAGGAAACTCAGACGTGGAAGATGCTTACGGGCTCTCAGTCAGGGACATTTTTCTCATGTCTGTCCTCTCTCTGTCACAAGTTCAGCGTGTGTATTAGCATGGCATCTGATGTGTAATTTACTCATTTTGAATATATATTGAACAGATAGGTATGTACCTCAATCATTAGTCAAAAGCTCAAAACACTGAAATTTATGGAAATACCAGTTTACAACCTACTATACAACTGTAATTCATCAGGGATGACAGAATCATTTATTTATAGGGCCAGGTAGGTAAGCCAACTATCTTAGGCAGTCATGGCTAAGACAACAGGGGGTGATGGGACCCTGTGTAAACTGTAGGATGTAGTCTATACTCTTCAAAGGGATATTTATTTTTGAATAAAATGAAGCCCAATGAGGGAACAAAAACCAATCCTTCTCTCCCTCCCTCCCTTCTCTCCTTCCTCCCTCCCTTCCTCCCCTCCCCTTCCCTCCTCTCCCTCTTCCTCCTCCCTCCCTCCCTCCTCGCCCTCCTTTCCAATCTTCTTCTGTTAGGATCCATTGACCCTAGGTCTTCCTCATCCTAGACAAGCACTTGTTAATTCTGCAGCCTCCGAACACATCGTTCTCATTGACTCAAACAGGTCGATCGACTGGATGCATGCAGCTTTTCATCTTTAAACCATTGTTGGGATCAAGTTTGATAAAGAAGATACCCATGGGAAATTCTTTTCCTAAGTGTGGGATAGAGATTGTTTTGAGAAAGACAATAGATAAGGAAGCTCTTCGTTATAGAGCCTC